>NC_060140.1:945268404-945577200 GCF_021461385.2 Schistocerca piceifrons | reverse complement strand
CTTCATGTCAACCCACCCTGGGCTTACATTTCGGCTAGATAACACCCGCCCGCACATTGCGAGAGCTTCTATTACTCGTCTTTGTGATTACGAAATCCTACCTTGGCCGGCAAGGTTGCCGGATCTCTCCCCAACATAGAACGTTGGGGATGTTATGGGCAGAGCCCTCGAACCAGCTCGGAAATTTGACGATGTAACGCGCCAATTGGACAGAATTTGGCACAATATCAAAGTTCCTGGCAAATTAAAACTGTGTGCCGGATCGAGACTCGAACTCGGGACCTTTGCCTTTCTTGGGCAAGAGCTCTACCATCTGAGCTACCCAAGCACGACTCACGCCCCGCCCTCACAGTTTCACATCTGCCAGTACCTCGTCTCCTACCTTCCAAACTTCACAGAAGTTCTCCTGCGAACCTTTCAGAACTAGCACTCCTGGAAGAAAGGATATTGCGGAGACATGGCGTAGCCACAGCCTGGGGGATTTTTGCAGAATGAGATTTTCGCTCTGCAGCGGAGTGTGCGCTGATACGAAACTTCCTGGCAGATTAAAACTGTGTGTTCTGGCAACATCCCCCAGGCTGTGGCTTGCCCGCGAAAGGCAAAAGTTCTGAGTTCGAGTCTCGGTCCGGCACACGGTTTTAATCTGCAAGGAAGTTTCATATCAGTGCACACTCCGCTGCAGAGTGAAAATCTCATTCTGACACGATATCCCTCAGGAGGACATATAAGAACTCTGTCAATCAATGCCAAGCCAAATAACTGCTTGCATAAGGGCAAGAGGTGGACCAACGCGTTATTGAGTCAATTTGTGAAGCTCTTTTTATTGAATAAATCATCCAACTTTTCTGAAGTGTTAATCATTTGTCTGTCTGCCACATACATCACATCTACTGATTTCCACCACATTCGGATAATTCCATCGTGCTGCGTCTTTCTTTTTTTTTGTCTTAGAGTGTATTTAAATGTGTTTGTGTTTTTTTTTTTTTTTGGAAGGATTCCATTGTGTTTCGTGGCGTGTCTTGTTTAGAAACGTGGTGATTAGGGACAAGTGTTTGATTTGTGTCTGTGTCTGCGAATGCCGATGCACAAAGTTTAGAAAAGAGGATGCAATCTGATGGGGAAGAAGCTAGTCTATCTGTAAATGTAAGCTGTGAACTTAAAATGGAAGTCAAGCAAGGCAGGCAGGTCCCAGAGATTACTGAAGTTAGAGAAAGTCACGAGAGCAATTTGCAAGAGTCGGTAGCGCCGTATAGTGAGTCAAATAACATGCAGGCAAGAATCCCAGGCTGACCACTGTGTGAGGAGGATGTGATGACGTCACAGGCAGCAGAAAACTCGGCAGCCTGTGGACGCGAAGAGGTGACGCAGGGAGTTAACTGATCACGCGCCAACTCCTTCACCGCCGCCCCCATCAGATCTCCAACATTTCTTAGTTGAGATGGCGTTGGAAAGCAAGCGTCAATGTGAAAAAATCAGAGGCAAGTTGTAACGCCGGAAATGCATATCCTCCTATTTCCATCTATTGTACTATTATTTTTTTTCCTTGTTTTGTTACCTCAAGATATGACATTTCTGTCTCTTTATATATTGTAATTGTTTTACTGTTTGTATATATATATTTATGCACTTATGTTGATGTATAATTGGTTTGTTGTGTAAAGAGTATTTGTATTTTTACGCTGGGTCTTGCCTAGGGAAAACTGCTATCGAACGATTACGTCGATAGGTCGTGTGAAGAATCAAAGTGTGTAGGATCTTTGGTAGTGTTAACTCTGCCGCGTGGAGCGCGGGCAGAACAGTGAGAGTCTGGCGGGAGTAGCGAGTGGAGCAGGTGTTTTGGGACGCTCCCGCGAGTTGCCGCGCTTTCGGGGTTTGGCAGCATGTAATTGCGCTCGACTCGCGATGATAGTTTCTGACATGGTGTCGCGGACGGGAAGCATTAGCTGGCGCACATCAAGAGCCCGTTTCGCCTGGTGACCGTGTCGAGAAGAAGGCGCGCCAACATCCAGCTTCTGCAACAGCGACGGCCGACAATGAGTGACTGTCGCCACCCCCTCGATCGACGGCTTCAAACCTTCAATCAACCAACAAGGAAGACTAAAAGCACGTAAAGTTTCAGAACTGTATGGCAGACCTCAGCTTTTCAAATTGTTCCATTTGCCTCGCAAAATTACAGCAACTTAGCATGAACTTTTGTTGCTCATTGTCCCAATTGCATTGCCAAGCAGGGTCCCTTCCTTTTCCGAAATGAACCCGAGTGTCGTTGAAATTCAAACGCCAGCATAATTCCATTTCACTGCTTTAATTTCAAAGTTCAATTCAAGCATTAGCTGGCTACAATAGTTAAATTACACAAGCACAAATTAAGAGTGCGAGTTTTGTTACCGTATTTTAGCTTACCTGTGACTGCAGCTCAGCTTGGTACGTACTAAATTTTACTATTGTTAATTGTTCAGAATCGTTTAATTCAAGTTCAAAGTTAAATCTCTTATTTCTAAATTGCGTAGATTCAAGTAGTTTTTGAAATGATTGTTGAGGTAGTCCAAGACTAACCGTATTTTACTGGATTTCGATGTGCTTCAGAAAGAAAGCTCACTATTAACTTCAGCCACTAAATTAACTTTCGATTTTCCGGTTTTATTAATTCTTTTGCTAAATTAAGTCAGAGTGTAGTGAAATTTATTACTTCTGACAAACTTTCAGTTTTCACACTACACGTGTCAACCTTCAGTTGCCACGCTTCTAGTGTTAATTATATGTGTAATAACCTTTCTTTTTCAGTTACTATAGTAATTGTCCTTAGGACTGGCGACCGTGATTTCCCCCAAATCTCAAATATCTAATTACCGCTAGTTAATTGTTAACGTAACGGCCGCACATTTACTTTCTTTATTAACTTTACCCCTTTTCAAAATTAATTTCCACCAGTTTCATTAGCATTTTTCCTTTCATTTAGATGTAACCCTTTCCTCCCTCTTTACCGATAGATTAACTTCGGTGACGATTGCTTTTCCCAAATTTCCATTAGGTACACGCGGTTAATTTTTCACTGTCTTTAAGGTCGATAAGTGAGGGGGGAGGTTACACGTGGCGACCTGGTGACAGGACAATCTTCAAATTTGAGGTTGTTCTGGACACGAATTTTGCATTGTACAAATCTCGTAACAAAGTACTGGTTACGAAATGGTCGATACGTCAGCGAGAATATTAGTGTGAGGAATCCTAATTAGAGTTGAGATTTTGCATTTATATTGAAAATTATTAAAATGAGTGAAGGCAACAATTACCAGAATTTGGTAGACTTAGATACGGAACAATCGGGCGATCAGTGGGAAACGCGCACAGCGGTACCCATTGTTCCGGGGCAGGCGGCTAGCATGAAAGATGCGACCGCCGAATCGCAACAAAGAGCAGAAATGGAATTCCAGACTTTAGAAAATGTTTCGGAATCGGAAGTGAAAATCAAATCTGAATCCCTTGATGACGAATACGGGGGGACAATGAAAGAGGAAGCCGCTACGGAAGTAAAACCGGTGGTTTCCGGGAATTTAACTGATTTATTGAATGTTTTGATTAACGAAATCAAGAGTCAATCGGCAGAAATTAAAGATCAGGCTGCCAAGCAAGAAGCTCAGGCTGCCGAGCAAGCAGCTCAGGCTGCCAAGCAAGTAGCTCAGTCTGAAAAAAATTGAACGAATGCTAGACAATCAGAACAAAGCTATTAATGTTGTTAACAACAATGTTGAAGTTGTTAACACAAAAGTTGATAAAATCAAAGACGATATTGTCGTGATTAATACCGAAATCGGTAACCTTAAACAGGAAATGATAGGCGTTCAGGCGGAAATTGCGAGCATAAATACTCGTTTTGATTCTGAAATTAGCAGAATCGAGAAAAGTGTAGGAGACGCAGTTGCTCCGATCATCGAGAATAAGGTGACGGAACAAATTCAATTAGTGAGAAAAGAGGATCAACAGAAGGTGGAAACTTTAAAGGCTTTAGTATCCGAAGTAGATACCAAAGTGACGAAGCAGGCTAACACCTGCGAAGAGAAAAAGAGGGAAGTGGAAACGCTTGCGACAACCACATGCCAAGTGATTACGAGGGTGTCGGAATTAGAAAGGAAACTTGACGAAAAACAGAGCTATGTGCCAATCTGTGCACATAGTTCGGAGTTGTTGACGAAAGAGGAGCGGTTCGACCCCTTGAAAAAAGGCGGTATACACCCGACGGATTTCATTAAAAATTGTGAAAGAGTTTTACCCAGATCATGGACTAATGAGAGAAAAATTAATGCGATTATTGATGTGTTGGCTGGTGATGCCAAGCGTTGGGGCTTAAACCTCAACATTACGAACCTGACTTTTGACGAATTTAAAAATTTGTTTCTGGCTGAATACTGGTCAGAGCAAAAACAGCAAAGTGTCTGGCGCGAATTTGTCGTATCGAGGCCTTTCAATGCGAATTCGCGCGGTTCGATGAAGGAGTTTTGTGAGGGCTGGATCCGCAAGTTGGAATACTTGCGTGATCGCCGCACGGAATCCGAAATAGTCTGGGAACTCTACAAGAAGCTTCCAGATGATACAAAACGATACGTAGGAAGCAATTACAGGACAATAAATGATTTCCTGGAAAGAGTGGATGACGAGGACAATTGGCGCAATAATCGCGACAGTGGCAGAGGCCGTGGTAACAACAACGGGTACCACAGCAACCACAACAACGATAACCACGGGAATAATGCATACCGCAACCATGGCAGCAATAACAATAATGGTTCGGACCGTAATAACAATCGGTACAATGCAAATAATAACAGGAATGACGGAAACCAGTATCATACTAACGTGATACGGGCTTCACAGAATAGTAATAACGCCAGAGGGTGTGATCAGCCGCCTCAGCAGCATCCGGGGAGCGTATCTGCTGGGACGAGACAGGGAAACCATTAGCCGCGCCGGTGAGGGGCCGACCGGGCGTGGAGAAATTTTGGCGGCCCAATAGCAGGAGAAAACCCAGGTGTCGTCGGTATGAAAATTCCGTGTGGAATAATCAACGGCGGGAGAGTGTGCCAGTGTTAAGAGAAAGGAGTGCGCCCACAAGTAGTAGATCAGCTGTATACACGGCAGTAGAAGGTACATTCACTGTCAGTGAGAACAATTTAAGTAGTGTTCCGGAAATCGATTATAAGGTGCCAGCTGTAATACCCACAGCGGAACTGGAGATTGAGTTTAAGAATGATTCGCAATTGTTGAGAGAAGATCAGATGTCGGATAAAACGTCCGTCATCGAGCGAGGGGATGCAGAGAGGGATGAGGTCTGGTTAAGGCAGTTCGGTCGCTTATACGACGAACTAAGAGATTATAGGGGTCTGTATGGGAGAAGTGTTTATGGGGAGCGCGTGCAGTATTTGCCGCGTCTCGTCCCACAGGAAGATAGTATTTGTGAAGTGATTGAAAGTTCTGGCCCTAACCGGCAGACTTTTCCAGAAATAGTTGATGTTAAGGGGGAGCACGAGCAAGATGCGTCGTGTTTCGTCCCGCAGGAGTTGAATGTTGAAGTAGTAACGGAAAGTTCTGGCCCTAACCGGCAGACTTTACCGAAAGTTGTAGTGGCAGAAGTAGCCGACCCATCCGACGCGAACATCCAGTTTAAACATTGCGAGAGTATTAAGGAGAAAGATTATGAAAATTTTAGTGGTAGCCAGACACGATTGGTAGAGAAGCACGTAGATTACAGCGTGTATGAGGTTAGAGCTGACGTTATACGGTCAGACGGTAGCAGTGTGGGTTGCGCAGATCCAGAGGAAGTAATTTCAGATGCTACTGGGCACATTCTTCCAGGTAGATTGACAGATGAGATCAATCTGACCAAAGAGGAATCAACGAAGGTGACAATTAGTGAAGTGATAGCAAAGCAGCACTCACTAGTTGACGAGTTACAGGAAAAGGTTTCGATATTGGAGGCGAAGCTACAGACAAAGCCTCAGGACAGATGTGTTGAAATTAAAACTGTATGTGAACAGAGGCTGAAAAAGCCGCCAGATAAACCGGATTTAGGATCAAAGCCGGATGGTTTTTTCTGGAATGACCTGGATATAGACGAGGATTTACTGTGGGAAAATAAAGAAACAGTCGAGGACAAGTGTAGACAGATAGTAGTGTCTGTTAATATGCACGACCTACAACTAAACGTGTTGATTGACACCGGTGCAGAATTGAGTGCTGTATCTGGGAAAATATTTGAGTTACTGAAAGACAGACCTGGCATCGTAGTTATGCCAGTAACAGGAGTGAAAATTATCGGTGCTACTGGGAAGGCCAGTAAATCGGTCACAAACCAGATTTTTGTCAACTTCGAGATATGTGGGGCACGATTTGAACAAGAGTTTGTCGTCGTGCCAGACTTAAGTACGGAAGTAATTATTGGGTTAGATTGGCTATTAAAGTACCGTGCAGTGATTAACTGCGAAAGCAAAACTTTGACATGTACGTCCCAAGATAAAACAATAGTAGTTAGTTTTGACGAGGCAGGAGACGGTGTGCATAGGCAATACCAGCCTATACACATTGTTAACTGGCCGGATGACATTGACGTAGGAATGAGTTTGAACTGCCATAACATGAGGAATTTCGGCATTGACAAAAGTGTAGAAAGTGAATTGGAAGAGATAATCAAATTCCCTCCACGGATTAACATTAGTATTGGTGTGAAAAAAGATCGTTTGCGAGAAGTAATGAAGCTAAAAGCCGATGCTCGCATACGTCGTCATGACGATAAAGCGCGTTTTGCTAAGTTTGCAATCGGAGACTTAGTACTTGTAAAAGCTCATGAGAAATCGAGCGAGATAGACCATGAAAACTCTAAATTTAAGTTTGTTTATAATGGACCATATAAAGTCATTGGTATGCCTCACACAAATGCTTACGGAATATTGTAGACTTGAAATTGTACCAACCTAGGATCGATTAATACCACACAATGGGTAATTTATGCAGTATGTAAAATAGAGTGTAAGATTTAACGATTTGCTAGATTGCCATGCTTTTGACTGACCAAAGAGGACATTAAAGAAGTTGTAATTAATAAGTAATTAATTTTGACTAAATGATTTAAGAGAGAGTGATTATTTATCAATTGAAAAATCCAAGCTGCTAATTTAAGTTTTCAGCTGAGTCACAGTAGATTAAGCAATGTAAATATGATTTTGTAACTAGCTGTAAGATTTCATGAATATGTGTTTTACTAGTCATTGCCGATGTACTTAGACGCTGTTTTAAGTTTCAGGCTAGTACATGCGTGTGATGATGGACAGTGTTGAGTTATCCACTGTGATAGTATTAAGGGACTCCTTGAGATTACTCGGGAGTGAGTTTTTCCTAAAGAATTCAGTGAAACGGACGTTCTGGAAACGCCGTCACAAGGGCGAGTGAGATCAAGCGTGCCGCACACGCGGGCGCAACAATACTGGCGAGGCGAGCCGCTGTCGGCTCTTGTGCCGCTGTTGGCTCTAGTGCCGCTGTCGGCATTCTTTGTACTTGCGAGTACGAAAGGCGGAATAGTTTTTCTTCCCGGACAGCTGATGTGAAAGAATTCTGCTGTCAATATTTATGTTTTTTTCGATCTACTGAATATTATTTTCTTGTTTAGCGTTAAGTGGAATCTCATGACGAGATATTAATTATGTAAAGGTTATGTAAAAATGTGTATTCTATGTAATTAATTATTAATTTGCGTATTTTGATCTACCTGTTTTTATGACCATGTACTCTGATTAATTTTGCAAATAGTATTCCATTTCTCATAGTGTTACGAATTTTAATGATTTTGGAATAGCTAAACCATTTTCTATGTTTTCTATGAATTTTAATATGTTGTCAACCTGTTTTATTTTGATCAAGATGACAGAGTGGAATAAGATTAGGAGTGTCTCCACTCAATTATTATGGTCTAAAAAATTGATTTATGGTTAATTAGACGAATGCTAAATTTTGTTGATGTTTTGAGCATATGCATTTCCGCTGTTTCTTTTTTGGGACATTTTCTGAGTCTGTTTACGTTACACGAACATCCTCAGACAATGTGGGGCACGTGTAACGCCGGAAATGCATATCCTCCTATTTCCATCTATTGTACTATTATTTTTTTTCCTTGTTTTGTTACCTCAAGATATGACATTTCTGTCTCTTTATATATTGTAATTGTTTTACTGTTTGTATATATATATTTATGCACTTATGTTGATGTATAATTGGTTTGTTGTGTAAAGAGTATTTGTATTTTTACGCTGGGTCTTGCCTAGGGAAAACTGCTATCGAACGATTACGTCGATAGGTCGTGTGAAGAATCAAAGTGTGTAGGATCTTTGGTAATGTTAACTCTGCCGCGTGGAGCGCGGGCAGAACAGTGAGAGTCTGGCGGGAGTAGCGAGTGGAGCAGGTGTTTTGGGACGCTCCCGCGAGTTGCCGCGCTTTCGGGGTTTGGCAGCATGTAATTGCGCTCGACTCGCGATGATAGTTTCTGACATGGTGTCGCGGACGGGAAGCATTAGCTGGCGCACATCAAGAGCCCGTTTCGCCTGGTGACCGTGTCGAGAAGAAGGCGCGCCAACATCCAGCTTCTGCAACAGCGACGGCCGACAATGAGTGACTGTCGCCACCCCCTCGATCGACGGCTTCAAACCTTCAATCAACCAACAAGGAAGACTAAAAGCACGTAAAGTTTCAGAACTGTATGGCAGACCTCAGCTTTTCAAATTGTTCCATTTGCCTCGCAAAATTACAGCAACTTAGCATGAACTTTTGTTGCTCATTGTCCCAATTGCATTGCCAAGCAGGGTCCCTTCCTTTTCCGAAATGAACCCGAGTGTCGTTGAAATTCAAACGCCAGCATAATTCCATTTCACTGCTTTAATTTCAAAGTTCAATTCAAGCATTAGCTGGCTACAATAGTTAAATTACACAAGCACAAATTAAGAGTGCGAGTTTTGTTACCGTATTTTAGCTTACCTGTGACTGCAGCTCAGCTTGGTACGTACTAAATTTTACTATTGTTAATTGTTCAGAATCGTTTAATTCAAGTTCAAAGTTAAATCTCTTATTTCTAAATTGCGTAGATTCAAGTAGTTTTTGAAATGATTGTTGAGGTAGTCCAAGACTAACCGTATTTTACTGGATTTCGATGTGCTTCAGAAAGAAAGCTCACTATTAACTTCAGCCACTAAATTAACTTTCGATTTTCCGGTTTTATTAATTCTTTTGCTAAATTAAGTCAGAGTGTAGTGAAATTTATTACTTCTGACAAACTTTCAGTTTTCACACTACACGTGTCAACCTTCAGTTGCCACGCTTCTAGTGTTAATTATATGTGTAATAACCTTTCTTTTTCAGTTACTATAGTAATTGTCCTTAGGACTGGCGACCGTGATTTCCCCCAAATCTCAAATATCTAATTACCGCTAGTTAATTGTTAACGTAACGGCCGCACATTTACTTTCTTTATTAACTTTACCCCTTTTCAAAATTAATTTCCACCAGTTTCATTAGCATTTTTCCTTTCATTTAGATGTAACCCTTTCCTCCCTCTTTACCGATAGATTAACTTCGGTGACGATTGCTTTTCCCAAATTTCCATTAGGTACACGCGGTTAATTTTTCACTGTCTTTAAGGTCGATAAGTGAGGGGGGAGGTTACAAAGTGATATAAGAATGCGGATGAGTTTTAAAAAAAGACCGAAGAACGGCAGAAAAGAGCGGAAGAGCATTACAAAAAGACAGATGAACGTCGTGAAAACCCGGAAGAGTTTTTCAAAAAGACAGGGGAAAACTTTGCGGCATTCGCGTTAATCAATAAAGGTCAAGATGAAAGGAACGATGCGCAATTCAAAAGAACGAAAGTAGAATTTAAGGAAAATAAGGAATATTTCGCGAAATTAGAACAGCAGTTAATTGGTCACGTACAAGGGTGTGACGGAAAGACGGTAGAAACGGATAAGACGACAGAGAAGGAAGTTAAGAAATCCAAAGACACGACGAAACATATAACTGAGGAATAAGTCAGTCAATAAGTTAAACTCAGGAAGTGAAGGGCACGACTGACAAATTGCGCATGGACACTGGCATCACTGAAGAATGGAAAGACGAAGTAACGGACGACCTAACACAAGTCTCCTAAACAAGTAGAGCAGTTTGAGACCTGAGTTTCTCCTGGCGTATACAACTTTCAAATAACTTCCAGGAATTCAGCCAGGCTGAATGACTCTGATATTTTAGTGAGTTTCGATGTGGTCTCTCTCTTCACTCGTGTTCCTCTGTCTGATTCGTTGCGGTTAATTGAAGCCAGGTTTGGTGCTGATTTAACTAATCTCTTTAGGCATGTGTTGACATCCACTTACTTCTTATTTAATGACCAGTATTACGAGCAGACAGATGGAGTTGCGATGGGTAGTCCGTTGTCTCCTGTGATCGCAAATTTGTTTATGGAAGACTTCGAGGAACGTGCATTGGAGTCGGCGCCTTTAAAACCCGCCTGTTTCTATCGATACGTTGACGATACCTTCGTTGTTTGGCCTCACGGTAGGGAGAATTTGAATGTCTTTCTAGAACATCTGAACTCGATCCACCCGAACATTCGTTTTACGATGGAGGTGGAAAAGGATGGTTGCCTTCCCTTTCTCGACGTGTTGGTTAGGAGGAAGGATGATGGATCATTGGGACATGCAGTCTACAGGAAACGTACTCACACCGACTTGTACTTACAAGCTAATAGTTGTCACCATTCGGCTCAGCGTGAAGGGGTACTTCGTACCTTGGTACACAGGGCACATATCGTTTCTGACGCTGAGACTTTGCCAGCTGAGCTGTCCCATCTTGAAGTTACATTTCGTCAAAATGGTTACAGTGATAGACAGACTGAACGTGCGTTGCGCTATCGACCAACTGTACATCAGGTGATTGATGATAATTCTGAGTCAACACCTAAGTCTACTGCCTTCTTGCCTTATGTAGGAAACACGTCCAATAAGATCGGTCGTATTTTACGGAAATACGATGTGAAATGTGTTTTCCGACCTCCATCTAAAATTAGAGCACTTTTGAGTTCCGTTAAGGATGATCTTGGACTGCGTAAGGCGGGTGTATATCGTGTCCCTTGTAGCTGCGGCATGGCATATATTGGTCAAACTATCAGGACCGTGGAGGACAGATGTACTGAGCATAAACGGCACACACGATTACAGCAGCCAAATAGTTCTGCTATTGCCGAACATTGCTTGGATACTGGTCACTCCATGTTATATAATAACACCGAGATATTGGCATGCACGTCCAGCTATTGGGACAGTGTGATTCGGGAGGCAGTTGAGATTAAATTAGCGAGCAACCTTGTTAACAGGGATGGAGGTTTCTGTTTAAACTCTGTTTGGAATCCGGCTCTCTCCCTTGTCAAGAAACAGAGGGACAGACTCAATGCTACCTCACCTGCGAATTCATAGTCTCACTATCGATAGCTCTGACTTTGGCCATCTTTGGTGGCACTAGTGTTCAGTGTGTGTGTGTTATCTTTCCTGCTTGGGTCTGAGAACCGAGGTATTAAATTTGCATGTACGCCGCCTGTCCGTTGCAGTTTGCCTTGAAAATGGCGGGGTGTTCTCCCGCCGAAATATCGGCGGTCGCTGAAAGTGTTACCTGGCTGAATTCCCGGAAGTTATTTGAAAGTAGAGCAGTTGACGTTACATAGCGATGCAGGTCTAGATAGGATCGGAAGGAGACGAGAGTGTCATTCCAATTTAATGAAATACAGAAGACATCAGTCATCGTAAATCGAGGCGCAGCCGGAAGAATTATATAAGAAGGTAGAACTTAATAGTGGTTCAGGGCACAGTACGAGAATCAGAGAGACATTAATGAGTGAAGAAGATAGGCAGATGGAAGAGGAGAAATTATGTCAGTTAACCAAGTCTCTGCCATGTACGCGGCGATCCTTTACGACCATCTTAAACGTACAGCCAGCAGTAGCTACGAGGGCTATTCAGAAAGTAAAGAACTATAGGTCGCGAAATTGAAACAACAGTGAAAATCAAAACTGTTTTATTTGCAACGGTTAGCTACACCTTCCAGCTACTTCTTTACACAGTCGCTGCTCAGACTTAGACATCTGTTGTAGCATTGTATCAACTTTTCACTTCCCTCGTTATAGAGGACAGCCACCAGTGCTTTTTGACAGTTTTCTACTCTGGACTGCAGCTCGTTGTCTGTGTCAAAATATTTTCTTCACAGCCAACAGTTCATTTGAGCAGAGATCAACCTCAGCGGTAGCCAATTACGGGCTGTATTGTGGGTGATCAAACACTTCCCATCGAAAACGCTGCAGGAGCATCTTCATTGCCCCTGCAGAGTGCGGCCGAGAATTGTGGTGTAGAACGAACCGTGTGACAGTTATGCTATGTGGATTGCATAGCTTCAGGCGAAATCTTTCGCCAGGCCCTCATACTTGGCGGGAGACGCTAATTTCCAGCCATCCTTACATTCTCACTGTGAGGTCAGAACTGAAGAGAGTGACACGATGCGATCGACGGGCGTACCGGACACAGTGCCCAATGCATCTGTGCAAAGCTTCATCAGATTTTCACTGTATTTTCCATTTCGCGACCAATCGTTCCTTACTTCCGAATAACCCTCATATATGATTAGGATGTCAAAAAGGACGAAAATGGAAAACATTTTGTTTCTGTACGGAAGTGTGTGCTATTTCTGGACAGATCAAATAGCTTGCATTGAAAGATTTAGATTGAACGGTTCCAAGACAGACTACTGAGATCAGGGTCTGCTGGACATAAAATAAATTTCATTTGCTCACATCTTTGGGAAATGGCAGCCTCCGGGATGCGAGTGATTGCGGCAAAATGCAAGACTTACGAGGAATTTAAACAGGCATTTTTGCATGGGTTTTGGGCGCAGAAGAAGCGAATTCTGATGATGGAGTCTTACACAGGATCACAATTTCGTAGCCTATTTCAATATTTTAAAGAACTGGCGAAAAGAAATCAGTTCTTGAACACATCGCTTGAGCAGAAAGAGTCAATTCAACTAAAACTGACACTGACAAAAAAGACATATAATCAATGAGTCTGAACTGTCCAAATTCCAGTGTTTAGATACATGGTAAGCTGTCATGGAAAGGCCATGTTCACGATATTTTTCACAAACTGGATGCTGCTATATTGACCATTAAAACAATGTCTACAATAGGTGACAGTCACACACAAAAAGTAGTCTACTTTCATGGTGTATTCTTAGGTAATTCTTTCCATTCACAAAGTGTATGGTTCAGAAATGTGTTGTTCTAGCAATATGTGATGTAATATCGCTAACCACTTTTCAACTCTTGTTCAGGAATCTGGGAATTCTGAGACTAGCATCTCAGTATACATTTTCTTTAGTGCTGTTTGTTGTTAACAAAAAGATGGTTCAAATGGCTCTGGGCACTATGGGACTTAACTTCTGAGGTCATCAATCCCCTAGAACTTAAAACTACTTAAACCTAACTAACCTAAGGACATCACACACATCCACGCCCGAGGCAGCATTCGAACATGCGACCGTAGCGGCCGCGCGGTTCCAGGCTGTAGCGCCTAGAACCGCTCGGCCACCACGGCCGGCTGTTATTAACAGGATGGGATTATACCCAATAATTATCATCTTTCACTCAGTTAATACTAGGCAGAAATCCAACATGTATTTGGATCTCACCTCCTTGCCTCTAGTGCAGAAAGGTCTGCAGTATTCTGCATTTTCAATAAGTTACCACAAGAATTAAAAAGTCTTAATCGTAATCCACGCACTTTCAAGTAAACTGAAGAATTTCTTCACAGTTCACTTCTTCTGTTCTGTTAGTTAGTTAGCTCGTTACCTGTTCCATATAACATTCGAACGATTTTTTTATTGAAGAGATGTGGAAAGAGTCAGTTTACAGGAAATGTATACACCATTAGTGTTAACATTAGTAAACATGCTTTCTAATCCTGCTCATGCAACTACACTTACATTTTTCTCTGGTTTACCGATTTTTAAATAGGAATTCATCTGTAGTATAGAAGGAGTTGTCCAGGAGAAAAGATTTTGAGATTATATTTAAACCTTGCTTTGCTACCTGTCAGACATTTTATGTTATTGGGAAAATATTCAAACATTTTTGTTGCCACACATTGAACTCCTTTCTGGGTTACTGACAGCTTTAATAATGGATAGTAAATGTTGCAGGTGTGGACATCATTGTTCTTCTCAAACTACGTTGGACTATTCATGACGAATTTCACTAGCGAATATATGTATTGTGACTGTACAGTTCAAATACCTAACTCCTCGAAGAGCTGCTTACATGACACTGCTGACGACCACCACATATTATTCTTCTGCTCGCTTTTGTGCAGTCAATAGTTTCTTTCTAAGTGGTGAGTTAACGCAGAAAATTATGCCATAAGACCTTATTGAGTGGAAATATGCAAAATTTGTCAGGAGGCTGAATTGTTTGTTTCCAAGGATAACAGTTGTGCGAATAGCAATAGAAACAGAACTGAACTGTTTGAGAAATTCAGTAATGTGCTTCTTCCAGTTCAAGTTTTCATCAATATGTACACACTAAAATTTGGAGCATTCTACCCTATTTACTGACTTCTGTTCATGTGCTACATCACTTGTGGTATGACTGCTTGTTGAACAGAACTGAATATAGTTCGTTTTCTCAAAATTTAGTGAGAATCATTTAATAATTCGTTGTAAAACATCATTAATAATATTTTCTGTGATTTTCTCTCCAATGGGATTTATTATAACACAGTATCGTCTACAAAAAATACCAATTCTGATTGTTGAATGTTAAGTAGATGGACATTCACAAATGTAAGGAACAGGAGTAGACCCAAAACTAAATCTTGTGGGACTCCCTTTGTGATTTTTTTTTTCCTCCCAGTCACTACATTTTCTACGCTTCCAATACTGTTTCAATTATTTAACACAAGATTTTGCATTCTAATTGTTTAGTGTGATTGAAACCAATTGTGTCTAAAGCCATCAGTTCCACAAAACCTGAGTTTTTCTAACAAGGGAACCTCCCCATCGCACCCCCCTCAGATTTAGTTATAAGTTGGCACAGTGGATAGGCCTTGAAAAACTGAACACAGATCAACTGGGAAAACAGGAAGAAGTTGTGTGGAACTGTGGAAAAATAAGCAAAATATACAAACTGAGTAGTTCATGCGAACATATGCACCATCAAGGACATCTCTTTGTCAAGACCGCCATGGTCTCGTGGTAACGTGAGTGGCTGTGGAGCGAAAGGTCCTAGGTTCAAATCTTCCATTGAGTGAAGATTTTTATTTTTTATTTTCACTTTATGTGACAAACTCTTATGTTTTCATCACTTTTTTGGGAGTGATTATCACATCCAGAAGAAAACCTAAATTGGGAAAGGTAGAAGAATCTTTTTACCCATACGCCAAGTGTACAAGTTAGGTGGCTCGACAACATATTGCTGTCATGTGACGCACATGCCGTCACAAGTGTCGTATAGTATATATCAGACGTGTTTTCCTGTGGAGGAATCGGTTGACCTATGACCTTGCGATCAAATGTTTTCGGTTCCCATTGGAGAGGCACGTCCTTTCGTCTACTAATCGCACGGTTTTGCGATGCGGTCGCAAAACACAGACACTAAACTTATTACAGTGAACAGATACGTCAATGAACGAACGGACAGATAATAACTATGCAAAAATAAATAAAGTAAAATTTTCACTCCAGGTAAGACTTGAACCAAGGACCTCTCGTTCTGCAGCTGCTCACGCTACCACGAGACCACGGCGTTCCTAAACCCCACATTGTGCATGGTGTTGCCTATGTGGCCTATGGACTACTCAGTTTGTATATTTTGCTTATTTTTTCACAGTTCCACACAACTTCTTCCTGTTCTCTCAATTGATCTGTGTTCATTTTATCAAGGCCTATCCACTGTGCCAACTTATAACTAAATCTGAGGGGGGTGCGATGGGGAGGTTCCCTTGTAAGAGTGTAACAGATCTGTACAGGAAAGATAACAAAAATACCAACTGCCTACATTTTATTATTTGAGGCTTGTACATATTTACATATTTGATGACAGAATGTAAAAACACTATTCTTAATTGAGGAACCCTTCTGGAATCCAAACTGTGATTCGCTAAGTAAATTGCTTCTACTTAAATGCGAGACTACTCTTGAATACATTACATTTTCGAATGTTTTGGAGAAAGATACCAGTAATGCAACTGGAGAGTAATCATTTAAGTCTTTCTTGTCACCTTTCTTACGAAGATGTTTAACGAGATTTGACTTTTCAGGCTTTGCCGAGAGATCTGTTGCAGCAATTGAGTGTCGTGGCCAGAACAAAAGCTGACAGGACACTGAGACATAATGTCTACCACAAACTCTCACGGAGTTGTATACGAGTATGAAGGCCAAAAGCTGTCATCACCCTGTACAATAGTGCAATAGCGTAGTGTATTACGCTTCCTGGTACATAGAGCACTTGTGGTCCCAGATCCCATTAGCCTACCAGGTGAGCTGCAGCACCTAAGAATGGTGTTACAGTAGCACCGTTATTCTGATAAACAGATATGCATTATTCATCTGTGGTCACAAAATGGTGCAAAAAATATCGTTTGTTTCTCCTAAAATGAGCCAAACATTGTTCTGATATGTCCATTCTATTGCGTTTTTGATCCAGCGTCAAACGTTGCAGCACCCATCTTGCAGATAATTTTTTCATTTTTAATTCTTCAATTAAAATATGATATACACTTTCAGATGACATCTGGCAAGCGTGAGCAATTAAACGCACTTTCAATTGGCGATCCTCCATGACCATTTTGTGCACTTTTGTAATGATTTCTGGAGTAGTGACACATCTTGGCCGACCACTGAGCAGATCATCATCTAACCTCTCCCCACCAAATTCAAATTCATTTGTCCACTTGGCAACAGTGGAATATGAAGGATCAGCGTCCCTCAGTGTATTCTGGAAATCGGCATGAATGTCCTTTGCTTTCATACCTTTTTTTACGGAGTACTTAATCACTGCTCGAATCAAGATTTTTCCATCTTCGCGAGTCACTACACAGTAACAACAACAGAGTCACATCACCTCCACAGCTCTCTTCCAAGAGCACTGATGTGGCACGTGTTTACAGGCAACAGTCCAATGAATATCACGTGAACAACTCGTTGCGCTAGCGCTGACCTCTCGTGGTGATTCCGAGAACTTTTGTGACCACCCTCGTTTGACTGTTCTTTGTGTCACGAATCTGATGTCGCCTTAACTTCTGCAGCTGGCTGTATGTAGTCAAATAAAAGAAATTTAACACTAATATTCTAATTTTTGTTATGTCTTACTTATGTGTTTGTTTGCAATGTTGTGGAAAGCAGTTTCAAAGCAATGATGCTCAGCTGCGGCGATTGAGGCGGACCGGAGGTGAAACTCGCGGCAAAGATCTTGCCGACAAGAACTGGTCACCCGAGGACCCGTCGACGTCTGATGCTAATGACGAAGCTGTTGTCGAATGCATCGGTAGCGCTACACATTTGTTTTCTCTAAATGATTCCGGGAAGTCTTAACATGGCGCTCGCGGGCGGTTGACGCTGGACCACAGTTACCGTCTGACTATGATCCAGGGTTGTTGAGCTGATTGAGCTCAAATGGTTCAGACGGCTCTGAGCACTATGGGACTTAACAGCTGAGGTCATCAGTCTCCTAGAACTTAGAACTACTTAAATCTAACTAATCTAAGGACATCACACACACCCATGTCCGAGGCAGGATTCGAACCTGCGACCGTAGCGGTTCCAGACTGAAGCGCCTAGAGCCGCTCGGCCACTGAGGCCGGCGCAGATTGAGCCCTCCATGTAGGACAGGGTATGGAATTTATCGTTGGGGATCTGGAGGATAGTCGAGGATAAACTGTCGGTGTGGTAGGCCTCCTACGGAGACAGTGAATGCTAATAAATCTTGATATTACACTAGGTAACTACCGCTGTTCCGGTAATGTAGGTTCCTGAGTTTTCTGATGGAGATATTAATCCAGGGATCTTGGGGCTTGTTGAATGAGAACTGTGCTTCAATAATTTTGTTAGAGTTGTTGGATATGAATGTAAATAGGTATTCTGACCAAGTAATTTTTATTGGAAATTGACGTTTGAAGTGGTTAAAAGCGGACTTTGATCTGAATGGTACCCTACTTCATGTCTAGTGATTCTGATAGCGATCAAAGGAAACTGAGTAGCGTAACTGATTGAGATCAAATTAGGCACTCTTTAAGGTAGTTGAATGATTGCTAGATTTTGTAGATTATATGCACGCTGTAAGATAACAGAGTCGTGGCTTTGGGGCTATTGGTGAAAGTGGTACAAGCTTGCATTTTACTTTTGGTGACCTTTTTCGTCTTAACAGAGGTATAGGATTTTTCTACACTCGATCACCTACTACAGAAGAAGCTGTATTTGTGAAATATTAATAAAAAAAACCTGTCAGTGAAAAGTAATTCGTAGCTTTAGACTATTTCTTGGTAGTAATTTGAAATTTTCCCCGAAATATTTTGATAGCTGATTGATAAAGAAAGAAAAAATAAAAGAAAGGCGGAATAAGGAAAGCATTCAGCATTCGTAAATTAAGGAAAGCTTAACAATAAAACAGAATTGTCCTCTAATTTTTACGGTTAAATGACCTAGGTGGATAAACTTTAGTAGCTGTCATTATGTATCACCTATATTGAAGAAATAGATCTTTGCAATGAAGAAAATATGTACACCTTATGTATCTTTGAACAATCGCCCAAACATACATGTACTAAAAAAGGGAAAAGAAAGAGAGAAGTAACAAAGCTGGAACATTACTTATAAAGGAAAGAATAGGCATAAGTCAATAAAACTACACTGTAAGCAGCTAAGCAATCTATAGAAAGATAGGAGTTGAATTATATCGCTTATTCACAAGTAAAGTTCCCCCCCCAGGAACCATGGACCTTGCCGTTGGTGGGGAGGCTTGCGTGCCTCAGCGATACAGATAGCCGTACCGTAGGTGCAACCACAATGGAGGGGTATCTGTTGAGAGGCCAGACAAACGTGTGGTTCCTGAAGAGGGGCAGCAGCCTTTTCAGTAGTTGCAAGGGCAACAGTCTGGATGATTGACTGATCTGGCCTTGTAACAATAACCAAAACGGCTTTGCTGTGCTGGTACTGCGAACGGCTGAAAGCAAGGGGAAACTACAGCCGTAATTTTTCCCGAGGGCATGCAGCTTTACTGTATGATTACATGATGATGGCGTCCTCTTGGGTAAAATATTCTGGAGGTAAAATAGTCCCCCATTCGGATCTCCGGGCGGGGACTACTCAAGAGGATGTCGTTATCAGGAGAAAGAAAACTGGCGTTCTACGGATCGGAGCGTGGAATGTTAGATCCCTTAATCGGGCAGGTAGGTTAGAAAATTTAAAAAGGGAAATGGATAGGTTGAAGTTAGATATAGTGGGAATTAGTGAAGTTCGGTGGCAGGAGGAACAAGACTTCTGGTCAGGTGACTACAGGGTTATAAACACAAAATCAAATAGGGGTAATGCAGGAGTAGGTTTAATAATGAATAGGAAAATAGGAATGCGGGTAAGCTACTACAAACAGCATAGTGAACGCATTATTGTGGCCAAGATAGATACGAAGCCCACGCCTACTACAGTAGTACAAGTTTATATGCCAACTACCTCTGCAGATGACGAAGAAATTGAAGAAATGTATGATGAAATAAAAGAAATTTTTCAGATTGTGAAGGGAGACGAAAATTTAATAGTCATGGGTGACTGGAATTCGAGTGTAGGAAAAGGGAGAGAAGGAAACATAGTAGGTGAATATGGATTGGGGGACAGAAATGAAAGAGGAAGCCGCCTGGTCGAATTTTGCACAGAGCACAACATAATCATAACTAACACTTGGTTTAAGAATCATGAAAGAAGGTTGTATACATGGAAGAACCCTGGAGATACTAAAAGGTTTCAGATAGATCATATAATGGTAAGACAGAGATTTAGGAACCAGGTTTTAAATTGTAAGACATTTCCAGGGGCAGATGTGGACTCTGACCACAATCTATTGGTTATGACCTGTAGATTAAAACTGAAGAAACTGCAAAAAGGTGGGAATTTAAGGAGATGGGACCTGGATAAACTAAAAGAACCAGAGGTTGTACAGAGATTCAGGGAGAGCATAAGGGAGCAATTGACAGGAATGGGGGAAATAAATACAGTAGAAGAAGAATGGGTAGCTTTGAGGGATGAAGTAGTGAAGGCAGCAGAGGATCAAGTAGGTAAAAAGACGAGGGCTAGTAGAAATCCTTGGGTAACAGAAGAAATATTGAATTTAATTGATGAAAGGAGAAAATATAAAAATGCAGTAAGTGAAACAGGCAAAAAGGAATACAAACGTCTCAAAAATGAGATCGACAGGAAGTGCAAAATGGCTAAGCAGGGATGGCTAGAGGACAAATGTAAGGATGTAGAGGCCTATCTCACTAGGGGTAAGATAGATACCGCCTACAGGAAAATTAAAGAGACCTTTGGAGATAAGAGAACAACTTGTATGAATATCAAGAGCTCAGATGGAAACCCAGTTCTAAGCAAAGAAGGGGAAGCAGAAAGGTGGAAGGAGTATATAGAGGGTCTATACAAGGGCGATGTACTTGAGGACAATATTATGGAAATGGAAGAGGATGTAGATGAAGATGAAATGGGAGATATGATACTGCGTGAAGAGTTTGACAGAGCACTGAAAGACCTGAGTCGAAACAAGGCCCCCGGAGTAGACAATATTCCATTGGAACTACTGACGGCCGTGGGAGAGCCAGTCCTGACAAAACTCTACCATCTGGTGAGCAAGATGTATGAAACAGGCGAAATACCCTCAGACTTCAAGAAGAATATTATAATTCCAATCCCAAAGAAAGCAGGTGTTGACAGATGTGAAAATTACCGAACTATCAGTTTAATAAGTCACAGCTGCAAAATACTAACACGAATTCTTTACAGACGAGGGGAAAAACTCGTAGAAGCCAACCTCGGGGAAGATCAGTTTGGATTCCGTAGAAACACTGGAACACGTGAGGCAATACTGACCTTACGACTTATCTTAGAAGAAAGATTAAGGAAAGGCAAACCTACGTTTCTAGCATTTGTAGACTTAGAGAAAGCTTTTGACAATGTTGACTGGAATACTCTCTTTCACATTCTAAAGGTGGCAGGGGTAAAATACAGAGAGCGAAAGGCTATTTACAATTTGTACAGAAACCAGATGGCAGTTATAAGAGTTGAGGGACATGAAAGGGAAGCAGTGGTTGGGAAGGGAGTAAGACAGGGTTGTAGCCTCTCCCCGATGTTGTTCAATCTGTATATTGAGCAAGCAGTAAAGGAAACAAAAGAAAAATTCGGAGTAGGTATTAAAATTCATGGAGAAGAAATAAAAACTTTGAGGTTCGCCGATGACATTGTAATTCTGTCAGAGACAGCAAAGGACTTGCAAGAGCAGTTGAATGGAATGGACAGTGTCTTGAAAGGAGGATATAAGATGAACATCAACAAAAGCAAAACAAGGATAATGGAATGTAGTCTAATTAAGTCGGGTGATGCTGAGGGAATTAGATTAGGAAATGAGGCACTTAAAGTAGTAAAGGAGTTTTGCTATTTGGGGAGCAAAATAACTGATGATGGTCGAAGTAGAGAGGATATAAAATGTAGGCTGGCAATGGCAAGGAAAGCGTTTCTGAAGAAGAGAAATTTGTTAACATCCAGTATTGATTTAAGTGTCAGGAAGTCATTTCTGAAAGTATTCGTATGGAGTGTAGCCATGTATGGAAGTGAAACATGGACGATAAATAGTTTGGACAAGAAGAGAATAGAAGCATTCGAAATTTGGTGCTACAGAAGAATGCTGAAGATTAGATGGGTAGATCACATAACTAATGAGGAAGTATTGAATAGGATTGGGGAGAAGAGAAGTTTGTGGCACAACTTGACCAGAAGAAGGGATCGGTTGGTAGGACATGTTCTGAGGCATCAAGGGATCACCAATTTAGTATTGGAGGGCAGCGTGGAGGATAAAAATCGTAGAGGGAGACCAAGAGATGAATACACTAAGCAGATTCAGAAGGATGTAGGTTGCAGTAGGTACTGGGAGATGAAAGGCTTGCACAGGATAGAGTAGCATGGAGAGCTGCATCAAACCAGTCTCAGGACTGAAGACCACAACAACAACAACAAGTAAAGTTGATCTTTGCTCGCAGTTGTATTACGACTGACAAATGAAGATAAGCCTGACTGCCTTTAAGCAGTCCTGATATAATAAAAAAACTGAAAATGATGTTGAAATAATAAAACTTATTCAGACGTTAGTGTGAATATCCTGTAACGACATTAAAACAGTAATAGGCTAGGCAAACAACCATAAGATTGCTTTTCCCTACATGTGCGTCAGCGATGTAACTGAAGCTATTAAAGAGTCATTAACAAGGTGCGCAATTTCTCTTTCATAAATAAAAACTAATTCTAATTGAACGTTTCCTGATATTATGTTAATAGGACTGAGCCAATAACTGTTTCTGTCAAATAATAACAATACAGTCATATAATGATTAAGTGTCTTAGGCTGCATTGATTAGCTTCATGTTTCTGGGCTGAACGCGTATGTATTACTGAAAGAACACTGGATCTTCTTTCAGCGATTGATTTTCAGATGTGTTGGTTTCGTTGGATGTTACTTTAGAAGAGGAAGATCTGTACTGTGACGAAGCGAAAAGCGACGCGAACCTCATAGGGCTCCGCTTTCCACGTCGCTAATTGTTATATATCTTTTACTGTTAATCCCGTTCGTAAGAACTTTTTTTATATGCTTTAGTGAGTGTCGAGCGACATTTGAGCTGGGTCATAAAACACAACTGTACGTGTACATTTATTATTTTTGTTCACCAAACTTAACGTTTCCTGTCGATGCCGCGGCAATTTGTATTCTGTCTTTCTTCACTTTGCATCGATACGAAATATTGCAATGCCTTACTGTACTGACACAGTACGGGAAGCGTAGTGTTCTGTTGTCCAATGTACGTAAGTGGTGGCACGCTACAGTAAGTGTTTAGAAACCCTGCATCCTTTCCGGGGCACAGTATAGGAAGTTACTTTTGCCCACATCAGGAGGTTATGGCAGCCAGACAGTACACCACAGTTCGTGTATCTCCATCTCCCAACTGCAGCAACAGGCATGGCACATACTTTGAATCAAAAGCAATCCATTCAGCTCTTTGTTTACACTGTTAAAAGCTGTGATAACCCTGGGCTGGACATGACGCTACCAAATCTCACCGAAACCCATGTGTGTGTTGGTGTTGCTCCTATTTCTTCCAGATCACCTTTAATATTATGCTCTAACTTGCTAGCCAAGCTGTTTCCTGCTCCGCCTACTGTTAGTACTCGATATTGTTGGAGAGTTCCTCAAAAAAATGAATCAAATTCCTGTGTTATTTGTTTATTATGCTAGTATATGCACAGCAGCTTAAGTGCATTGGACACGTTTAAATTTTATTTGATCTTTTATTAACTTTTCAATGTTAATTTCATGTGCTGACTCGTTCCATGATCATGGAGACTTGCTCCTCCGTTTGATTCTACGGAACTAGATTTGTAAAATAAACAAATAAAATCGCAAAGCGATTGTGATGGACGCCGAAAAGAACGGTCGGAGCTTATTGTTTAGAGACTTCAATTGTTTAATTTCGTTTTGAACATATTAATATTAAATAATCAATGCAATTCAGTATTGTTTGTTCCTTTAATGTATGTTGGCATAGAATTTTTCCGATTGATTTGGCTTCAGGAATCTATCCCCAAAGTTTGTAAAAAGTATTTCTCAAACACCCTGTAGAAGGCATCAACGTCGAACACGCATCTTTTAACATTTGTTTCCAGCTTCTCTACCATTGTAGAGTATTAATCAATTTAGCACCGGCTGTTTTTACTGATGTCTATTCTAATAGACATCAGTTCTGACTATCTGTTTCAAATTTCGAATATCATTTCGACCTAACGCCGTTGATATAGTAATAAAAATTCGAAGAAACAATTTCAGATCATTAACAAGAAAAAAGTGACCATATTATAAAAATATAGAGCAATGACATCATGTGTACCTCCTCAGTATCATGTAGTCTAATGTACCTGTAAATAATGACTACGTAACTATAAATCATGTGTATCAAAAGTTTTGTAACTCTCCAGTGAAATTTTAGCCCTGGGGCATGATATGTCCTCAGTCCCTTTGACTATGTTGTATTAAAGGTAGTAATTTTAGAACCTTGGTTCCCTCCCTTTTTTGTGGACAAATTTCTGTAGACGCCCATGATGGTGTCCGCTCGCAGCTCTGAAATAAATAACTCCAGTTTATAATGTATTTTGGAGTAATTTGCTGTCACAACTAAAGCTGTAATTTTCGCTTGTATGTAATATTTTTTGATTTGTGCTCATTTTAATCTTGACTTCATACTTAGTTTTTATTTGTCAGTGCTTGCAAGACGAAACGGAAAAACATGATAAAACATATTAGTATGGCAACATTGTGAAAGAAAAGTTGTAGGTCACAAAATGTTACCAGTAACTGATTTTTATTAATAAAATCATCTGTACACAATACTGTAAAAGAATTACAGAGCAGTTAATTACATAAGTGGAATTTTAATAAGGCGAAATTCATTAAATTTTTATTGTTCGTAGACACATTTTTATAATGCAATAAAAACAGTGAAAGAAAAATATACAAAAGATTTCATACAGTATTATCATTCTTTTTCAGTGTACTACACAATACCATAAGGTATAATGAGTATTTTTTGCCTTTATTAAGTAGATCACATTCGTAATTCGTTAACAATTGACTGAATAAAAGGATGCTGTGACTGAAATAATTATTTTAACATCAGTTACTTTAAGTTATCGACGAAAACAGAAAAATAGAAACAGCAAACTTATTTTTTCTTCTACTAAGTTCCTTTGTATAATTCACTGGTCGAAATTAAAAGTATTCCCTGAATGAGCCCTCCGTTACGCAAACAGGCGCAACGAAGTGGCGGTAGCTTTCACCCAGACATTCACGCTTTCAGCCTGACAAAACACTAACATACCATGAACTGTGCGAATGAAGTGGCAGCCATTGAATCCGCCGTCTCTGTTACGTTGTAAATAAGCACTTTCCTCCGGACGTGATCCGGCAAGACACGCTGTCTTCCTCGAGTTACACGGATATTATGTAGCAAAGTTCATTTCTGGCGAGTTCTGAGGCACTTCGTGATCGTTAACTGCAACAGAACACGGGCGGACGTAACTGGAATGAGAAAGACTGACGCAACGTGGAGATCTGTGGCGAGCGGCCTGCTTGTTAAAATTAAGGAATTTCAAAGAAAAGGTTAAGTCTCAGGAAATGAGAATACTAGGTTTCACATGGCAGCTAAGGCAATCCACGGTCCGGCGAGGGAAATACGAAATTAGTTTTTTTTCCGCAAAATGATTAGATTGCGTCCCATCCTACGGTTGTGGTAGCATTTACGAAATAGAGCAGTGGAATTACCTCATTTTATCCCCAGCTACTGTCGCTGGATGTAGGAAGAGTGAGTTGTGTCTCAAGTGGGTGTTGACTCAACAGATAAGCAGCCGTATAGCACATTTGGATTATATGTAAAGTTGGTTCAATTTCACACGCAATTCCTGCCTAGATTCATGGACCGAAATCGATGGCGGAAGACCATACATTAGCAAGGTTACAGATCGAATCTACGCGGTTATAAGAAAACGCTTCGTAACAGGAAACATTATTTGTCACCTGTCACTCTTTCTCATGACGTACATTTTTGCTTGAGAAAAAAAAAGTGGGGTACCTACTTGGTTAGGGGAAAGAAAACCTGATTGAAACAACAGTAGAGGAGCGTAGTCATTTGGACCATGGATAGACTGAGCCGATCTCTTAGTTCCACGAAGGGGTGGGGGGGGGGCGGGGAGCGGGGGGGGGGGGGGGGGAAGAAAAACGTTACTCTCCTCTGCTAAGTCTAACTTAGAGGCTCACCAATGTGAAATTATTAATCCTCTGAGCTAACTAGAATCCATTTGCTCTGGGAGACACATTTCAGTAGTAATTAAGATCTGAAAAACGCTCAACCTACTTAAGTCCGCGGACACGGAAAAATGAGAGAGCGGCAGTGACCGCAGGGCGAGATCGCGTTTCTCCAGTTTCCAGAGGTCAGCTTCGCGAAGTTCCCTCGCCGGAGCACGCGAAGACGGCCGGGGCTCACCACGGAAGTTGGACACCACTTGTTAGTCTTTGGAAACGGATCGGACGCGACCGAGACAACTGGGAGGTCCAGACGCGCTCGCTCGGCCGCCGCCCGCTGGAAGTCCGCTCACTGTCCCCTGCTTCCAGTCCGACCGATCACTGCACTTCGCAGACGAAGAAGGTCTCGAACGAGCAGGGGCTGTCGTTCCACTTGAGGCCCTTGCCGTCGCGGTTCCACAGCTCGAGGCAGTGCTCCTCCTCGCCGTTCTCGTAGCGGAAGTTATTGGGCTCGCCCGTGTTCCAGTTGGTGAAGGTGATGGGCCGGCCGGTCGCCATCCAGAAGAACGTGCCTTCTTCCGCCTGGTCGGTGCCGGACGTCCAGAAGTGTTCGTGGCCCAGACCTGAAACAAAATGGCGCTCATGTGAACGTGCTTCAAGAATAGACGGGGTACAAGAACGAGTATAGCCAAGACAAATACCAAAACGCTGTATCCCGTTAGTGGACATTAATATGGGGTGTGTCCACCCTTCCGCTTTATTTATTTATTTATTTCTTGTTCCGTGGGACCAAATTAAGCAGAAGTCTCCATGGTCTTTTTTTTTTCCTTTATTGATTTTCTATTCCCCCCAAAGGGGGCGGGGTGGCAGCAGCTTAGTACGCTGTTCTACAGCCTACAACCTTTTATTTTAAGAAACGGAAGAAGAAAAGAAACAAGAAAAACAGGCGATAAAACGGTGACGTCAAGTGTAAAATGGCGGAAAAATGCGGAAAGTTAAAACAGAAAGCAAAAGGGGTTGGCAACGTTAATAAAAGACACAGGAATCAGACAAAACACACACAATTAAAAAACACGGCGACAGTCTGGTTTCTGTTCGCAAGAGGTAAAAGGCACACCCAGCGACAGTATGATGGCCGTTCGCAACACTTCCCAAAAAAATACAACTCGGAACACTCACTGTAAACACTCACTATAGAACACTGCACGAAAGTGGCGGCCCAAAGATGACACTCCCGATCCAAAGGCAGATTGGGGGTGGGGGGGAGGGGGGGCTGGAGGAGGGAGAAGAACAAGGAGGGACGGAGGAAAAAAAACGAAAAAAGGGGCTCCATGGTCATGGAACCAGTCAATATGTAAGTAGGCTGTTTAGGTTTTTATACATCTACATCTACATCTACATTGATACTCCGCAAGCCACCCAACGGTGTGTGGCGGAGGGCACTTTACGTGCCACTGTCATTACCTCCCTTTCCTGTTCCAGTCGCGTATGGTTCGCGGGAAGAACGACTGTCTGAAAGCCTCCGTGCGCGCTCTAATCTCTCTAATTTTACATTCGTGATCTCCTCGGGAAGTATAAGTAGGGGGAAGCAATATATTCGATACCTCATCCAGAAACGCACCCTCTCGAAACCTGGCGAGCAAGCTACACCGCGATGCAGAGCGCCTCTCCTGCAGAGTCTGCCACTTGAGTTTATTAAACATCTCCGTAACGCTATCACGGTTACCAAATAACCCAGTGACGAAACGCGCCGCTCTTCTTTGGATCTTCTCTATCTCCTCCGTCAACCCGACCTGGTACGGATCCCACACTGATGAGCAATACTCAAGTATAGGTCGAACGAGTGTTTTGTAAGCCACGTCCTTTGTTGATGGACTACATTTTCTAAGCACTCTCCCAATGAATCTCAACCTGGTACACGCCTTACCAACAATTAGTTTTATATGATCATTCCACTTCAAATCGTTCCGTACGCATACTCCCAGATATTTTACAGAAGTAACTGCTACCAGTGTTTGTTCCGCTATCATATAATCATACAATAAAGGATCCTTCTTTCTATGTATTCGCAATACATTACATTTGTCTATGTTAAGGGTCAGTTGCCACTCCCTGCACCAAGTGCCTATCCGCTGCAGATCTTCCTGTATTTCGCTACAATTTTCTAATGCAGCAACTTCTCTGTATACTACAGCATCATCCGCGAAAAGCCGCATGGAACTTCCGACACTATCTACTAAGTCATTTATATATATTGTGAAAAGCAATGGTCCCATAACACTCCCCTGTGGCACGCCAGAGGTTACTTTAACGTCTGTAGACGTCTCTCCATTGATAACAACATGCTGTGTTCTGTTTGCTAAAAACTCTTCAATCCAGCCACACAGCTGGTCTGATATTCCGTAGGCTCTTACTTTGTTTATCAGGCGACAGTGCGGAACTGTATCGAACGCCTTCCGGAAGTCAAGAAAAATAGCATCTACCTGGGAGCCTGTATCTAATATTTTCTGGGTCTCATGAACAAATAAGGCGAGTTGGGTCTCACACGATCGCTGTTTCCGGAATCCATGTTGATTCCTACATAGTAGATTCTGGGTTTCCAGAAATGACATGATACGCGAGCAAAAAACATGTTCTAAAATTCTACAAGAGATCGACGTAAGAGATATAGGTCTATAGTTTTGCGCATCTGCTCGACGACCCTTCTTGAAGACTGGTAACGCCACGTAGCTCTCTGTATGAAAATCACTGGCTGCGCTGTGTGCAGTAGAGATGGGTCGAACTCGTTCATTCCCGTGAACTACTTCGTTCATGTCACTCTTTGCCGTGAAGCGTTCAAATGAAGTAGTTCATTCATGAAGTACGGAAGCCTGGCGAAGTTGCCCAGTTCGCTGCTCAGCCGCGACTACGCTCGCTACGCCGCGCTCGTACAATAAAGCTTCGTAATACTTCACAATTTTACCAACAGATGGCGGAACTATGGAGTAACGTGCACGCAACGTTTTACGCTCTTACAGCGTATGAGTTAACTTAAATAGAGCATGGTCGAAGGGGACAAAGGAAAGATAAACAAAGAAGCCTGTCACGTATAAAGAAGGTATTACATTTAATCTTGCTTGACATTTTCTCATGAAGCTCCCAAAAAAGTCTTTATCTGCCAAATGAAACATTATTTGTTGTATTCATGGACTGAAAACTAAGACTACCAAAGGAAATGCAGTCCAATTTTATGTTCCTTTTAAAATTTAATCCAAAATAGAATGAGTATGTTTACCACTGTCACAAACCCTATATACCTACGTTAAGTAATTATTCAGAAGTTTTCCTGTAGATTTTATTTTTGTTGAGAATAATAACCCTCCGGATTCAAAACGTAAACTGTCACCTGTAGTCATTGGTACGATTTGTGGTAAAATCCCTCTTTCAGTATTATTAACAAAGCTCTTAGTTTCATGTTGGCTGTGCGTGTTCACACAGCCAGCCTCTTCGTTTGTATCTTTAATATTCATTTGTCTGCAAGCGCTGCCAACGGTAGGCTACCCGTAGACGCGAAATTCAACTGCACAAATAGTCACGGGTAATGATGTCAGCACTGCAGGAAGCAGCTGACGCTGCATTCCCCCCGCCTCCCAAACCCCGTGTAAACCTTTCGTTCCCCAAAAACATCGCGCGATTCGTCGACAGGCAGCAGAGGGAGGACTGAAGTGAAGGGAGGATGAGTGACGTAGCGCCGATGTAGTGGGAGAGGGAGAGGGGAAGAGAGTGAGTGAACTAGAAAAAAGTGTGGAGTGTGTTATCTGTGAAGAGGTTGAAGTACCAGTTCATTGAAATTGAGTGGTTAGTTCACACTTCACTGGAGTGAAGTGTTCATTTGAACGACTCATTCACGAGCTCCCCATCACTAGTGTGCAGCCTGTGGCTGGTTAGCATTGATGTAATATTCGCTATTGCAGTGTTGGGCTGTTGGCTGTTAACAGCGCGTAGCGTTGTGCAGTTGGAGGTGGTGGTTGTTGGGATGTTTAAGGGGGACTAAACAGCTAAGGTCATCAGTCCCCCATTCCAAAAACAGGCGAGACATAAATTCGCGGAGCAGGTAAAACCCCAAGGGGAAGGAGACTCCCCCCCAGGCCCTAAAAGAACACAAATGCGGTAACGAACACTACAGACACGAAGAGTACAGATGAACACAGACAAAAAGAAACAGAAGAAAAGAAGATGGCCGGAGACTGGTTGACTGACCACGACAACAAAAAAGGGAAAGAGTCAACCAACCGACTACACACTAAAATCTCCAACCAAATATGAGAGACTCGAGGACAAGAGACACACAGAGGGAAAGGAGCAGGACCTCCCTAAATGGAACCATAAAAAGGACTACCACGGATAAAATTTAAAACGTCATCAGCCATGGAGGCATTGTAGCTTAAAACCAAAGGCAAAGTGCCTGGGAGATTAAAAGACTGCCGGAGAGTGCGCAGTCGGGGACACTCCAATAAAATGTGGGCGACCGTCAGCCGGGACCCACACCGACACAGGGGGGGATCCTCCTGACGCAAAAGATGGCCGTGCGTCAGGTAGGTATGGCCGATGCGGAGCCGACACAGGATGACAGAGTCCCTGCGAGAAGCCCGCAGGGAGGAGCGCCACACATCGGTCGTCTCCTTGACAGCCCGCAGTTTATTCGGGGATGTCAGACCACGCCACTCAGCAGCCCACATCCCAAGCACCTTACGGCGCAACACCAGCTGCTGATCGCGTGCCGTGAGGCCGATTTCCAAAGCTGGGGCGTCGATCGCCCCTTTGGCCAGCCTGTCGACACGTTCGTTCCCCGGGATGCCAACGTGAACTGGCATCCAAATAAAGACCACCGAACGACCAGAGCGGGTAATGGCGGAAACAGACTCCTGAATAGAGGACACCAGAGGAGAAGAGGTATAGCAGCGGTCGATGGCCTGGAGGCTGCTCAGGGAGTCACTGCAGATGACGATGGACATACCTGAGCAGGAACGCATATGCTCAAGAGCGCGCAATAGGGCCACCAGCTCTGCAGTAAAAATACTGCAGCCAGCCGGCAAGGAGCACTGTTCAACATGGGCAGCGTGAGCAAAAGCGTAGGCAGTGCGACCATCAACCAGGGAACCATCAGTGTAGACAGTCTCACAGTCCGAAAATGAGGCGAGGAGCGCAAGAAAATGGCGACGGAGTGCCACAGGCGGAACCGAGTCCTTGGGTCCCTGTGCCAAGTCCAGATGGACGGACGGCCGGGGCAAACACCAGGGAGGCGTAGGTGCACGGACCCGGAAGGGAGGCAGAAGAGGGAATGACCCCAGTTCGGACAGCAGGGACTGGACGCGGACAGCTATGGAAAGCCCAGACCTAGGTCGCCGTTCGGGCAGATGGAGGACCACGGCAGGGAAAAGCAGGCGATGATTGGGATGGCCGGGCGAGCAATGCACGTGGACAGCATAGTCGGCGAGCAGTCGATGGCGGCGAATCCGCAGCGGGGGAACCCCGGCCTCCACCAGTAGACTATCCACGGGGCTCGTACGGAAAGCGCCAGTTGCAAGGCGAACCCCACAGTGGTGTATGGGGTCTAACAACTTCAACACTGAGGGTGATGCGGACCCATAGGCCAGGCTCTCATAATCAAGCCGGGACTGCACAAGGGCTCTGTACAATCGCAGCAGCGTGCAGCGATCTGCACCCCAAGACGTGTGGCTAAGGCAGCGGAGGGCATTGAGGTGCCGCCAGCATTTTTGCTTCAGCTGAGTAAGATAAGGAACCCACGCGAGCCGGGCATCAAACACGAGTCTTACGAAGCGGCAGGTCTCCACCACTTCAAGCAGGTGGCCGTCGAGGTGAAGTTCAGGATGAGGGTGGACCGTCCGACGCCTGCAGAAGTGCATAACTCGAGTCTTGGCTCCAGGGAACTGAAAACCGTGAGTCAGAGCCCATGATGCTGCCTTGCGAACGGCTACTTGCAGCCTGCGTTCGGCGACTCCTGTAGTCGTGGAGCTAAAGGAGATGCAGAAGTCGTCGGCATACAAAGAAGGAGACACCAATGACCCCACGGCTGTAGCCAGACCATTAATGGCCACTAGAAATAAGGAGACGCTCAACACCGAGCCCTGCGGGACCCCATTTTCCTGTATATAAGATGAACTAGAGGCGGCACCCACTTGCACCCGGAAAGAGTGGCGCAATAAAAAGGTTTGAAGAAAAGCCAGGAGCTGACCACGAAGATCCCAGTGATGTAACGTAGCAAGGATGTGATGCCTCCATGTGGTGTCATACGCCTTCCGCAGACAAAAAAATACAGCAACGAGATGCTGATGTCGGGCAAAGGCCATACGGATAGCAGATTCCAGCCACACCAAATTGTCCCGCTGCAGACCAGCCCCGACGGAAGCCACCCTGGGATGGGTCGAGGAGACCGCGTGACTCAAGGACCCAACACAAACGCTGCCCCACCATACGTTCGAGCAATTTGCACAAAATGTTGGTGAGGGTAATGGGACGATAGCTGTCCACCGCCAGCGGGTCTGCACCGGGCTTCAAGATGGGGACAATAAGACCCTCTCGCCATTGTGACGGGAACACGCCCTCGCTCCAAATGCGGTTAAAGATGGTGAGGATGTGCCTCTGGCAGTCCCTGGAGAGATGCTTTAGCATCTGTGCGTGGATGCAGTCTGGTCCTGGTGCTGTATCAGGGCAATCGGCGAGGGCAGCGAAGAATTACCTCTCGCTGAAATTAGCATTGTATTTTTCAGAACGACGCGTGTGGAAGGATAACGGCGTCTGCTCGGCTTGCTCCTTTAGAGAGCGAAAGGTGCGGGGATAAGTTGCAGTCGCAGAGCTCTTAGCAAAGTGCGCAGCAAGGTGTTCAGCAATGGCGGCAGCGTCCGTGCAGACAGCGCCGTCCAAGGAGATCCCAGGGACACCCATAGGGGTCTGGTATCCGTAAATCCGCCGGATCCGGGACCACACGAGAGAGGGGGAGACACGGGAGCTCAAGGATGAGACATACCTCTCCGAGCACTCCTGCTTACGCCAGGCGATAAGGCGACGGGCCAAGGCACGGAGCCTCTTAAAGGCGATGAGGGTCTCAAGAGACGGGTGCCACCTATGATGCTGGAGAGCCCGCCGACGGTCGCGAATAGCCTCAGCAATCTCCGGCGACCACCAGGGTACAGCCTTCCTCCGAGGGAGTCCAGAAGAGCGGGGGATGGCAGCCTCGGCCGCCGAAATGATTGACGTGGTTAAGACACGGACCACCTCATCAATGGCCCCCTGTGAGGGAGACTCGATGGTTGCAGCGGAAGTAAAAGCCAGCCAGTCAGCCCTGTGGAGAGCCCAGCGGGGCAGGCGCCCAGAAGAATGACACTGGGGCAGTGACAAATAGATGGGAAAATGGTCACTACCACACAGGTCAGGATGCACTCTCCAGTGGAGGGATGGGACGAGGCCGGGGCTGCAAAGAGAGAGTGATGGCCGAGAACAAGCCATGGGCCACACTGAAATGCATGGGAGCACCGGTGTTCAAAAGGCTAAGGTCGAGCTGAGCCAACAAATGCTCCACGGCATGACTGTGGTCATCGGAGACAGTCCCACCCCATAGAGGGTTGTGGGCATTGAAATCGCCCAGCAACAAGAAAGGTGGCGGCAATTGGACGATCAGAGCAGCCAGGACATGCTGCGCGACAGCACCATCCAGTGGAAGGTAAAGACTGCAGACGGTAACAGCCTGTGGCGTCCACACCCGAACAGCGACAGCCTCTAAAGCTGTTTGAAGAGGAACAAACTCGCTGTGAAGAGAGTTGAGGACATATATGCAGACGCCACCAGACACCCTTTCATAAGCTGCCCCGTTCTTATAATAACCCCGATAGCCACGGAGGGCAGGGGTTTGCATTGCGGGAAACCAAGTTTCCTGAAGTGCAATGCAGAAGAAAGGGTGAAGGCTGATAAGATGTCGGAGCTCAGCTAGATGGTGGAAGAAACTGCTGCAGTTCCACTGGAGGATGGTATTGTCCATGGATGGGAAAGGCGTGAAGGGACTGGGGAGGCAGATTACGCCTTCGGGGCCCCTGCTGCTACTGAATCATCACCTGTACAACAGCCATCCATTGCGTCCGAGGGACTGGCGAGATCCAGGTCCTCAGCGGACGCCAGAATCTCCACCTCATCTTCGGACGCAGAGGGAGAAGGTTGCGGTGGGACAGGTGCCACCGCAATTTCAGGATGCTTGGGAGCCTTTTTCTTCGACTGCTTTGCGTGCTGTGCCTTAGGTGGTTCTGGCTGGGAGGGCCTCACTGGGTCAGTCTCAGGGACTGAAGACGACCGTGACGCCCTACGACCAGCGACCGGTGGTTGTTTGACAAACTTGCGGGTGTCCGCTTTGGCACTGGGCAAAGCCTGGGATGGGAGGGCCCCAAGGGACCCCTTCCGGGCGAGAGGAGCCGAAGAAGGCTCATGCTTCTCCGGCTGTGAAGGGGGAACAGATGTCCCCGGTGGTTGGGGTGGTGTTGCTCCTGAAGTAGATGGAGCAGGAGCAACAGGGAGTGAAGTGCCCCCCACAACCAAGGGGGCCGGTGAATTCTGACAGAGCTGAGATCGAACTGGTGTTGCAGCAGCGGCATAGGTAGATGTCATGGGCACAGGATGTAGCCGCTCATATTTCCGCCTTGCCTCGGTGTAGGTCAGGCGGTCCAGGGTCTTATATTCCATTATCTCCCTTTCTTTCTGGAAAATCCTACAGTCCGGCGAGCAGGGGGAATGGTGTTCTCCGCAGTTAACACAGATAGGAGGCGGGGCACATGGAGTATCAGGATGCGAAGGACGTCCACAATCCCGACACGTGATGCTGGAAGTACAGCGAGATGACATGTGCTCGAACTTCCAGCATTTAAAACAACGCATCGGAGGAGGGATATATGGCTTCACATCACAACGGTAAACCATCACCTTAACCTTTTCGGGTAAGACATCACCCTCAAAGGCCAAGATGAAGGCACCGGTGGCTACCTGATTATCCCTCGGACCCCGATGGACGCGCCGGACGAAGTGAACACCCCGTCGTTCGAGGTTGGCGCGTAATTCATCGTCGGACTGCAGAAGAAGATCCCTGTGGAATATAATACCCTGGACCATGTTGAGACTCTTATGCGGCGTGATGCTAACTGCAACATCCCCCAACTTGTCACAATTGAGCAACCTCAGGGACTGGGCAGAGGATGCCGTTTTGATGAGCACAGAACCAGAGCGCATCTTGGACAAGCCCTCCACCTCCCCGAACTTGTCCTCTAAATGCTCCACAAAAAACTGGTGCTTGGTTGACATAAACGATTCCCCATCAACTCGCGTACACTCAATGAACTGGGGTGAATATTCTCCACTGCCTTATTTTGCCATACGTTCCTCCCATGGAGTGGCCAGGGAGGGAAATGGTCATGGTTCGTATTTCCTGCCGTTGAGGTTAGACCTCGATCACTTAGAGACTGCTGGTGGAGGCCCACCAGCGAGAGATGATGTACCACGCTTCATTGCGGGTCATCCGCCCTGATGCCACAAGACCAAGGGCCCTCCCCACGGGCGCCACCCAGCCGCAGCAAAGGCCACCTGGCAGGATGGCCGTTGCCGGGAGTCCCGATACCCCAGGAGGATAGGCATCTACTCCTTGGCATACGTGGGGAGTTAACGGCGCAGGCATCAGTAGAGCGATCCCTGTGTTGTCAGCGGGCTACAACCAAGAGGGTACATGGCGGCCCCACCACAACGGACTGGCTACCGTGCTGGATCTTAGGTGCAAAACTGTCCAAGGTCGTCGTCGCAGTTAAAAGCAACAGTGCGAAGTGCAGCGTGGTAATCGCACCCAGGGATGTATCCTCGCCCAAGAGACGGAAAACGAGCGGGACACCATTGCAACGACGAAAAAGCCGGCTAAAGGTCTCAATGCACGACGGATACAGTACACCATGTAAGGCGCCCTTCCCCAATTGGCTCGCTCTTCGGAATAATTTAGAAAGATGGAGGTCAAACCCGAGAGGGGACCATCACATAAGACCGAAACATTGGAGACTCCTTTTAGTCGCCTCTTACGACAGGCACGAATACCGCGGGCCTATTCTTACCCCCGAACCCGCAGGGGGTGCGCAGTTGGAGGTGAGCCGCCAGCAGTGGTGGATGTGGGGAGAGAGATGGCGGAGTTTTGAGAGCGGATGATCTGGACGTGTGTCCATCAGAGACAGTAAATTTGTAAGACTGGATGTCATGAACTAATATATATATACACTCCTGGAAATTGAAATAAGAACACCGTGAATTCATTGTCCCAGGAAGGGGAAACTTTATTGACACATTCCTGGGGTCAGATACATCACATGATCACACTGACAGAACCACAGGCACATAGACACAGGCAACAGAGCATGCACAATGTCGGCACTAGTACAGTGTATATCCACCTTTCGCAGCAATGCAGGCTGCTATTCTCCCATGGAGACGATCGTAGAGATGCTGGATGTAGTCCTGTGGAACGGCTTGCCATGCCATTTCCACCTGGCGCCTCAGTTGGACCAGCGTTCGTGCTGGACGTGCAGACCGCGTGAGACGACGCTTCATCCAGTCCCAAACATGCTCAATGGGGGACAGATCCGGAGATCTTGCTGGCCAGGGTAGTTGACTTACACCTTCTAGAGCACGTTGGGTGGCACGGGATACATGCGGACGTGCATTGTCCTGTTGAAGCAGCAAGTTCCCTTGCCGGTCTAGGAATGGTAGAACGATGGGTTCGATGACGGTTTGGATGTACCGTGCACTATTCAGTGTCCCCTCGACGATCACCAGTGGTGTACGGCCAGTATAGGAGATCGCTCCCCACACCATGATGCCGGGTGTTGGCCCTGTGTGCCTCGGTCGTATGCAGTCCTGATTGTGGCGCTCACCTGCACGGCGCCAAACACGCATACGACCATCATTGGCACCAAGGAAGAAGCGACTCTCATCGCTGAAGACGACACGTCTCCATTCGTCCCTCCATTCACGCCTGTCGCGACACCACTGGAGGCGGGCTGCACGATGTTGGGGCGTGAGCGGAAGACGGCCTAACGGTGTGCGGGACCGTAGCCCAGCTTCATGGATACGGTTGCGAATGGTCCTCGCCGATACCCCAGGAGCAACAGTGTCCCTAATTTGCTGGGAAGTGGCGGTGCGGTCCCCTACGGCACTGCGTAGGATCCAACGGTCTTGGCGTGCATCCGTGCGTCGCTGCGGTCCGGTCCCAGGTCGACGGGCACGTGCACCTTCCGCCGACCACTGGCGACAACATCGATGTACTGTGGAGACCTCACGCCCCACGTGTTGAGCAATTCGGCGGTACGTCCACCCGGCCTCCCGCATGCCCACTATACGCCCTCGCTCAAAGTCCGTCAACTGCACATACGGGTCACGTCCACGCTGTCGCGGCATGCTACCAGTGTTAAAGACTGCGATGGAGCTCCGTATGCCACGGCAAACTGGCTGACACAGACGGCGGCGGTGCACAAATGCTGCGCAGCTAGCGCCATTCGACGGCCAACACCGCGGTTCCTGGTGTGTCCGCTGTGCCGTGCGTGTGATCATTGCTTGTACAGCCCTCTCGCAGTGTCCGGAGCAAGTATGGTGGGTCTGACACACCGGTGTCAATGTGTTCTTTTTTCCATTTCCAGGAGTATATATATATATGACTTTTGAACACTATTAAGGTAAATACATTGTTTGTTCTTTATCAAAATCTTTCATTTGCTAACTATGCCTATCAGTAGTTAGTGACTTCAGTAGTTATAATCTTTTATTTAGCTGGCAGTAGTGGCGCTCGTTGTATTGCAGTAGTTTGAGTAACGAAGACTTTTGTGAGGTAAGTGATTCATGAAAGGTATAGGTTATTGTTAGTCAGGACCATTCTTTTGTAGGGATTTTTGAAAGTCAGATTGCGTTGCGCTAAAAATATTGTGTGTGAGTTTAGTGATGATCAGAGTAAGTAAAGAGAGAAATGTCTGAGTACGTTCAGTTTTGCTCAGCTGTTTGAAACGTAAGGGGTTTACCAGCACAGTAATTCACTAATTTTTCTAATGGGACGTTCCAAATACATGAAATTATAACACGATAGTAGAAACAGATAAAATCAAACATAAGAAAGATATTTGGGCGACAAGTCGTAAGTTGAAATAAAGAAAATCAGCAATGTAACACTGGAATTTGCTTAATTTTTCAGCTCTTCCAGGAGCTCCTCGACAGAATAGGAGTGAGCCATGAGGAAACTCTTCAGTTTAGACTTAAAAGTGTTTGGGCTACTGCTAAGATTCATGAGTTCTTGTGGTAGCTTATTGAAAATGGATGCAGCAGAATAGTGCACTCCTTTCTGCACAAGAGTCAAGGAAGTGCATTTCACATGCAGATTTGATTTCTGCCTAGTATTAACTGAGTGAAAGTTGCTAACTCTTGGGAACAAGCTAATATTGCTAACAACAAACAACATTAAAGAAAATATATACTGTGAAGGCAATGTCAGAATTTCCAGATTACTGAATAGGGGTCGACAAAAGGTTCTCGAACTTACACCACATATAGCTCGAACAGCCCGTTTTTGAGCCAAAAATGGTTCAAATGGCTCTGAGCTCTATGGGACTTAACTTCTGAGGTCATCAGTCCCCTATAACTTAGAACTACTTAAACCTAAGTAACCTAAGGACATCACACACATTCATGCCCGAGGCAGGATTCGAACCTGCGACCGTAGCGGTCGCGCGGTTCCAGACTGTAGCGCCTAGAACCGCTCGGCCACTCCGGCCGGCTTGAGCCAAAAATACCCTTTTTGAATCAGAAGAATTACCCCAAAAAATAATACCACACGACATAAGCGTATGAGAATATGGGAAGTAGACTACTTTTCGTGTTGAACTGTCACTTATTTCAGATACTGTTCTAATGGTAAATGAAGCAGCATTTAGTTTCTGAACAAGATCCTGAAGATGGGCTTTCCACAACAGCTTACTATCTATCCGAACGCCTAGGAACTTGAACGTCCCGTCTCGCTTATAATATGCCCATTCTGTCTGATCAAAATATCGGTTCTTGTTGAATTGTGAGTTAGAAACTGTAAAAACTGAGTCTTACTATGATTTAGCATCAAGTTATTTTCCACAAGCCACGAACTTATTTCATGAACTACATTATTTGATACTGTTTCAGTATTACACACAAGATCCTTCACTACCAAGCTGGTGTCTTCAGCAAACAGAAATATTTTTGAATCACCTGTAATACTATGACAGCTTGAACTCTCCTGGAGACACTTTCAATGAAGTGTCTTTATGCCTGTACAGGAATGGGAACCCCTTCTTCGTCAAGAGCCGAAAACATAGAAGGAAGTGATTTTTTTCATTATCATTGGAAATTGGGCCTCGAGTCAAATAGACACTGGGTTCAGGTGGAATTCTGGATATGCCAGTCTATTTAAGGAGTGTTATTGATCAAATGCTGCTTTATGACAGGGTCCTCTACCATGGTGACACAAGAACACATCGAGAATGCAAAGCTAAAATGTGTTCGTATCCTTCCGCATTTGTCGTTTTCTTGAGTGCAATAAAGGAACCACATCCTAACTCACGAAAAACACTCCTATACTATGACAGCATGTCTTCTGTACTTCACTGTTGGCACTACCCGTAAGGTATCGTTCTCCAGCCATTCACCAAACCCAAATCCTTCTATCGGACTGCCACAGGGTAATGTGCGTCATCACTTCAAATCATCCACTGGCCAATGGCGTCGCTCTTTACACTACCTCAGGCGTCACTCAGCATCGACTGCAGAAATATCTGGCTTGTGGGGAGCTGCTCACTGTTTTTAACTCCATACTCGCAGTTATTATGCTACCTAGACTGCTGATAGCAACGAAGGATTCCTTGCGTTGATTTCGCGCCATTTTCTGAAACCACCCTTCTCAATGCTCGTCGGTGATGTCTGACTGGTGATGGTTTACCTGGGCAGCTTCGTGTTTCCACTTCATTATCACATCAGCAAAAGTCGACTTGGGCAGTTTTAGGAGGTTGAAGTAGCCTCAATTTATTTGTTACTCTGGTGACATCAAGTGACTAGTCCATGTTCCGTCACTGAGCTCTCTTGCACGATCCATCCCGCCATTACTGCCGCTGCACTGACAACACCACACTCCTATTACACTGGCGAGTTCGCCTCTGGTCACATCTAGTGATCAATTCCCATGACAGAGGTGTCTCGATACTTTTGGTCAAATAGTGTATATGACGTAACAACGCGATAGCGATAAATATCAAGAGGTTGCAGAGCGTACCTTCACTGAAGATACAGTACTGGCCATTAAAATTGCTGCACCACGAAGATGACGTGCTACAGACGCGAAATTTAACCGACACGAAGAAGATGCTGTGATATGCAAATGATTAGCTTTTCAGAGCATTCAAACAAGGTTGGGGCCGGTGGCGACACCTACAACGTGCTGACATGAGGAAAGTTTCCAACCGATTTCTCATTCACAAACAGCAGTTGACCGGCATTGCCTGGTGAAACGTTGTTGTGATGCCTCGTGTAAGAAGGAGAAATGCGTACCATCACGTTTCCGACTTTGATAAAGGTCGGATTGTAGCCTATCGGGATTGCGGTTTATCGTATCGCGACATTGCTGCTCGCGTTGGTCGAGATCCAATGACTGTTAGCAGAACATGGAATCGGTGAGTTGAGGAGGGTAATACGGAACGCCGTGCTGGATCCCAACGGCCTCGTATCACTAGCTGTCGAGATGACAGGCATCTTATTTGCATGGCTGTAACGGATCGTGCAGCCACGTCTCGATCCCTGAGTCAACAGATGGGGACGTTTGCAAGACAACAACCATCTGCACGAACAGTTCGACGACGTTTGCAGCAGCATGTACTATCAGCTCGGAGACCGTGGCTGCGGTTACCCTTGACGCTGCATGACAGACAGGAGCGCCTGCGATGGTGTACTCAACGACGAACTTGGGTGCACGAATGGCAAACGTCATTTTTTTGGATGAATCCTGGTTCTGAGTACAGCATCACGATGATCGCATCCGTGTTTGGCGACATCGCGGTGAACGCACATTGGAAGCGTGTATTCGTCATTCTGGCGTATCACCCGGCGTGATGGTATGGGGTGCCACTGGTTACACGTCTCGGTGACTTCTTGTTCGCATTGACTGCACTTTGAACAGTGGACGTTCCCATTTCAGATGTATTACAACCCGTGGCTCTTCCCTTCATTCGATCCCTGCGAAACCCTACATTTCAGCCGGCCGCGGTGGCCGTGCGGTTCTAGGCGCTGCAGTCCGGAACCGCGGGACTGCTACGGTCGCAGGTTCGAATCCTGCCTCGGGAGCGAAGCCTACATTTCAGCAGGATAATACACGACCGCATGTTGCAGGTCCTGCACGTGCCTTTCTGCATACAGAAAATGTTCGACTGCAGCTCTGGCCAGCACATTCTCCAGATCTCTCACCAATTGAAAACGTCTGGTCAATGGTGGCCGAGCAACTGGCTCGTCACAATACGCCAGTCACTACTCTTTATGAACTGTGGTATCGTATTGAAGCTGCATGGGCAGCTGTACCTGTACACGCCATCCAAGCTCTGTGTGACTCAATGCCCAGGCGTATCAAGGCCATTATTACGGGCAGAGGTGGTTGTTCTGTATACTGATGTCTCAGGATCTATGCACCCAAACTGCGTGAAAATGTAATCAGATGTCAGTTCTAGTATAATATATTTGTCCAATGAATACCCGTGTATCATCTGCATTTCTTCTTGGTGTAGCAATGTTAATGGCCGGTAGTGTAGGAACTCATCTTCGGAAACGTTATCCAATCACGCTACAGACCGCCAAAATTCCAGGGAACAACGTCTGAGATCACCCCTCAACAGAGAACAAGAGTTGGTATGGGCCTAACAGCAGTCAGATCATGTGATGGCGTCGATTGCGTCAACACCTGCCATCACCACCCTCTTTAGGCCTGTCTCCGTGAAACGTTTGACAGCAAAGACGCGGGATGCTTTGTCTCTTGAGTAGTGACTGTGGTTGACGTTCCCATACATGGTTCCTAACCTGAGTTTATTCCGTTACAATTCTCGAAGTTTGTAGGTATTGTTTGAGTAGTGTTTGGCTTTACAGGTGCAAACGAAAGGAGCGAGTCAATGACAGTAAAACAAGCAAATGAGCCTAATAAACGTAGGCCCAGAAACCAATTGTTTCCTCCATACGACTTGTTATAGCTGAGTAAATGTACGCCTTAGACAGTGCCCCGAGGAACTTGAGGAGTAATGTATTACAGCAAGTGGTCCGCATAGTCTCCGTTCATATGAAGGCAGGCTTCACCACGCATCCTCACTGATGCCTGGACATGTTCAGAATTCCCAGTCTTGTTCTGAATGGATTGAGAACCATCTACAATGCGATCCCGCATATAGTCGACACTCTCAACAGGGCTAGAAGAAATTTCGAAATTTTTTGGTAGGGTCTTATGGGACCAAACTGCTGAGGTCATCGGTCCCTAAGCTTACACACTACTTAATCTAACTTCAACTAACTTACGCTAAGGACAATACACACACCCATGCCCAAGGGAGGACTCTAATCTCAAATGCGGGCAGCCGCGTTAACAATGACAAGCCGCCGTAGACCGCTCGGGTACCCCGCGCGACCTCAACAGGGCTAGAATACACCAAAGCTGTAATATATGTGCCAACAAATAAAAATCCGAGAGGTTCAAGTCTGAGGACCTGAGAGGTCGCAGCATTACCGAGTCGTGACAGATAACCTTTGTCGAAGAAATATTAATCCATTTTTAGGTATCAGGAATGATGTTAAAATTAAACTCGGGCGGTTTATTGCTTTGTAATTTGCTCCTCTTTCTAATACACTAACTGTGTTGTAACATTCGTATGATTACCCTTCTGCATACGTTGTATAGGAGAAACCATTGGTTTTTCCGGATCTACGTTTATTAGAGTGTATAAGTGATAGATTCTACCCAAATGCCAACCTCAACTGCACGTGGTGTAGTCTATTTCAGACTGACGAGACTCTGGCAACCGAATGACTCTCGGGAGAAGGAGTCCCCCCACCCCCCTCTCTTGCCAAAAGCGGATTAAGGTTAGGGCACTCTTTTGGCCTAGAGTTGGGAAACTGGCTCTAAAGGCGGAGGGACTGTGAAGATGGTCAACGGCATAAGAATGTAGAACACACTGGACAACGACTACATTAAAGACCTTACAGCATGTTCTGGTAATCATCATAGCTGTGCTCATGGCAAAATTTGCATCTGTCGTAAGTTCATCAATCGGATCTCTGGGAGCAACAGTTATGAGTACAGACATGCAGGAAGTCAAATGGCAAGAAAAAATAGAAGTGGCGACCTGGAATGTGAACTCAATGAGTCAAGGATGGAAAATACATAATACAATTAAACAAATGGATAGATTGGGAATAGAGATACTTGGAGTTACCGAGATGCGATGGCTGAACACATGAGTTATTTACATAAACGGACACAGAATGCTTTATTCAGGTAGAGCAGACGGGAAGCATGAGCGTGGAGTCGGTCTAATACTATCAGCAAAACTAGCAAGATACCTCAAAAGTTTCGTACGTATATCAGCCCATATAATGTTACTGCAGCCCTATTGATATAAATATACACACCAAAGTGTATGTCGCTACAATGGACAAGGAAGATGAAGAGTTAGAGGAATTTTATGATAACACAAATGGAATTTTTAGAAAACTCCACAAATATGAGTTGACTGTTATGATGGTAGATTTTAATTCGAAAGTGGGGGAAGAAGAACATCAGACATGGTAGGACCATTTGGGCTAAGCGACAGGAATTCTAGAGGGGATGACTTGAAAATTTTGCGGTGTCAAATGATCCAGTGATTACGAACATCTGGTTTAAACTTCCACCTAGAAGACTATATATGTATGGAAGTCTCCAATGCACAGACCTGGGAAACTTGTGAGAAACGAGACTGATTTCATATTAGTAAATAAACGTTTCAGGAACAGTTGCACGTCATTAAAAACATACCCAAGAGCAGACGTAAACTACATACCGCTTGTAAGAGTTTTCAAATTTAGAATGAAGAGAGCGAAGAGGAAGAAAAAGTAGTTCTACATTTTGAGGAAAATGAAAGACCCGATAGTGAAACAGAATATACAAACAGAACTCAGCTCGGCGATTAACACAGAAGACATCACGAGTAACAATGCCAATTTAGAATTGAACAAATTACAGAATGTTCTGCAGCAAATGGAACCAGAGAGAAAGAAGAGGAATCCACGGATGAGATACTCACTCTATTGGAGGAAAGGAGATTAAATAAGAGAAATCCAACTGAATACGGGAAGATAAATAAGGGCATCGGAAGAAAAATTAGGGAGGCCAAAGAAGAAAAAGTGGAGGAATGCGAGGATATCGAGTTTTATCAAAGTAAATATGATAACTTCAATGTACACAAGAAAGTCAAAGAAGTAACAGGGAAATACGGAACGAGCAACAGTGGAAAACTAGTGGATGAAGCAAGGAACTTGATGGTGGATTTAGAAGACAAGAAAAAGACATGGAAAAAATATACAGAAAATTTATTTCATGAGATTAGATGTGCTTTTGATACAAGTATAAATGAAATAAGTTGCACAGATGTACTAAAAGTAGAGGTTCAAACAGCCATCAATCAGATGAAGGACGGAAAGGCTGTGGGACAGATAAAGTAGAAGCACAGTTCTTAAAATTAATGGATGAAAATCGTATAAAATAGTTAACCCAAATTTTCAGTCATATTTATGTATCTGGAAACATTCCACTGGGGTAGCTGAAATCAGAGTTCATTACTCTGGTCAAAAAGCCAAGTACAAAACAATGCGGAGATTATCGTACGATAAGCTTAATGAGCCATATTTTGAAATTGTTTTTGAGGGTGATACACAGAAGAACATACAGACTACGTGAGGAACAGATAGCTCCTAATCAGTTTGGGTCTATTAATGCCTTGGGTACGACAGAAGACTTGTTCAGTATACAAGTATTGTTTCAGAAATGCAGATATGTAAATAAAAATGTGTTTGCTTTCCTAATAGATTACCAGAAGGCTTTTGCTAGAGTAAAACATGTCAAGTTGATGGAGATTTTGAGAAATATTGGAAAGGAAGTAAGAGACTTGCGAATCATAGAGATCGTGTTCTTGACTCTAAAAGCAGTGTTGCATATTGATGAAGAACATACTGAAAGAGTCAAAATTCTCAGGGGAGTAAGATAGGGATATATCTTGTCACCCATACTATTTAATATCTACTCCGAATTCATATTTATAGAATCCTTGGAAGAAATAGGAGAAGAAATTTTGATAAAGGGAATAACATTAAACAACATTCGATATGCTGGCGGTACTATTTTATTTGCTGACTCTATTCAGGCATTACAATTATTAATGGATAGAATTGTAAGAGTCAGCAGTCAGAAGGAGCTTGAAACAAACACCAGAATGACAAAACTCGCGGTCGTAAATAAGAAAAATATTACAGGAGTAAACACTGTCATAAACCAAAGAACTATAAAAAGGCTAAAACAATATACATTTATTGGAACCATAATAAATGAAAATTGGAATAACTCGCAAGAAATCAAGATTCGTATCGGGAAAGCGAGAACTGTGTTTCAGAATATAAGTGCTGTCTTCTTCAAAAGCCATAATCTAAATCTTAGGACAAAAATCAAACTTTTGCTCCGCTATGTGTATTCTGTCCTGCTATATGGGGTAGAGACATGGACCTTTTTTTTAAAAAAAAAAAAAAAAAAAACGCGGGGAAGAAGCTGGAGGCCTTTGAATTGTGGCTTTATAGGCGGATCCTGAGAATACCTTGGACCCAGAGAGTGACAAACGTAGAAGTTTTGAGAAGAATGAACACAACGTGTAAATTAATCAAGATAGTGAAGTGCTTAAAGCTGCAATGTCTAGGGCATATGATGCGTAATACAAGTAGATATGATTTGTTACAAAAAATACTTCAAGGGAAAATCAACAGCAAAAGAGGTCCTGGAAGAAGAGGAATATGTTGGTCTGACAACCTTAGACGCTGGTTCAGTATGTCTTGAGCAGAACTACTCCGTGGTGCTACCAACAAGAGGAGAACACCCGTCATGATCGCCATCACACGAACCTGAAAGGCACCGAGAGAAGAAGACGTTTATTAGGATTATTGGCTTGTTTCATTGTCCTTTATTCGTCCCTTTCGTTTGCACCTATAATTGTGAGACACCATGTATATAGGGACACGTGATTAAATTTTTCTTTCAGATAACTTTTGACTCATTCAAGATGTTTGTGATCTCTTTTCACCACGATGATGATTGAACAGAGGCAGGTCACACCAAGGCAAAGACATTTTTGCAACTTGATTAATTATGAAATGAAGACAGAAACTTGGTTTTTTAAAATTAAACTATGGCATTTTTCTACGCCGGAAAAACATATCTGTAGGAGACAAATTGAGAACTATTGTGTAATTCTCTCTCTTTGTCTCTGTCTGTGTGTCTGTCTGTCTGTCTGTCTCTCTCTCTCTCTCTCTCTGGGAATGGGGTGATGACATGTAAAATGTTAGAAAATGACTGATATTAGTGACGAACACGGTGACATTTAATTCCCAATTTAATCGGATTGAACAAACTCACCTCCGTGACCCTTCTAGAATGAATCAAACAACCATTAAATCATAAATATAGTGACATTAAAATACAGGGAATGGAGGAGTTGGAAAAAGAAAGACACAGGGGTGTTATAATCACATGGCTAAATTAGGTGATAAAATTGCTTCGATTTAACCCTGTGGATAAATTTGGTGCCTTTACGTGCCTAGCACGAGCTTTGGATAATTTGAAGTGTGTGAGAAAAGTAATGATACTGAATTTTTATCTGCCAAAGTTTTTATTTTTGTCAAACAACAATATTGTCCCCATCAAAGTAGTTCGCTTTGACAGCTAAACACCGACGGAGTTGTTGTTCGCCCAGTCTTGGCAGCGGCGTTGAAAGGCTTCAACCGGAATGGCCCCTCACACGTCGGTCACGTTCTGTTGAATGTTCTCCAGAGTCCCAAAATGACGTCTTCTTAAGACATTTTTCAATTTCAGGAAAAGAAAAAAGCTGCAAGGAGTGAGATCAGGGGAGTAGGAGGACTGTGGAGCAACAGGAATGCCTTTTGAGGTCAAAAATTCCGTGTGGAAGTGGCCGTGTGACACGAGGCGTTGTCATGGTGCAGCATCTGCTTGCCTGCAACGTCCGGTCTCCCTCGATTCACCATTTTCCTGAGCCTTTCAAGGACATCTTTCTGAAACATTTGGTTGACAGTGTGTGGCAGAGGGGCAACGGCCTTGTCGCAGTGCGTACACCGGTTCCCGTCAGGACACCGAAGTTAAGCGCTGTCGGGCGTGGCCGGCACTTCGATGGGTGTCCATTGGGGCCGCCATGCGCTGTTGCCATTTTTCGGGGTTCACTCAGCCTCGTGATGCCAATTGAGGAGCTACTCGACCGAATAGTAGCGGCTCCGATCAAAGAAAACTATCGTAACGACCGTGAGAGCGGTGTGCTGACCACACGCCCCTCCTCTCCGCATCCTCAGAGTGGATGACACGGCGGTCGGATAGTGGCCCGAAGACGGAGTGCTTTGTGCCAGAGGAGCTAGTTTTTTATGCACGGCATCCTTATTGGCCAGAAAGTCGGTTTTTGATGTTGAATGCCTCCCTGAGTGTTGTTCGTCTTCAATGTGTTCTTGGTCGTCCAAACATTATTTGCGCCAGCGAAAAACTTACGAGCTTGACAAGGAACGTTCCCTATAGGCCTGTTTCAACATTTAAAAGGCCACGCTCGCAGATTCCCCTAGTTTAATAGAAAATTTGATGGCATAACACTGCTCTAAATTGCGCTGCTCCCCAAAACACAACTTCACCGATGGCGCCCTGGAAGATCACGCGATGGCTGTACGGAGCTGAAACTCGGAGCATCTGGAGGGGAGTTAACACACCGATCTGCACAAGTACGTAGAACAACGCAGATGGCTACAGTAGTATCAGTGTCATTACTTTTCTCACACGCCTCGTACGTAAGCTGGGATAATGCAAGGCCAGCTAGAAACAATGGATCACAGAGTTTCCGTACACTGTACGAGGATTACGAGTTGAAAGTGTCTAGCCTTGGCTGTGAACGAGGCAGTGAGCGGTACGTACCGAAGTCTCGTATGTGCTTCTCGAGGCGGTCGTTCTCCTCCTGGCTGTTGATGCTGGCCAGGTGCATCCCGTGGTAGCGGCAGTACTGCGCCGCGCGGTACCAGTTGGCCTGAAACACAACAAAACACCGGCGTCAGGCGAGCCGGCCAAGCAGGAGAACGCCCAGCAGCCGACGCACAACTTGCGCCTGTTGTCACTGCGCTAGGACTGCACCAGACTGCCGTCTGCATCCAGCGAGGCAGCGGTAGCTGGTGCTGTGAGGTAGGCAGCGCGCATCGCGGTGGGCTGTCGCTGAAAGACTGGAATCTCATCACACTCAGATAGAACTCAGCAGCTCCTTAAATGTTAGTGCTTCTTTTTTGGACAACATGGTTGTGGAGATGAAGGAGCGATTAGTATGATTAATCAATTATTCAAAAACAGTCTTAATCGTATTTATTATTATTATACCGCCTCTACGAGTACAGTCATCGTCTCCTGTGGTGGTCACATGTGGTCGGTTGGAACCTCGACGACGAGTTTGTCTGCCCTACAACTTCGGGTCACGTCACATCCGGATGTCCCACAAATCTCGGTATTGCACGAGTCGTCTTGGCGGACAAATGGAGAACCACAATGAGGCCCCTTTCAATGTGTGTGTGTGTGTGTGTGTGTGTGTGTGTGTGTGTGTGAGGTGCTGGAACGCTGTTCCACGGGGGTACGCGGCATTTACCGTGACCATCAAAGTGGTCACTTGTCGAGCGAGGTCGTGCAGTCATTAGTAAGTACACTGGACTCGCATTCGGGAGAACGACGGTACACACACGAGTCCTGCCATCCTGATTTAGATTTTCCGTGCTTTCCTTAAATCGCTTCAGGCATCTGCCGGTATGTTTCCTCTGAAAGGGCATGGCCGATTTCGTTCCCCATCCTTCCCTAATCCGATGGGACCGATGACCTCGCTGTTCGGTCCCCTCCTTCAAATCAACCAACCAACCATCCAACCAACCAACAGTGATCACTCAACACTGATGCTGTTCACGCTACTTTATATACTCTACCACTCCTAGTAGCAGCACTAAACAGGAACAACTACTAACGCACTCTGTTGGCCCTTATACCTGTCACAGAGAATTGCAACGCTAATCATTTACAAACCCACCAATGATGTGTTCTGGGTGCTTCTCTGTTTTTGTCAGGTAGTGCATTTTCGTTATTTTTCCTTGAGCGAGGGAAGGAAGGGCGAGTTCGTTAGACACGGAGCAAGAGAACAGGTGGGGAATGAAACTGGGCGTGTCATTTTCAAAAGGATCATCTACATCTACATCTACATACATACGCCGCACGCCACCTGACGGTGTGTGGCGGAGGATACCTTGACTACCTCTATCGGTTCTCCCTTCTATTCCAGTCTCGTATTGTTCATGGAAAGAAAGGTTGTCGGTATGCCTCTGTGTGGCCTCTAATCTCTCTGATTTTATGCTCATGGTCTCTTCGCGAGATATATATAGGAGGGAGCAATATACTGCTCGACTCCTCGGTGAAGGTATGTTCTCGAAACTTCAACAAATGCCCCTACTGAGCGTCTCTCCCGTAGAGTCTGCCACTGGAGTTTATCTATCATCTCCGTAACGCTTTCGCGATTACTAAATGATCCTGTAACGAAGTGCGCTGCTGTCCGTTCGATCTTCTCTATCTCTTCTATCAACCCTATCTGGTACGGAACCCACACCGGTGAGCAGTATTCAAGCAGTGGGCGAACAAGTGTACTGTAACCTACTTCCTTTGTTTTCGGACTGCATTTCCTTACGATTCTTCCAATCAATGTCAGTCTGGCATCTGTTTTACCGACGACTAATGTTATATGATGATTCCATTTTAAATCACTCGTAAAGCCTACTCCCAGATAATTTATGGAATTAACTGCTTCCAGCTCCTGACCTGCTATATTGTAGCTAAATGATAAAGGATCTTTGTTTCTGTGTATTCGCAGCACATTACACTTGTCTACATTGAAATTCAATTGCCATTCCCTGCACCATGCGTCAATTCGTTGCAGATCCTCCTGCACTTCAGTACAATTTTCCATTGTTACAACCTCTCGACATACTACAGCATCAGTGAACTTCCGATGTTATCCACAAGGTCATTTATATATATTGTGAACGGCAACGGTCCTACGACGCTCCCCTGTGACACACCTGAAATCACTCTTACTTCGGAAGACTTCTCTCCATTGAGAATGACATGCTGCGTCCTGTTATCTAGGAACTCCACAATCCAATCACACAATTGGTCTGATAGTCCATATGCTCTTACCTTGTCCATTAAACGACTGTGGGGAACTGCATCGAACGCCTTGCGGAAGTCAAGAAACACGGCATCTACCTTCTCAGGTAGTCCATGGCCCTCTGAGTCTCGTGGACGAATAGCGCGAGCTGGGTTTCACACGATCGTCTTTTTCGAAACCCATGCTGATTCCTGCAGAGTAGATTTCTAGTCGCCAGAAAAGTCATTATACTCCGCTTTTGTGGTAAGGGACTGAGCTATTTAGGGAAACCTGCGACAGCACGAATGCTGATGGCAACAAAGGACTTGAACGACCGTGGTCCCGACTTCGGACCCCTTCTTGTCACTGTGCCACCTCTCTCGGTCCGTTGATACATGGAAACAAGTGGTATTTTAATCCGTTACATATGCAACTGACGCGTTTGTGGGTGACCATGCAGTACAGTGTAGACGATGCACGGGTTAGGCACGTGTACAGCGGGCCGCGGGGCTGTGATCGTGGTTCCGGACAGCCCGCGTTACACGCCCAGCAGCGGCTCACGACGCACGGACGCAAATTCGCACGCGTGGTGCGTACCGCAGCTTAGTGGTGGGGGCCCGCGCAGGAGGCGGCCGATAGTCAATACCCGCAGAAAGGCCGGAAATTATGGCCGCCGCGATCCTCACACGGCTGCCGGAAATTAGCGGCCCGGCTCTTCCCAATCCGAAGCCGTCGATGCCTGCGGCCTGAGGGCCGCCAGAGTGGAGCGCCAGTCGCGCATATCCCTGCGGCGGGCCGGCCAAACGTAAGCGGAGGTCAGCTGCCGACTCGCGCAGCACCGCTGCTACGTGTTTTGCCGCCCTAGGCGAGAAGCGAAAAATGACGCCCCCCTCTTTTTTAATAGCGTCTGTCTCCCCGATATTCCCCCACCCTCCACCACCACCACTACCAACAACATCACCACCACCAACATCCAGTGGCGCAACAACACAGATCTCCTGTGGTAGTTACAGTCACTAAATAAGGTGACTAGATGACCTATATCTCTGACGTCGATCTGTTGTAGAATTTTAGAACATGTTTTTTGCTCGAGTATCATGTCGTTTTTGGAAACCCAGAATCTACTATGTAGGAATCAACATGGATTCCGGAAACAGCGATCGTGTGAGACGCAACTCGCTTTATTTGTCCATGAGACCCAGAAAATATTAGATACAGGCTCCCAGGTAGATGCTATTTTCCTTGACTTCCGCAAGGCGATCGATACAGTTCCGCACTGTCGCCTGATAAACAAAGTAAGAGCCTACGGAATATCAGACCAGCTGTGTGGCTGGATTGAAGAGTTTTTAGCAAACAGAACACAGCATGATGTTATCAATGGAGAGTCGTCTACAGACGTTAAAGTAACCTCTGGCGTGCCACAGGGGAGTGTTATGGGACCATTGCTTTTCACAATATATATAAATGACCTAGTAGATAGTGTCGGAAGTTCCATGCGGCTTTTCGCGGATGATACTGTAGTACACAGAGAAGTTGCAGCATTAGAAAATTGTAGCGAAATGCAGGAATATCTGCAGCGGATAGGCACTTGGTGCAGGGAGTGGCAACTGACCCTTAACATAGACAAATGTAATGTATTGCGAATACATAGAAAGAAGGATCCTTTTTTGTATGATTATATGATAGCGGAACAAACACTGGTAGCAGTTACTTCTGTAAAACATCTGGGAGTATGCGTGCGGAACGATTTGAAGTGGAATGATCATATAAAATTAATTGTTGGTAAGGCGGGTACCAGGTTGAGATTCATTGGGAGAGTCCTTAGAAAATGTAGTCCATCAACAAAGGAGGTGGCTTACAAAACACTCGCTCGACCTATACTTCAGTATTGCCCGTCAGTGTGGTATCCGTACCAGGTCGGGTTGACAGAGGAGATAGAGAAGATCCAAAGAAGAGCGGCGCGTCTCGTCACAGGGTTATTTGGTAACCGTGATAACGTTACGGAGATGTTTAGCAAACTCAAGTGGCAGACTCTGCAAGAGAGGCGCTCTGCATCGCGGTGTAGCTTGCTGTCCAGGTTTCGAGAGGGTGCGTTTCTGGATGAGGTATCGAATATATTGCATCCCCCTACTTATACCTCCCGAGGAGATCACGAATGTAAAATTACAGAGATCAGAGCGCGCACGGAGGCTTTCAGACAGTCGTTCTTCCCGCGAACCATACGCGACTGGAACAGGAAAGGGAGGTAATGACAGTGACACGTAAAGTGCCCTCCGCCACACACCGTTGGGTGGCTTGCGGAGTATAAATGTAGATGTAGATGTAGACCTCATGTTCTCGAAACAGTCCTCAATTACTGTGCTTTGTCACCAATTCCTTTACAACTGATCGAGGACGACACATTTCCTTACCCTTTTATTTATTGTATTCAATGTCTGATATTTCTAAAGTAACTGAAATAGGAGGAATTTGCTGAATATCTTAAATGACAACTCAACTGAGTACACGGAGCCTACGGAATATCTGACCACCTGTGTGGCTGGATTGAAGAGTTTCTAGCAAACAGAACACAGTATAATGAAATTTTCACTCTGCAGCGGAGTGTGCGCGAAAGGCAAAGGTGGCGAGTTAGCGTCTCGGTCGGGCACACAGTTTTAATCTACCAGGAAGTTTCACCTCTGACAGTGGTTGGTCGGTTGGTTGATTCGGGGGAGGGAACCAAACAACTAGGTTAGCGGTCCCATCGGATCAGGGAAGGAAGTCGTCCGTGCCCTTCCACAGGAACCATCCCGGTATTTCCCTGAAGCACTATAGGGAAATAACGGGAAACCTAAATCAGGATGGACGGACGCGGGTTTGAACAGTCGCCCTCCCGAATGCGATTCGAGTGTGCTAGCCACTGCGCCACCTCGCTCACTCCTCTGACACTGGAATACACGTACTGGTAGTGTTGTTGCTAAGACTGTGGCGTTGGAAACTTTGAGAGGTGGTAGTGTGTGCCAAGACAAGAGAAAATGTCCAGTAAACATGAGTTCTAAAATGCATTCCCGAGGAGCTATGAGCACTCGTTTATCTTCGCTAGGGTGAAACATATCTCCTCTATTGAACAACTGTTCATAGCTCTTAACGTATGCATTTTAGAGCCCATGTTTACGGACTTTTTCTTGTCTTGGTCCATACTGCCACCTCTGAAAGTTGCCTACCCTACAATCTTAGTAACAACAGTACCGGTACATGTATTCCCCTGTCACAGGTATCCGAACGGGTTTCGCTTATAATTTTCTCTACGGTACAGGGAGCCTTACCTCAAAGTGATACATTTATCCTTCTCCATCATCGTTGGAAGTCTGTGTCATCATCACGGAATCACGCTGTATATATATTTACACATGTCGGCGTCTTTAATTTTGACGCACTGTAGCGTCGTTGGATGACTTTTCTGGACATGGGTTCCTCTGTGGAACTTGATCTACTAAATCCCCTCTTGCAATCTCCAGAAGCGTGTAACATGAATAGCTAAACACCCTGTACGTGTAGATATAGATATACGGTTGGAAGACTAACTGTATGACTTTGATTATATCAATGTATGTGGGTGTTACTATATTCTCACCGACAAAAAAAAAAAGTTGTATCCTATGATTATAGCATCAATGAGTGACCGTTGGAACCAATCAATTCCCACAAATACCTGGCTATAAAAATAGATTGGGTTATGAAAATATCACACAGACGCAATCGTAAATAAAGCAGGAGGTATACTTCGGTTCGTTGGTACGGTACAGCGAAAATTCAGTCGACCAGGGAGAATGCTTAAACAAGATCAGTGTGACCCATTCTAGAATATTGTTTAAAGGTGTGGGACCAGTACGAAGTAGGACTAAGCGGGAATATTGAACGTATCCAGAGAAAGGCAGCACAAGTTTGTCTGGCCCATGGAAGAGTGTCACAAAGATGCTGTAGAAACTGAAGCTTCAGAAGTCTGGAGACAAGACGCAGAACTGTACCAAGGAAGCCTACTTACAAAGTTCCAATAATCGACTTTAAATGACCTATTTACGAGTACGCTACAACCTCTTACGTAAGAGAACAAGTATCAATACAGCATGCACATAGGTGGTTAAGCAGTCATTCTTACGGGCGCTCCAGACTCTATTTGAACGGCACTGAACCCGAACATGTGGGACAATGCTGCTTGCCACAGAGTGTACGAAGTGTGGTCAAAAAGTAACGTGAAGTTTTTCAATTCGCGGGCATGATACAGCCAATTTTCAATTTTTTATCTTGTTGCCACACATGTTTCTTAAGTATATTTCCATTTTCAACTGTTTTGATTATTTTGTTTATCGTTTATAGTCGAAAAGGTTATAAGTTGTTTCGAGAGCTCGGCGAAGTTTTACTTTCGAAAAGAATGGATCAAAGCATTTGCATTATATTTTGCTTGGAAAATGCAATAAAGTGCACCATCACATTCGAAATGTTAACTGTGGCATTTGTCTTAGTTTACGAGAGGCATAAACGTTTCAAACAGGGTCGAGAAGATGTTAAAGACGACGACCAGCCTGGACTGCCTAGCACATCGATTAGTGACGATGCTGAGGAAAAAGCAAAGAAAATGGTTCTGGAAATCGCCGAATCACCATGAGAGAGGTTGTCGATGATGTCGGCACATCCTTTGGCTCACGCCAAGCAATTTTTTTCGGATGTTTTGGGCATGAAATGTGTACCAGCAAAGTTTGCTACAAAATTGTTGAATTTCGACCAGTGACGGCGTTCAGGAATTGATCAGTGAAGTCGACAATGGTCCAGAATTTATAAATAAGGTTATAACACGTGACGAGACATGGTTATAAGTGTCGAAACCAAGGCCCAATAGTCCCTGTGGAGACTGCCTGAAGTGCCAAAACGGAAGAAAATTCGAAAAATCCTGTCACATGTGAAGGTTCTTCTCACTGTTTTCTTCGTTTAAAATGGGGAAGTGCATCATGAGCTGCCTTACAGTCGTACGGTCAATAAGGAATACTACCTGGAAGAAATGCGCCATTTTCGTGAAGAAATCCAGAGGAAACGACTAGAATTGTGGCAAAATCACTCGAGGAAATTGCATCACGACAACGCCCCCGTTCACGCATCAACGCCTGCTCGTGATTTTTTGGCAAAGAAATAAAACAGTGATGTTGCTTCAGCCACCGTATTTCCCACTGATGAGATAAAAACAGAATCTCTGAAGGGATTGAACACCGTAACGAAAAGTGAGGTCCAGAAGTGCTTCCGAGACTGGAAAAGGAGCTGGCATAAATGTGTTATATGTTCTATTCTAGGAAAAGGAGCTGGCATAAATGTGTTATATGTTCTATTCTATTCTATCGCTTGCGCCTTGTTCCGCGGTTTCGCAGGGTCGGCCACGGTCAACCGGATTTGGCATGTTAATTGTTAGGGGTGGCCGAATGCCCTTCCTGCCGCCACCCCGTACCCCCCAGGACGGAATTAGTGTACCCCAGCTGTCTGCGTGTAGTGTAAATCGTGAAATAGTGTGAATGAGTTTCAAATGTCTGTGTGTCGTGTGACTGAGGCGGGACATGGGGACCAGCCCGGTATTCACCTAGTAGGATGTGGATAACCGCCTAAAAACCACATCCAGGCTGCCCGGCACACCGGCCCACGTCGTTAGTCCGCCGGGCGGATTCGACCCGGGGCCGGCGCGCCTACCCGAGTCCAGGAAGCAGCGCGTTAGCGCTCTCGGCTACCCTGGCGGGTTGCATAAATGTGTTATATGTGATATATATGTAGATGAGGTGCCTTTTGACCCTGCTTGGGTACTTGGCTCTTCCCCTGCGTTACATCCGCCTCACAGTTGCACACCCACTCCGCCCCCGGCAACGTGGTTCTCTCAACCAGTGGGCGTCGTGCTTGCCCAAGAGGTATACGCCACGCCGCTCCGGCTGGCCTCCCCGCGGCCTACATAATTCTTATGAAACAAGTGTGCGCCGGGTAGCGGCACAATCCTCGCGCACCGCCTGGATCGCGGCTGGTCCTCAATAACAGTCCAGCACGAGATGCCACACTGAGATACGGCAAGTGGGGCGTCGTGCGCTGCCAGTCGCGTAGAAAAGGCGCCAATGGGCTGTCCGCAGCTAACGACTGAATTAGCGGCGATTTATTGGTGCGCACTCAATTAGGCTGGAAGAAACCTGCCCCACAGCTGCCAGCAGAGCTGTGAGTTTTCCCACGTTCCCCGCACTGATATACATTTTTTTTCTTTATTGAATGTCGATTCCCCCCGAAGGGGGCGGGCTGGCAGCAGCTTAGTATGCCGCTCTGCAGTCTACAGACTGTCTTAAACTGGTGGAGATAATAAAACAGAATCGGAGACTTAAAGGGTAACATCGCGAAAAAATTGTGGAACTTAAAACATAGAACAAAGGGATGATGATACTAATAAATAATAAAATACATATGAAGCAGACAGGTAAAATTATAGACAGACAATTAAAAAACACGGCGACAGTCTGGTTTCTGTTCGCAAAAGACATAACATTCACACCCAGCGACAGCATGGTTTCTGTTCACAACACGGGAAGAGATGAAACAACACTGAACATTCACTGGAACACTGCACTAAAATATGACGTACCACAGCCGAGAGCAGGTGGGGGGGGGGGGGGGAACTGGACAGATGATGGGAAAATAAAACAGGGGGGAAGGTGAAGAAAAGCGAAGGCGGGGAGGGGAGAAAGGAGCCAATGGTGGATGAGGACCCATAAGAGGGGTGGGGGGGGGGGGGCTGGGCAGACGCGACAGGAAGTGGGGAAGGCAGAGGACAGGAATACAAAAGGACTCAGGGGAGGGGGGGACAAGGGAGGTCGGAAGAGGTTAGGCGGGGAGAAACACAGGATGGAAAGGGGGAAGAGGGAGCCCAGGGAAAGGACAGAAAAAAGGAGGGAGGATGAGGATCAGAGTTGATAGGAGGGATAGATGGATGGAGAGAGGGCATCATCCGGGAGGGGGAGTTGACGGACGCCACCTTGGAAAGGAAATGAAGGGTGTAGAGATGGAGGGTAGGGGGGACACAACAGCGAAGACGTGGCAGGGGGCGCGGATGGGAGAGGAGAGGAGCAACCAGGGAGTAAGGGGGATCAAGGCGGCGGGAAGTGTAGAGTATGCGGATATGTTTGAGGAATAGGAGCAGATAGGGGAAAGGAATGAGATCATGGAGGATCCGCGTGGGGGATGGGAGGCGAATACGGAAGGCGAGGCGGAGTGCATGACGCTCAAGAATCTGGAGGGAATTATAGAATTTGGGGGGGGGGGGGCAGATATCCAGGCAGGACTGGCATAACAGATGATGGGATGGATTAAGGATTTGTAGGTGTGGAGGATGGTAGAGGGGTGCAACCCCCACGTCCGGCCAGAGAGAAGTTTGAGGAGTCGGAGGCGGTTGTGGGCTTTGGATTGGATGGAGTGGAGATGAGGGATCCAGGTGAGGTGACAGACGGTCAATGGTGAGGCCGAGGTAGGTGAGGGTGGGGGTGAGGCGGACAGGACGGGCACAGACGGTAAGGGAGAAATCCAGGAGCCGGAAGGAGCGAGTGGGACGAGCTACGAAAACTAACATACACGGCGTCCCAAGCCTTTAGGATCAAAATTATACAAACTACAAACGATCTCAAACTGCGAATTAGGAGTTGAATATTTCAGTTGGTGCCAGGCCTGGGATGAACAATGGCGTATTATGCACGTACAGAACTTGTGAACTGCTTACTGTTCATAACAAACAACTGTCTGCCGCTTAGACGTTGTTGGAGCTACCTTGTTAGACGCCGTGGTGAAAAAAGTAATAGGATAGCGACATGCAGATATACAGATGGCGGTAGTACCGCCTACACGAGGTATAAAAGAGCAGTGCACTGGCCGAGCTGGCCCCTCCCTCCCTTCTTCCCTTCTCCCTCATCTCCTTGCGCTTGGCAGATCATCGTCAGTGTGCCATGTCCATGTTGTGTTTAGTGCTGTTTCTCCTGTGTGTCGAGAGGTGTGATTTAAATTGTGTGCTGGCCTTGTACTTAGTGTTACTGTCAGTGTTTGTTATGTGCTACCCCATCCGTCGATACTTTTATGCTCCGGTCATACTGCGCCTTGTTTCTTTAATTGTCCCAGTGTGTGGTTTTTTTGTGTGCGGTACTTTTTTACGGTTTTATCTCCATTTCACAGTCGCCCCTATTTCTTCTATTGTCTTCCATGATGTCCCTCTTTTTTATATCTGTGTTCACCATGTTTTATCCTTTGCTATTTTTACATTTCTTCTCTTGTTTGTTCTTGACATTGTGATTCTGTCAGATACAGCAAAGGAGTTGGAAGAGCAGTTGAACGAAATGGACAGTGTCTTGGAAGGAGGACATAAAATGAACATCAACAAAAGCAATACGAGGATAATGGAATGTAGTCGAATTAAGTCGAGTGTTGCTGAGGGAAGTAGATTAGGAAATGAGACACTTAAAGTAGTAAAGGAGTTTTGCTATTTGGGGAGCAAAATAACTGATGGTGGTCGAAGTAGAGAGCATATAAAATGTAGACTGTCAATGGCAAGAGAAGCGTTTCTGAAGAAGAGAAATTTGTTAACATCGAGTATAGATTTAAGTGTCAGGAAGTCGTTTCTGAAAGTATTTGTATGGTGTGTAGCCATGTATGGAAGTGAAACGTGGACGATAAATACACTCCTGTGAATGGAAAAAAGAACACATTGACACCGGTGTGTCAGACCCACCATACTTGCTCCGGACACTGCGAGAGGGCTGTACAAGCAATGATCACACGCACGGCACAGCGGACACACCAGGAACCGCGGTGTTGGCCGTCGAATGGCGCTAGCTGCGCAGCATTTGTGCACCGCCGCCGTCAGTGTCAGCCAGTTTGCCGTGGCATACGGAGCTCCATCGCAGTCTTTAACACTGGTAGCATGCCGCGACAGCGTGGACGTGAACCGTATGTGCAGTTGACGGACTTTGAGCGAGGGCGTATAGTGGGCATGCGGGAGGCCGGGTGGACGTACCGCCGAATTGCTCAACACGTGGGGCGTGAGGTCTCCACAGTACATCGATGCTGTCGCCAGTGGTCGGCGGAAGGTGCACGTGCCCGTCGACCTGGGACCGGACCGCAGCGACGCACGGATGCACGCCAAGACTGTAGGATCCTACGCAGTGCCGTAGGGGACCGCACCGCCACTTCCCAGCAAATTAGGGACACTGTTGCTCCTGGGGTATCGGCGAGGACCATTCGCAACCGTCTCCATGAAGCTGGGCTACGGTCCCGCACACCGTTAGGCCGTCTTCCGCTCACGCCCCAACATCGTGCAGCCCGCCTCCAGTGGTGTCGCGACAGGCGTGAATGGAGGGACGAATGGAGACGTGTCGTCTTTAGCGATGAGAGTCGCTTCTGCCTTGGTGCCAATGATGGTCGTATGCGTGTTTGGCGCCGTGCAGGTGAGCGCCACAATCAGGACTGCATACGACCGAGGCACACAGGGCCAACACCCGGCATCATGGTGTGGGGAGCGATCTCCTACACTGGCCGTACACCACTGGTGATCGTCGAGGGGACACTGAATAGTGCACGGTACATCCAAACCGTCATCGAACCCATCGTTCTACCATTCCTAGACCGGCAAGGGAACTTGCTGTTCCAACAGGACAATGCACGTCCGCATGTATCCCGTGCCACCCAACGTGCTCTAGAAGGTGTAAGTCAACTACCCTGGCCAGCAAGATCTCCGGATCTGTCCCCCATTGAGCATGTTTGGGACTGGATGAAGCGTCGTCTCACGCGGTCTGCACGTCCAGCACGAACGCTGGTCCAACTGAGGCGCCAGGTGGAAATGGCATGGCAAGCCGTTCCACAGGACTACATCCAGCATCTCTACGATCGTCTCCATGGGAGAATAGCAGCCTGCATTGCTGCGAAAGGTGGATATACACTGTACTAGTGCCGACATTGTGCATGCTCTGTTGCCTGTGTCTATGTGCCTGTGGTTCTGTCAGTGTGATCATGTGATGTATCTGACCCCAAGAATGTGTCAATAAAGTTTCCCCTTCCTGGGACAATGAATTCACGGTGTCCTTATTTCAATTTCCAGGAGTGTAGTTTGGACAGTAAGAGAATAGAAGCTTTCGAAATGTGGTGCTACAGAAGAATGCAGAAGATTAGATGGGTAGATCACACAACTAATGAGGAGGTGCTGAATAGAATTGGGGAGAAGAGGAGTTTGTGGCACGACTTGACTAGAAGAAGGGATCGGTTGGTATGATATGTTCTGAGGCATCAAGGGATCACCAGTTTAGTACTGGAGGGCAGCGTGGAGGGTAAAAATCGTAGAGGGAGACCAAGAGATGAATACACTAAACAGATTCGGAAGGATGTAGGCTGCAGTAGGTACTGGGAGATGAAGCAGCTTGCACAGGGTACAGTAGCATGGAGAGCTGCATGAAACCAGTCTCAGAACTGAAGACAACAACAACAACAACAACAAGGACCTTGTAGACAAGTTAAGAGAAATTAGGCTTCTGACGTAAGCATACGAACAGTTATTTTTCTTTCGCTACACCAGTCGGAGCTCGGGCTGCATCTGTAATGACTTCATATTGACTTTTCGTGAAACACTGAGATAAACCCTTTCGTTGACGGAGTGTTCGAACGTGCGCGCACTCTTATAGTTAGACCTCCTCGCTAGAAGGTGCTCACTTGTTTTCGTTGTCTTTTGTATAACAGCGTTTTGCCTACACTAACACAGTGTCGGCTGTAAACTCTCAGAAGGCGGTGAGTAGGGCGTTCAGGGAAGTTGGGCCTCATAGTGTAAAATGGGTTCCGCAAGTGCACCGTTCACGCACAAGCAGCGAGTGAGTGCCGTGGCAGGCGTGCGGCGCTCACCTTGAAGAAGATGCCGAGGTAGTAGCGCTTCTCGCCCAGCTTGAGCAGCGGCATGGTCCACCTGTTGACCACCGCGGCTCCTGCGCTCTCGTCCACGCAGTTGGTGCACTCCCCACCTGTGGGCAGACGAGAGCGCGAGTTACACCATGCTGCTCCACTGCGAAACGTAAACACCACATAAACACTGCACTAATCAGGACGGGCTGTGTTCCAGGCTGTGAAATATACCAACTGTATCTCTTGCCATATGGTATTAAGTTTCTGACATTAAGATGAAATGCGCTCAGTTGGGTTTCAGCTGGGTTGGACGAAGCTGATTGTTAGAGTGACAGACACTCGGCTCCCTCAACGCATCTGTCGAGTAGCTTTCAGCATTTTCAGATTATTCCCCGTCTGGTCGTATATAAACCACACCAGTGGCAAGCCGCAATCAGTACCTTCACTGCGCGATGACAACGGTGAAGTCGCTGATGACAGTGCCACTGAAGCAGAGTTATTGAACACGGTTTTCCGAAACTCCTTCACCAAAGAAGGCGAAGTAAATATTCCCGAATTCCAATCAAGATGAGAAACATAGAAGTAGATATCCTCGTAGTAACGAAGCAGCTTAAATCACTAAATAAAGGCAAGGCCTCCGGTCCAGATTGTATATCAGTCAGGTTCCTCTCAGAGTATGTTGATGAAATAGCTCCATATTTAGCAATTATATACAACCACTCGCTCACAGAAAGATACGTACCTAAAGACTGGAAAATTGCTCAAGTCACACCAATACCCAAAAAGGGAAGTAGGAGTAATCCGCTGAATTACAGGCCTATATCACTAACGTCGATTTGCAGTATATGAAGTACCCCGAAGAAAATGATTTATTGACATATAGTCAACACGGATTCCGAAAATATCGTTCTTGTGAAACACAACTAGCTCTTTATACTCATGAAGTAATAATTGCTATCGACAGGGGATGTCAAATTGACTCCATATTTTTAGATTTCCAGAAGGCTTTCGGCACCGTTCCTCACAAGCGTCTTCCAATCAGACTGCGTGCCTGCGGATTATCGCCTCAGTTGTGCGACTGGATTCCTGATTTCCTGTGAGAATGGTCACAGTTCGTAGTAATAGACGGAAAGTCATCGAGTAAAACAGAAATAATATCCGGCGTTCCCCAAGGAAGTGTTATAGGCCCTCTATTGTTCCTAATCTATATTAACGACATAGGAGACAATCTGAGTAGCCGTCTTAGATTGTTTGCAGATGATGCTGTCATTTACCGTCTTGTAAAGTCATCAGATGATCAAAACGACTTGCAAAATGATTTAGATATCTGTATGGTTCGAAAAGTGGCAGTTGACCCTGAATAAAGAAAAGTGCGAAGTTATTCACGCGAGTACTAAAAGAAATCAGCTAAATTTCGATTACGCGATAAGTCACACAAATCTGAGGGCTGTAAATTCAACTAAATACTTAGGGATTACAATTAAAAATAACCTAAATTGGAACGATCACATAGATAATATTGTGGGTAGAGCAAACCAAAGACTGGCAGAACACTTAGAAGGTGCAACAGGTCTACCAAAGAGACAGCTTACATACACCACGCTTGTCCGCCCTATTCTGGTGTATTGCTGTGCGGTGTGGGGTTCACATCAGATGGGACTGACGGATGACATCGAAAAAGTACAAAGAAGAGCAGCTCGTTTTGTATTATCGCGAAATAGGGAGATAGTGTCACAGACATGATACGTGAATTGGAGTGGCAATAATTAAAACAAAGGCATTTTTCGTTGCGACGGGATATTCTCATGAAATTTCAATCACCAGTTTTCTCCTCCGATTGCGAAATCATTCTGTTGGCATCCACCTACATAGGGATAAATGATCATCACGATAAAATAAGAAATCAGGGCTCGCACAGAAAAATTTAAGTGCTCGTTTTTCCCGCGTGCCGTTCCAGAGTGGAGCGGTAGAGATACAGCATGAAGGTGGTTCATTGAACCCTCTGCCAGGCACTTTATTCTGAATAGCAGAATAATCACGTAGATGTAGATTAGATAGATGTAGCAATATTCGGACAGATGTGCGATTCATCAAGTTAACTTCCTTTAGGAGTGTGGATGTACTCAACGACTGTGATGTGACCTTGAAAATGATGGGGTACATCAGTCGTCCTTTCCTTCGAGGTTTTATTAAGCAAATCTAGTTTTCGACTACGTACTAGACCCCTGTTTTTCGGGCTTCTGTCACAGTTCGTTCAAGACTGACGGGGGACTGACGTACTAGGACATGCATTGATACAATTGAAATAGTGCATCGATAATGGCTAGGCACTGGCCGAAATCAAGATTTGCTTAATAAAACCTGAAAGGAAAGGACGATTGATTGCTATCCTCTGTTGTTTTGAAAGATGTACGATTTGTTTGAAGACTTTCCAGCGATCAGAACTCAGTAGGTAATCCGTCATGAAGAATCGTAATTAGAAGCGAATATAGCGTCAGATGTAGGTCAAAAATGGTTCAAATGGTTCTGAGCACTATGGGACTTAACTTCTGAGGTCATCAGTCCCCTAGAACTTAGAACTACTTAAACCTAGCTAACCTAAGGACATCACACACATCCATGCCCGAGGCAGGATTCGAACCTGCTACCGTAGCGGTCGCGCAGTTCCGGACTGAAGCGCTTAGAACGGCTCGACCAACCCGGCCGGCGATGTAGGTCAAGGTAGTGTTATACGGCTGCTGCTATTTGCGAAATATGGGTCTATAAAATAATAAAGACGTGGTGGAAATAGCCTGAGCAATAGGAGGCTGTTTGCAGAAGGCGCGATTGGGTACAAGGAGGTGACATCACCCAGAAACTCACTACGAAATGCAGAGAGACTTGCATGTGATCAGTGCATGTTGCGAAGATTGGCAACTGACCTTCAACGTGAAAAAATGTAATGGGATTAGGGTAAACAGACGAAAGGATCCGGTCTGTCACTGGAATCAAGTTTCAAGTATCTAGGAGTTTCTGTCCGGAATGATTTAACGTGGTTTGACCGCACGTGGTCAAGGCAGACGCTACATACAGATCTGTTGGGAGACTCCTAAGAAAGTCAAATTCTCGCATATCTAACATAAGAAGAAGCTAGAGATGCATTTATGAAGCGATTGTAACTTGTGAAAATGTAGTAATAGACTTACAGTTGATGGATTGTTTAAGAGGCTGTAGTTTCTATGGTACATTACACGAGGAAGAAGCACATAATGTTCTGAACAACTATCAGATTCATATTCCAGGAGAGAGCTTCAAAAATATGTGAATCTTCAGAGACGAAGAAAGCATGATAATTCTTAAACACTACGAGCACAGCGTCACTGTAGACCCGGCATCAGAGAAGGCAGTGGCATGACAAATGTCATCACTGGGCTCTGAATGCATGATGTTCCCAAGATGTATTAGGAGCTTCAGATTCAGAGTTCTTGAAGCCTACCAGCGGTCTCGGCTTGGTGGACATTCCTAGACCAGAGCTTACGCATCGTTTTCCAGTAATTGAGGAAAGAAAGACAGCTCGTCACTTCAGCAGAGATTGCAGTGCCGGACAACGGAGAGAACCACAGCTGCATCCGCTGGATGACATCCTACGTGCCAAAAAGCTCGAAGTCCGTCAGATTGAAGGAAGTGTGATGGAACGTGCTGAGCGTGTTGCAGCACACCGGGTCTGGATATGTGCTGTGACGGCCGGTTTGACGCTCGTGATGCGCAGGTAGAATTATGGCAGAATTCTGATAATATCTGCGCTGGCATTAGAAGGTAATTTCTTTGTATCATAATGGTGTCGGGGTCGTTACAGGATGTCGTGTGCAGGTCGATAGGGTGCGTACTATCAGCTCCCGGGCGTTCGTGCAATCGCAAGAACTCAGTTGGTATTTACATTGAGGTGTCAGGTCAGAGGGGTGTTCTGAACACAATTTCGACACAAAGCAGCTCAATAGGCTGTGGAGTGGAAGGGGTAGGCTAGCAACAGAACAGTGCATCACCATTGACTAGACACTCATTTGCTGAACACATAAGTCAGGTATTACCCAAAAGGAACAATCGGTACAAATTACAAAATAATATTCTTTTCCTTTAAGTCACTCAAACATTTAAACAGGCAAATAGCAATCATTTAACTGAAAGCCTATTAAGAAAGCAAGACTAGAAAATTTGAATGACGAGTTAAAATCATATTTAAATAGGCTCTGACCGAGCACATATTTTAAAACGAAATACTTCCTTTAAGGAACCAGCGTTCAAAATTAATTACATAATCCTCAACAACCATATTACATCCAAGACATTTAAGATTAAACAGTAATATATATAACATCAGAGAGCTGCAGACCCAAGTTTTAAGCAGCACGCTTTAGATGGACTGCACTGCAACAAATGGCTCTGAGCACTATGGGACTTGACATCTGAGGTCATCAGTCCCCCAGAACTTAGAACTACTTAAACCTAACTAACCTAAGGACATCACACACATCCATGCTCAAGGCAGGATTCGAACCTGCGACCGTAGCGGTCGCGCGGTTCCAGACTGTAGCGCCTAGAGCCGCTCGGCCACCCAGGCCGGCGCACTGCAACAGTACATACAAGTCCCTCAGAGGATCTCCCCACACAGAAGTTATTGCCGCAATCGACAAAATATCAACATCATTCCATGTACAGACCTAAAACAAAGTAAAAGCTCTCTAAAGTTTGTTACAGTTAATTCCCTTTCAACATAACATACATCACAACTAAAAGCTCTCTTAAGTTTGTTACAGTTAATTCCTTTTCAACATAACATACATCACAATCCTAGCCCTAGGATGGCACCGACACCCCACAACTTAGCACGCGAAAACTACAGCGATGCACCCATCACGTATCCTTACACAATCCAAGAACAGAGAGCCGGCTCCCCAATAGCGGAACATTTAACCACGTGCAGTGTGCGGGCTTGCGGGATGCTGATCTCGCCTTTAACCTCAACACCAGTTCAAATACTAGTCAGCCTACAATCTTGAACCACCATACACATTCCTTCAGTTACTGCATAGAAACGCAATGTGATAGGCAAACAGACCAGCATATGATAAAAGCTTAAGCAATTTCCTTACTAGACAACCCTTACGAATAGTAGCCGTAATTTTTTTTAAACGTGAGCACACCCACAATCAAAAGACAAACAACGCCAATCATGACAGTAGCACATAAGCAAGTAGCAATGGTAACTTCTGCTTAGATTGGCTACAAATCAGCGCGTGATTTAACACACCAGAGAACGGTCTTTACAACATAACCATCAATACAATAGCAAATTACTCACACGTGTACTCCCCTACGATTTCGATTCGCAAAGCCATAGACAAAACGTGGAGAACGCATCACTTAGACCAACATAATGGTGCTCCCTCAGTTACCCCAAATAACTGACTCCCTTAGTTGCACAGCAAAGAACCAGGCCTAATGAAACCACCACAGTTTTCCCCTCTAAATTGTCACTGTACAAGTGAGACTCAATCACAAATGTAACCAGTTCCCGTATAGTCAATACAAGCGCCAGATTTTCACCCGTTTGTAACGGCAGGCAGCAACATCGTACGGAAAAGAGCGTAGACACAAACTCTTGCCAATTCTCGTCTCCGGAAGTAGCCACCGCAACTCACGGGAACCACTGGGACATCCAATGCAAAAATCGTTACTCTTTCATACAAATTACAGGACGCCCGCTTCCCGCTGATTGCTACGGCGCCTTCCGTTCAGAGCCAACTTGTATATCTCCGTGCGATAGGTCCGGTCCCACACTCGCTGCAGCAACCCGACAACCGTCTTCCACCACGTCCCGGAGCAGCCCCCCCACAGGACCTCCGCTTCGTTACTCCTCGCGTAAGCCCCAGAGAGCGCTGCTTACCGCCCTGACCGTGGCAGGAAAGATAAACCACCAGAGTGGCACTATCGATATGAGCCGCCACGGCACAAACATTCTTTATTCAGTATAGCACACGTACAGAGATTGAGCGCAGTGACTCGGCGGCGTGAGAAGACACCTGGGAGCAGCTGCTAGCGACGTGGGGGCGTGTTTGACCATGGCACAGGAGAGGTGCTTCAGCGTAGTGGCAGCGGCTGGTCTAGCCTCGCCGGCGTGAGACACGTGTCGGGGGTTCGGCAGGCAGCACGTGCATATGTGCTGGAACACCCGCCGCTCCAATGCTCGGTAAGTTGCGTGCTGCGCTGGTGTGCACGCCCCGAATTCAGGACCCTTGATGTCGCTCAGAGACCGGACGAAGTCCCCGTGGAAATGGTCCCCTGTTGGTGGCGTCAGCCAGAGCACCAGAATTATCAAGTCTAACAGCGGCTCGTAGACCAGCAGTTAGTGGATGGTGCTACTAGACACACACTTCGCTGGATGGCCCACATGGGACCGATTCCTGGCGTCTAGTATGTCTCGGTGTCGGCAGTAGTCGAAGACAAGGAACTGCCGGGGTCTGAGCAACGAGTATTTGTAGTGGCTCCCCCGAACTTTGCTGTGATTCTCTAGCACCCCCGCCCCCTCCCCCACTTCAGTCACGAAACAGACAAAGTCAGCGCAGCGTTTGGTCACAAAATGAGCAAATTTAGCTTGCCTCTGGAGTGAACTAGGGTCCTGCACCATGGTGCTTCAGCAGTATTCCAGCTCCAGCAGCGGAATTTCGTAGGTAGTAACAGGTTGACAGTTAGTGAAGTATATGAAATCAACTCGTGATAACTTCTGAACAGTTTGCGTTAGAACTTTCTAAGTGCTCCGTTGGCCGCAGGGCATGATGGGGACTTGTATGTGCACGCATGGTTTCGTTTAGCAACGGAGCCCAGTTTCATTTGGACGGGTTCGTCAATACGCAAAACTGGCGCATTTAGGGGGGCGGAAAATCCGCATTTCGCGGTCAAGAAGTCTCTTCACCCTCAACGGGTGTCTGTGTAGTGTGCAGTGTCCAGTCACAGAATACTAGGTGCGATATTCCTCGATAAAACGGTGACTACCGAACGGTACGTCAAGGTTCTGGAAGATGATTTCATCTCCAATATCCAAAGTGACCCGGATTTCGACAAGATGTGGTTCTGGCAAGACGGACCGCGACCCCATCGAAGCAGGAGAGTGTTTAATGTTCTGGAGGAGCACTCTGGGGACCGCATTCTCGGTCTCGGGTACCCAGAGGCCACTGACATGAGCCTCGATTGGCCGCCATATTCTTCGGATTTGAACACATACGACTCCTTTTTGTGGGGCTATATTAAAGACAAGGTGTACACCAATAACCGCAAAACCACTGCTGAGCTGAAAACAGCCATTTAGGGGGTCACCGCCAGCATCGATTTTCCGACACTTCATCGGGTCATGCAGAATTTCGCAATTCATCTGCGCCACATCGTCGCCAGTGGTGGCAGGCACATCGAACATGTGATGAGCTAAGTCCGTATATCTGTAATGACGTTTACATCTTAAGTAAAATGCGTGCAACTAATTTACGTTTTTTCATATAGTTCAATAATTGTCACCCTGTAACTTGCCTGCCTCGCCACAGGCTGTGAAGTTAGGATCGATGGGTTTTGCTGCAACATTATTTTCTAACAACTACTAGCACCCTCTTTTCCATTGTGTGAGACATTTTTGTCATAAGTTGGTCCCTTGTCTATCTCCCTCTCCTAGCCTAATACTTTTCTTCCCCTCTCTCTTTCCTCGTTTTCTACGTCATTCCTTTTTCATCAATATCTCAGTTAAATAGTGTAGTATGATGTTGGATTTCTGGGCTGCGTAGTAAACAATTTACAAAAGAACGAAAATACTTTTTTACTGTACATTGGATCTTAATAATAAATGTGAAATAAAAGGTTCAAATGACTCTGAGCACTATGGGACTTAACATCTATGGTCATTAGTCCCCTAGAACTTAGAACTACTTAAACCTAACTAACCTAAGGACAACACACAACACCCAGTCATCACGAGGCAGAGAAAATCCCTGACCCCGCCGGGAATCGAACCCGGGAACCCGGGAGTGGGAAGCGAGAACGCTACCGCACGACCACGAGCTGCGGACTAATAAATGTGAAACACGACTTTGTTCCAGAAAGGTGCTGATGGGTAAATTTAGGGAACCGTTATTCGAGGACGAATGCACGATGATCCTGCTGCCGTTCTTGTATACCTAGCAATCATCAGAGTAAAATTAGAGAGATTAGGACAAGTAAAGAGGTATTATAAACTCATCTTCCCTCACCCAATACGTGAGTGATATAAGTCTGAAATTCGATAATATTGCAAAACTCCGCCACGCACTGCACAGCGGTTTCTGCAGTACTTGTGGAGATGAAGATGCTTTGTTTCTCATCGAACAATAAGAAGGACACAGCAGCTTTGATACGTAGAAAAGAAGCTGGTGCAGAGTGTAACATTACTGTGCACCGCCAGCCACCTTGACGCCGCCCAAAAGCGCTGAGAGAGATTTGCAGTCGGCACACTTTGTCTTATGAATACGTGACTCCTTTCCACAGAGACTTGCCCTGGTTACGTACAGTCCGACTGCGAGATTACCACAGACTGTGCCAACCCCGTAGTTTTCCGGGACAGCCACAACCTCAGACATTATTTCTGAAACACAGAATTCTTGCATTAGCAACACCCACGAGACACTGGAGCCTTTCATTCTAAATTACGTTCAGTCCACCTTCATATCATTTGTGTCTACACCTAGCACTGTGTTGCAATTTCTCGGCTACGACCTGACCTGTCTCCCGAGATCTGTGAACCTACACACATAATTTTTTAAAAATATCTTTAGCTGAGCATTTATACACTGCCAATTACAATTCCTTGTTCATTATTATCCAGATTTATGGTTCTTTTATTTTCCTCCTCCTGTTCCTCCTCCTAGTACATCTACGTAGTGACAAATGAAAAATAGTGTCACATCGGAACTCTTAACTAGTCTTTTGTGCTTCTCACAAGCAGTTGCTTTAAGAATTACACTATCTGAGCATCCTCGACAGCACTGGCTCATTCTGTCATTGTCACTGATGTTTCCATCTATAATTTACAAACGCTGCAATCAGTGGTTCTCTTACGTGTTACAAGGGAATAGCATTGTTAGGGGAACGGAGTCAGGGGAGATACTTGATTGAGTGAAGATGCAATGATTTCTTCCTATTATGACAGTTATTTTTGTATTAGAAGTAATATAATGCAAATCTCATAACATAATTTTGTTTATTGTCATTGGTTGTCGTGTGCAAAGGAAGTATTTGTATCTTGTGGGATGTAAGGTACCACCGTAGGAAGGAAGATTGGATTTACCGTCCTGTCGGCTACGATGTCACCAGAGTCGGATAGTACAAGACTAGGGGCGAAAATCGACTGGGTCCTTTACAAAAGAACCATCTCCTTAATCAATTCAGTGAAACCACAGAAACCAAATGTGGATACCTGCTGTAAACAATGCAACACGACTTCAGTGCATCATGAAACCAACTAAAGCTGCTGCAATGTGTGTTCATTTATCGATAACCAGTTTTGGTCAAGTGACCGTGTTCAAGCCACGGATAGCGTTACATCAGGTTAAAGGAAAGGCCCTTGGTGTCAAGTATATAATTACAAAGGCGCTTAATAATTGAAAAGACGAATTGATGTAGAAATGAAACAGTTTGTAAGAGAAGTTTTATACTTTCACGACTTTAGATTGGCATCAGCTGACGGATAAAAATTGTTTTGCTAACAACTTCAATATTGGATTTAACGATGGATTGTGCACTTAAGCTTCCAAATAGTTGAACAACTTTCGGTGACACATTTTTTTGATTTCTGACGCTGAAAATCGACTAAAATCTTTACTAAAATGATTGAACTGTATAGTGAAAGTTGCATGAATTGCGGAAAAGTTTGTAGAACAGTTCAGTTCAAAAACGGTCGAATCTCAGTGACTGACGAGCAATGTCCTGGCCGGTCAATTGAAGTGTCACCTCCTTCGCTTGAAACCAGCACTGACGACTTTATTCGTGGAGACCGACGTGTTACAACTGAAAATGTAGCAAAAACATCGCAATAAGTATTGGCACAGTTCGTAAAGTTATCAATATCAAGCTCAAGTACAGCAAAACAAGTGGAGGGCGCGTCCCGAAAGAGATGCCTCAACAACACGAGGAAATAGAACTCAGATTGTGTACAGACTTGAACGAACGCTATTAAAGGGAAGCTGATCCTTCTCCAAACAAGATTTTGAAATTTGAAATTCAGAACGCAAGAATGAGCGGAACAAGTCATGTTGACTGCTTTTTGCGGTGCCCAAGGTGTCGTCTTTCGTGATCATTTTGAAGATCAGCGTAGAATAAACAGTGTCTACTACTCAGACGCGCTGATGACAGAAAAACGTCGAGGATCTCGTAGAAAAGACGTGGTATTGCTACACGACGATGCTAACGATAACAACTCCCTGCTGACAAAACAGACCATTGAAAAAATGGGTGGGGAGCTGCTAGCTCATCCTCCCTACAGCCCAGGTTAATCCCCTTCGGATTTTCATTTGTTTCGCCCACTCCATGAGGCATTACGCGGAAAAAAAAGTTTAGCAACAACAAGGAGGTTAAAGAATTTGTGGGAAAGTGGCTCAAACAATCAGACAAAGACTACTTGTATCAAGGAAAAAAAAGTGTTCATCGTTGGCACATGTGTGTTAATATTGGTGGTTATTATGTTGAGAAAAACTACAGTGTTTTGTACATCAGTTTGTCTCTTTAATTATTGAACGTCCCTGGTATCACTGGCAGCGTCTGCCATTTATACGTGAGTCCATTATCTCAAAGACTTTTCTATCAGTTACCATGTTTACAGACTGGCATTCCACTGCAGTGTATCGCATACTGTGTGATCCAGTTGAATGGCCAGTTTATGGTACAGGAGAGATGTGGAATGGCATCATGTAATATCTTCACACGTTGCCAGATTGCATTTGTCACGGAGATGCAGGAATAACACCTGGCCTGAAGGTAGGGAATGGTACTGCGTAGGCAGTATGTTCAAGCATGGCTCCAGTACGCGGAATATTAGGACAGAAGACGTTATGCTTCTGTCATGCTAAGGCCAGTGGGTGTGAACTATCTTGGAGATCTCCGTGATGCTATTTGTCAACAACATAACGCAAGACTACGAGCACAGCAGCACAGAATGACGTATCTATATCTGTCACCCAGGCTCGATGTCCAACTGCGTTAGACCCATTGCTGCTGCAAGAGATGGCAACTTTTTGTAGTAAATTTCGCACCTTCGCCCCCTCCACTCCAGAATCATCTACAAAATTAAAAATGTTCTCTTCTTCTACACTGTATTTTCTTATTTGCTAAACTTCATGGCCTAATGGCCAGTAGTGTGGCTGTAGTAAATCGAGAGGTTGTAACAACGGAAAATTGTATTGAAATGCAGGAGGATCTGCAACGAATTGACGCATGATGCAGGGAATGGCAATTGAATCTCAATGTAGACAAGTGTAATGTGCTGCGAATACATAGAAAGAAAGATCCCTTATCATTTAGCTACAATATAGGAGGTCAGCAGCTGGAAGCAGTTAATTCCATAAATTACCTGGGAGTAGGCATTGGGAGTGATTTAAAATGGAATGATCATATAAAGTTGACCACCGGTAAAGCACATGCCAGACTGAGATTCATTGGAAGAATCCTAAGGAAATGCAATCCGAAAACAAAGGAAGTAGGTTACAGTACGCTTGTTCGCCCACTGCTTGAATATTGCTCACCAGTGTGGGATTCGTACCAAATAGGGTTGATAGAATAGATAGAGAAGATCCAACGGAGAGCAGCGCGCTTCGTTACAGGATCATTTGGTAATCGCGAAAGCGTTACGGAGATGACAGATAAACTCCAGTGGAAGACTCTGCAGGAGAGACGCTCAGTAGCTCGGTACGGGCTTTTGTTGAAGTTTCGAGAACATACCTTCACCGAGGAGTCAAGCAGTGTATTACTCCCTCCTACGTATATCTCGCGAAGAGACCATGAGGATACAATCGGAGAGATTAGAGCCCACACAGAGGCATACCGACAATCTTTCTTTCCACGAACAATACGAGACTGGAATAGAAGGGAGAATCGATAGAGGTACTCAAGGTACCCTCCGCCACACACCGTCGGGTGGCTTGCGGAGTGTGGATTCAGATGTAGATGTAGATGTACCAGCATCTTTTAGAGGAGACTTTGCTTTCAATATGTGTTTTTGCTTATAGCCATATTAGTGATAATGCGTAACTTCCGTCACATGATACCACCGATGGGAAACAACCGCACTTTATTTCCAGAAAAGCAGACATGGGCTCATTTTTAGATAAGATAGCGTGCTACTGCCAATACCTAAAGCCTCTCAGTCTCCAGTATTTCGTTCAATACGTCTTGCTTGCTGCAACTGGTTGGCGCATAGCGGTGAAACTCGCTGCAACCTGTTCGACACTGCATATTAACTGACCGTTCTTTTTATTTCGATGCAGATTTTTGACCGAAACGCTGCGAGCCTCTCCGCTTTCACCGAGAGGTCGCGAATGTGTGAAGCGTGCGTGTGTACAAACTGGTTTCAGTTCTCCCTTTAAATGGAGATAACTCGTTTCGCCTAGCTGCACCTAGGCACATAAAATGCAGACTAGAAACTTGTCGCTTGATTCAGTAACAGATTTTGATCCCTTTACGGTTTGTCACAGAAAACTGCTGTTCGAACGACCGCTGACAGAAAAAATACACCGAACATTCCCTGCTTTGTACTATTGTCAGTAATTGGGAAAATAGATGTACGTTTTAAACTTTCAGCAATTATTGGTCATGTTGAAATGCACGAAATATGGTGATGTACCGCTGTGCTGGGATTTAATCTCGAGGCTTCTAGTAAGAGGACGCCCTGCGTCATACGTGAAACACAGCCGGGTCGCAAAACCTTAATTTATCTAATCCGTTATCACCTCATTTATAGACAAGAAAAGAGAGATTTTGTGTGAGGAGTATCACCTTGCGGTTATGAAATCTTGTGTTTAGATTCAATAACATCGCACAATACTATCACATAAGGTGTCATCGAAGGGTAAGGGAATGATTAGGGTTTAAGTGATGGCGATGACAAGTTAACTCTAGATGCTGCGCAAGGTTGTATTGTGGAAGGATAGGGAAGGAATCGACCGTGTCTTTTCAAACCAACCATCCTGATGATTACATTAAGCGATTTGGGATACCGTGAAGAAGCTAAATCTGCTTAGTCGGACGGGGATTTGAACGCTGGCCTTCTCTTAAACTCTGCTCCATTCGCTTTGTTGTAGTTATGAAACAGGTAACGAAATAAAGTGGCTGTGGTGTAACTCTTTAACAATGTTTCCCAAAAGTGGGAAAAGTTTCTGTTAAGTCTCTAGGTAACTGTATAAGGGAATCTGAATCAGCGTAATTTGTGCGCGGTTGTTGCCCCTTAAATTCCGCTGTTAAGTTTATGGAAGTTAGTCAACTTTTCTCGAATTTTGCAGCTCGTTTAATTTGTCTTCTCTGTATTGTTTTTATTCTTGATGTTATGCACACTATATTTACATGTCACACACTAATTCATCGCGATCCCACCCTCAGGGGAGACACAGCTGTCTCACCGCCACGAACTTTTTTTCCATTGGCGATCCAGTATCGTGTGTGTTCCGTAGTTACGCTTGTTTTTACATATGTTAGATCCTTCTTATCCCCAGGGTCAGATGATGGTGTCTAGTTATTCACCCTCCCCCCCCTCCCCCAATGTCCTTAGCACTTTTTTCCATACAGTATGTCACAAATCAAGTCCTTTTGCAACTACCCCATGCGTTTCACATTCCTCGCAGAAAGACCCATTACTGCACGATTAAACGGTTGCAGAATAATCGCTGGAAGCATCCAGATCCACAAAATATATATAGGAGTATGCGTATTGAGCGACTGAAAGTGGAAGGACCACATAAAAGTAATCGCAGATAAGGCAGAGGTCAGACTGAGATTCAGCTACTCAGGAAGTGTGACCCACCCACAAAAGATGTAGCTTACAAAACTCTCGCACGCCAGTTTGGGCCCCGTACGAGATATAACTGATGGAGGAAACAGAGAAGGCCCAAAGAATAGCGCGTTTCGTTACAGGTTAAAATAACAAGCACGAAAACGTCGTAGAGATGATAAACCAACTCCGGTGGTCCACACTGCAGACAGGCGTTCTGCATCTCGGTGTGATTCACAGTTCAAGTTCCTAGAAGAACCAACCAAAATATTGATTCCTCCAATATGTCTTCCTACATATCGCGAAAAGACCTAGAAAGTAAAGTTATAGATTCGAGCTCACACGGATACTTACAAACAATCGTTCTCCCTGCGAACAGTTCGCGACTGAAGCAGGAAGAGGGGGAACTGACAGTGGTAACGTAAGTCATACACCGTACGGTGACTTGCGAAGAATAGATGCAGATGTAGATGCACGAGCAACTTATCCACAAATTTTTCTTTACCAGTTTGTAAACCATGTCTGTAGCAAGTTTTGACGAAATTGTTCGAGGCATTCTAGAGTTATGCTGGAACCTACACGGCCACAAGCATTGCACACATCCATTTGTATTATGAATGCAGATTGCACGACCAAAAAGAGACGGCACCTTAGACAAGGGATACTAGTCTTATCTGGAAGGTACAGAGTTCAAAACTTCATTTGCCAGGGTCCAGATTTCACGAGGTTCCTTGAAATCAATATTGTAAGGTACTGGGGTGATTCCCAAAGGATGTTCCAAATCTATTTTCTTGCACATCGTGGTCCAAAGTGATGCTGTACTGCGCCTCTTATGGCTTAGATGTCGAGCGCACGTTAAACACTAACAACACTTGTTTGCTTCATGGTATGACCTTCATAACACTTTCGTGAACCACATTCCACAGGACTCTGCGCAATACTGTGATTTCGTGCCGGACTTCACAGACCTGACCTTACTTTCGTCAACAGCCGTCCCGAGGTGTATACGAAAGTTCCCGTCACTTCGCCGAGCTTAAACACCATGGGGTGTACCTGGATGGCTGACTGTCTAGCTGCGCCGCGTGCTGTTGACAATTTTCTTTGTACCTTTAAGGGACAAGGCACAGGAGGGGTAGTTGTTTAAAGTGTCTGAACGCCAGTATTTTCGCCAGGGCCCTGGACTGAAATCCAAAACCCTCCGCACTGTCTCACTAAGCGTATGTGAGACTGTTGAAGGTGATTCGTTCGTCGGATGTGGACTTTAAGGTCGGTTGCCCCCTTGGTGCTATGTGCCGGTACCGGATTTCACCCTCTCCCTTCTCTCATCATCATCATGATCATCATCATCGTCCAACTCGCACATGATACTGAAACACACACGCACACACGCCTTTGCCACCTACACACACGGCTCCCATACTTCGCGAAATAAAGGTTTCTCCCTCGGGCATGGGTGTGTGTGTTTGTCCTTAGGATAATTTAGGTTAAGTAGTGTGTAAGCTTAGGGACTGATTACCTTAGCAGTTAAGTCCCATAAGATTTCACACATATTTGAACATTTTTTTTAACCTGGTCTTCGGAGGCCACAGATATTCATGACGTACGACTTTGCTTTACTAAAGCTCTCCTCAAGAAAGAAAGATCGTTTATCATTTAGCTACAATATAGCAGGTCAGCAACTGGAAGCAGTTAATTCCATAAATTATCTGGGAGTACGCATTAGGAGTGATTTAAAATGAAATGATCATATAAAGTTGATCGTCGGTAAAGCAGATGCCAGACTGAGATTCATTGGAAGAATCCTAAGGAAATGCAATCCGAAAACAAAGGAAGTAGGTTACAGTACGCTTGTTCGCCCACTGCTTGAATACTGCTCACCGGTGTGGGATCCGTACCAGATAGGGTTGATAGAAGAGATAGAGAAGATCCAACGGAGAGCAGCGCGCTTCGTTACAGGATCATTTAGTAATCGCGAAAGCGTTGCGGAGATGATAGATAAACTCCAGTGGAAGACTCTGCAGGAGAGACGCTCAGTAGCTCGGTACGGGCTTTTGTTGAAGTTCCGAGAACATACCTTCACCGAGGAGTCAAGCAGTATATTGCTCCGTCCTACGTATATCTCGCGAAGAGACCATGAGGATAAAATCGGAGAGATTAGAGCCCACACAAAAGCATACCGACAATCCTTCTTTCCACGAACAATACGAGACTGGAATAGAAGGGAGAACCGATAGAGGTACTCAAAGTACCCTCCGTCACACACCGTCAGGTGGCTTGCGGAGTATGGATGTAGATGTAGAAATATTGATTTCCCACTCTCGAGAAAACCATTCGTTATCTGATCACAAGAATTAAAAAAGAATTTCACACACTCTACAGCCTATAATAGAAAAAATGGTTCAAATGGCTCTGAGCACTATGGGACTCAACTGCTGAGGTCATTAGTCCCCTAGAACTTAGAACTAGTTAAACCTAACTAACCTAAGGACATCACAAACATCCATGCCCGAGACAGGATTCGAACCTGCGACCGTAGCGGTCTTGCGGTTCCAGACTGCAGCGCCTTTAACCGCACGGCCACTTCGGCCGGCCACCTATATTAGACTTGTAAAATGAGCAGTTTCCGGTGAGTTTCGGTAACGCAATCGCATGTGGTATTCTTATGTACAGGGTCTATCATAATCAATAGCGAAAACTGACACGGAGAAAAGTATACGACAATAGATGCGAAAATGTTCCAGTAAACATCGGCACGCAAAGAGCCGTTCGCTATGTAACTGCTAAAGTGTGGTTACGGGACACCTCTGACTTGAGTGTGAAATATTGTCCTAGTTATTACAAATATATTAAATGTAATCATTTTCGACTAAGTCCCCACGTAATTTGATTCAAATTTCACGCAACGTTGCGGAATGTGGTACAGGTATGAAGGTCGGACAGGCACATTTTGCACCAATATGGCCCAAGATGGATGGGTCGATCAGGGTCTTTACTTTGGCCCACAACATCACGTATCTTGCTCGAATGATATTATATTTCATATTATAGTAGGCCATGGAGAAATCTGAGCCCAATTAGATGGGTACTGAATCGAAAATTACAAGTCAGACACGTCTGTACAAACTATCACAATGTGTTACACTGAAGTCAGTGGCGGGTCGTAATCACACAGTAGCCGTTATCTCGAAAACTGCTCGTTTGACGACCCATGTTTACTGGACTACCTTCGCTTCTACAGGGTGGTCCATTGATAGTGACCGGGTCAAATATCTCATGAAATAAGCATCAAACGAAAAAACTACAAAGAACGAAACTCGTCTAGCTTGAAGGCGGAAACCAGATGGCGCTATAGTTGGCCCGCTAGATGGCGCTGCCGTAGGTCAAACGGATATCAACTGCGTTTTTTTAAATAGGAACCCCCATTTTTATTACTTATTCGTGTAGTACGTACAGAAATATGAATGTTTTAGTTGGACCACTTTTTTCGCTTTGTGATAAATGGCGCTGTAATAGTCACAAACGTATAAGTACTTGGTATCACGTGACATTCCTCCAGTGCGGACGGTATTTGCTTCGTGATACATTACCCGTGTTAACATGGACCGCTAACCAATTGCGGAAAAGGCCGACATCATGTTGATGTATGGCTACTGTGATCAATATGCCCAAAGGGCGTGTGGTATGTAAGCTGCTCGGTATCCTGGACGACATCATCCAAGCGTCCGGGCCGTTCGCCGGATAGTTACGTTATTTAAGGAAACAGGAAGTGTTCAGCGACATGTGAAACGTCAACCACGACCTGCAACAAATGACGATGCCCAAGTAGGTGTTTTAGCTGCTGTCGCGGCAAATCCGCACATCAGTAGCAGACAAACTGCGCGAGAATCGGGAATCTCAGAAACGTCGGTGTTCAGAATGCTACATCAACATCGATTGCATCCGTACCATATTTCTATGCACGAGGAATTGCATAGCGACGACTTTGAACGTCGTGTACAGTTCTGCCACTGGGCAGAAGGGACATTACGGGACGATGACAGATTTTGTGCACGCGTTCTATATAGCGACGAAGTGTCATTCACCAACAGTGGTAAGGTAAACCGGCATAATATGCACTATTGGGCAACAGAAAATCCACGATGGCTGCGACAAGTGGAACATCAGCGACCTTGGTGGGTTAATGTATGGTGCGGCATTATGGGAGTAAGGATAATTGGCCTTATTTTATCGATGGCAATCTAAATGGTGCAGTGTATGCTGATTTCCTACGTAATGTTCTACCGATGTTACTACAAGATGTTTCACTGCATGACAGAATGGCGATGTACTTCCAACATGATGGATGTCCGGCACATAACTCGCGTGCAGTTGAAGCGGTATTGAATAGCATATTTCGTGACAGGTGGATTGGTCGCCGAAGCAACATACCATGGCCCGCACGTTCACCGGTTCTGACGTCCCCGGATTTCTTTCTGTGGGGAAAATTGAAGGATATTTGCTATCGTGATCCACCGACAACGCCTGACAACATGCGTCAGCGCACTGTCAATGCATGTGCGAACATTACGGAAGGCGAACTACTCGCTGTTGAGAGGAATGTTGTTACACGTATTGACAAATGGATTGAGGTTGACGGACATCATTTTGAGCATTTATTGCATTAATGTGGTATTTACAGGTAATCACGCAGTAACAGCATGCGTTCTCAGAAATGATAAGTTCACAAAAGTACATGTATGACATTATAACACCGGAAATAAAATGTTCAAACGTACCTACGTTCTGTATTTTAATTTAAAAAACCTACCTGTTACCAACTGTTCGTCTAAAATTGTGAGCCATATGTTTATTACTTGCCATCTATCAGAAAGCGAAAAAAGTGGTCCAACTGAAACATTCATATTTCTTTACGTACTACATGAATATGTAATAAAAATGGGGGTTCCTATTTAAAAAAAAACGCAGTTGATATCCGTTTGACGTATGGCAGCGCCATCTAGGGGGTCAACCATAGCGCCATCTGGTTTCCCCCTTCAAGCTAGACGAGTTTCGTTGTTTGAAGTTTTTTCAAATGGTTCAAATGGCTCTGAGCACTATGGGACTTAACATCTATGGCCATCAGTCCCCTAGAACTTAGAACTACTTAAACCGAACTAACCTAAAGACAGCACACAACACCCAGCGTAGTTTTTTCGTTTGATGCTTATTTCGTGAGATATTTGGCCCGGTCAGTATCAATGGACCACCCTGTATAATCTTACACTTTCACCCAAGTGAGTAGTCGCTACTAATTATGATAGACTCTGTCACCGATTCTGATATCAGCGTGAGATAATAAAGTTGTAGTTTATTAGACTGCCGTCCGATTTACAGCAACAGGGTCATCTCCAGTTAACACCTTCGTACAGAAGACAAACAACATGCCAAGTGGAGAGATTCACAGATCGGTGGAGCAAACCGTAAAGGAATACACACTGCCTGACAAAGAAAGCTGAAGCATCCAGAAGGTGAGGAGGAAACGAAATGAAACTTAACGCGTTGAAAGGGTATGCGATGCTACTACAGCGACCACAAAAACGAGCCGACTTCTCAGTATGGCGTTGCACCCACTGCTGCCAGGATGCATGCGCTGATTCAGTAGGGCAGGATGTCGTACAGCCGCTGTATTTTCTCTCGAAGCAAGCTGGCGCACAACTCGTGTAATTGATGCTTTATATCTCGGCTACTCACAGAGGGATGGATTTGACATCCGCGCTGGCCGCACGCACGTTCTGCCAGGGACACATCTGGGGATCTTGCTTGTCACGAGAGTGCCTCAACAACGCAGGCAGTTCACTGAGGCAAGTACCATGCGTGCTCGAGCACTGTACTGTTGACAAATGGCACCGCGACACTGCCACGTGAAAGGTAACACACGTTCGAACATTACGAATCACATCGAAGAGAGCGGTCTATTGACACACAGTTAACACGGGTTTAGAAACTAGCTCTTTGCTCACGCAAAGTTTTGAGTGCTACTGACAAGGTATTTCGAAGTGATTGCGTATTTCTAGAGTTCCGGAAGGCTTTTGAAACAGTACCACTCAAGCGGCTTGTAATGAAATTGCGTTTTTATGGAATATCATCTCAGTTAACGCGACTGGATTCGTGATTTCCTGTCAGAGAGATCAGAGTTCGTAGTAACTGACGGAAAGTCGTCGAGTAAAAGTAACAACTTCTCATCCAAGGTCGCACCTGTAAAACTTAACTTTACCGATTACGGTAAACCGAGCTACCATCCTCAGGGTGCTTTCGTTCTGTCGTTGCAGCTACAAGAAATTGCGTGTTATTTTTGTTCGCCAGACACGTTTCGCTTCATTGAGCTGAAGCATCATCAGTGGTCTGTAATTGAAGATGTTTGCTATATGATTTGTTTTCGAGATCGAAGAGCAGTTCGTTAACAATATGTTGCTTTTTACTTGCAGTGATTTCCGCTTGGTTTCTCGCGTAAATCGGGAAATGCCGTCTGCCAGCACACCTTTGGTGTTTTTCTTCATTAGACACTGATACTTGTAGCCTTATTTTTAGTTGCTCTGCAGAAGTAAGCATTTCTTATGTTTTACCCAGCACACTTTTTCAAACAACATTGTTTTCTGTTTATTTTTATACATCATCCTGTGTGTTGCCTATGTTGAAATTGTCACCAGTTTGTCTTTGACCTTCACAGGTATTTCTTTTTATTTAAGTCAGTTGTATTTGGGTAATTCACATAAATACACAGTAACATAAATAAATAGAACTACACACATACAATTAACTAAAATAAAAAAGTATAGGTCAAAGACAAACTAGCGACAATGTCATGTTGGCAACACAACAAAACACAAACCACTTACACGTATAAAAATAAACAGAAAACAGTGCTGTGCGAAAGAGTGTGGTGTGTAAAACATAAGAAATGCACAGCGACTAAAAATCAGACTAAAAGTATCATTATCTAACGCAGAAAAACACCACAGACGGGGCGTGAGTCGTGCTGGGGTAGCTCAGATGGTAGAGCACTTGCCAGCCAAAGGCAAAGGGCCCGAGTTCGAGTCTCGGTCCGGCACACAGTTTTAATCTGCCAGGAAGTTTCACATCAGCGCACACTCCGCTGCAGAGTGAAAATCTCATTCTACACCATAGACGTGCTAGCAGACGGTATTTCCCTATGTACGCGAGAAACGGAGCGGAAATCACCGTAAGTAAAAAGTAACATACTGTTAACGAACTGCTCTTCGATCTTAAAAACAAATTAAACTGCAAATATCTTTAACCACTGATTATGCTTAACCTCAATAAAGCGAATCGCGTCTGCTGAAAAAAAAAAACCTCGCATTTTCTTATAGTTGCAACGACGGAACGAAAATACCCTCAGGAATTGTAAAGCAACTACGGACTATATGGTCCCACAAATGAAGAATTTAGAGTTACCATCATCTGATCTCACTACATGTTCATGTATGTGGTCAATTTCAGCTACATTTATAGCTCAAATTGGCGTTATGTGTTAACCTCTACTGAGATCAGTTGGACGGAGCTCTGTTTACCGAAACTGATCATCATAAATAGAGACCTTACAAATGCGCTCTTGGCTGAGGAGTTGTCTTTCTTCAAGTATAATCATTTACACAGCCACCGATGGCGTGTGCGTGTACGAAGTTACAATGTCATCCGGCGGTGTCTTCTAGGTGCTACACTTTTTCAGTCAGGCAATGTAGCTTTCCCAAGCATTGGACTAGTTGAGAGATGGCGTTCAATCATCAACATCCCAAGGAAAGGTGTTTTTTTTAGTCGCGCGGGTGATTTACATAATAAGGGATTATTTCTGAACTGGTTTTTCTGGCAAGCGTGCTCTGGAATTTAGATTGGTGAGATTTTCTGCTAGAGCAGCAATTAGAACGGCCATTGCACTGAGGTGCAGCGAGCTGATGTGTCAGCTGAGCGAAAGTGGGCGTGGCTGGAGAGGACGGCATTAGGAGCGAGAAAGTGCGTGGGGCGGCAGGCAGCAGCTATTACACGGATAGGGGGCGGTAACGAGCAAAAACATAGCGTCGTTAGGGGCACTGGAGCACCCGGCGCGCGTCTAATCGCTGCGTTCGTCGCCTAGTCTGTCATTCACTGTAAAAAAGAATATGCTCGAAGTTTCTATATGAACTCTCTCCGAAGAAATAGGCATCCTTGCCATCGTAGTGCACGCCGGCGACAGAGCCTCTAGAACTGAAAGATACTGCATTCCATTTCGTTGCTCAGGAGAAGCACAAATCAGCAGGCCATGACAACTAAAAACTATTGGCATCAATTTTGCAGAAATGCAGCATTTCTTCGTCACAATTTCGAAAAATTCTTAAAATACGCAGAAGGTGTTTTGGTTGGTTCAAATGGCTCTGAGCACTATGGGACTCAACTGCTGAGGTCATTAGTCCCCTAGAACTTAGAACTACTTAAACCTAACTAACCTAAGGACAACACACACATCCATGCCCGAGGCAGGATTCGAACCTGCGACCGTAGCGGTCGCGCGGTTCCAGACTGTAGCGCCAGAACCGCTCGGCCACCAGCGGCCGGCAGAACGTGTTTTGAGAAGTGTGGCGCTAAAGAGATTCATTGGAACAATCATAATAAAAACGTCTAGGAGGTAGGAGCCTTCCAAACCCCTAGTTCGTCTAATCATTCTGGTACTCTTCATACATAGAGACAATTGAAAGAGCTGCGTGTTTCGTCACGAGTCCATTAGTCTGCGTAAAAGTTTCTAGGAGATCATCTAGTTCCAATGGCGGACCCTCCCTAAAAGCGCAGCACTTTGTATCACGAGAGGCTTATTGTTAAAATTCCGCGAAGAAAAATCAAACAACAAAAAAAAAAAAGAAAATTTCACATGTGTGTGACATCTTATGGGACTTAACTGCTAAGGTCATCAGTCCCTAAGCTTACACACTACTTAGCCTACATTATCCAAAGGACAAATACACACACCCATGCCCTAGGGAGGACTCGAACCTCCGCCGGGACCAGCCGCACAGTCCATGACTGTAGCCCCCCGGACCGCTCGGGTAATCCCGCGCGGCGTCAAACAACATATCCCTTCCTTACATATATGTATGAGTGTATGAATTGCTGCTTTGCCTAGGGTTAATAGATTTTGAGAAAGATTTTAGTAAAATCTTCGCTAACAACCTTTGAGATACGAGACAATGGTTCAGTTTCCGTTTGTATATTTAGGAAAATATGCCTCATTGTTACAGGTTCCATCAGAAATGGCTCTGAGCACTATGGGACTTAACATCTATGGTCATCAGTCCCCTAGAACTTAGAACTACTTAAACCTAACTAACCTAAGGACAGCACACAACACCCAGCCATCACGAGGCAGAGAAAATCCCTGACCCCGCCGGGAATCGAACCCGGGAACCCGGGCGTGGGAAGCGAGAACGCTACCGCACGACCACGGGCTGCGGACGTTCCATCAGACATTATCATGACACTGAGAAGTTCACAACTGAAATTCGAGTGAGAAATCTATATACACTGTAAGCCATCTTGACGAAGTTTGTTTGTTATGAAAGAAGGCATGTTAATGGAAAATATTTGAACCATATTCGTTAAAAAAAAAAACACCAGGGAGAAGAAACGTCATAACGGCCCATAAAAACATTTTGAAAAAGGCTTTGTTACGGAATTACCTTTGTCCATGAGGGTTTTGTTTTAAATTAATTTGTCCGCGTCTTGCACTTCAACGAAGTCACGACAGGCATCCATGCATCGTTGTCACCGATCGGGGGGTGAAGGTGTGCGGGGCATACTTTGCACATATTTTTCTCTTCTTCAAAAAATTCTCGAGAATGTCTTAAATGGTCCGCAGCTCGTGGTCGTGCGGTAGCGTTCTCGCTTCCCACGCCCGGGTTCCCGGGTTCGATTCCCGGCGGGGTCAGGGATTTTCTCTGCCTCGTGATGACTGGGTGTTTTGTGATGTCCTTAGGTTAGTTAGGTTTAAGTAGTTCTAAGTTCTAGGGGACTGATGACCATAGATGTTAAGTCCCATAGTGCTCAGAGCCATTTGAACCGTTCTTGAACAGCGCTCCTTCACTGTCCAGAAGTATTCCTCACTTTCTGATAGAGGTTAGAGGGACCCCCCCTTGGGCGAAACGATAAAATACCTGACGGCTTACCAGAGAGGACATTATCATCGTTGATAAAGAACGTCCGTCCTCAGAGACCAAAAACAGGAAAAGTTAACGTAATATTGGCAAACTGCAGGAGTATCCAGGGCAAGGTTCCTGAATTAGTATCTCTTATTGAAGGAAATAGTGCGCATATCGTATTAGGAACGGAAAGTTGGTTAAAACCGGAAGTGAACAGTAACGAAATCCTAGACACAGAATGGAATATATACCGCAAGGATAGGATAAACGCCAATGGTGGAGGAGTATTTATAGCAGTAAAGAATTCAATAATATCCAGTGAAGTTATTAGCGAATGCGAATGTGAAATAATCTGGGTTAAGTATCAAAGGTGGGTCAGATATGATAGTCGGATGCTTCTATAGACCACCTGCATCAGCAACCGTAGTAGTTGAGCGCCTCAGAGAGAACCTGCAGAACGTCGTGAAGAAGTTTCGTGATCATACTATTGTAATAGGGGGAGACTTCAATCTACCAGGTATAGAATGGGATAGTCACACAATCAGAACTGGAGCCAGGGACAGAGACTCTTGTGACATTATCCTGACTGCCTTGTCCGAGAATTACTTCGAGCAGATAGTTAGAGAACCAACTCGTGAAGCTAACGTTTTAGACCTCATAGCAACAAATAGACCGGAACTTTTCGACTCCGTGAATGTAGAAGAGGGTATCAGTGATCATAAGTCAGTGGTTGCATCAATGACTACAAGTGTAATAAGAAATGCCAAGAAAGGAAGGAAAATATATTTGCTTAACAAGAGTGATAGGGCACAAATCACAGAATATCTGAGTGACCACCATCAAACGTTCATTTCTGAGGAAGAGGATGTGGAACAAAAATGGAAAAAATTCAGAAACATCGTCCAGTACGCCTTAGATAAGTCCGTACCGACTAAGGTCCAAAGCGAGGGGAAAGATCCACCGTGGTATAACAATCATGTACGAAAGGTACTGCGGAAACAAAGAAAGCTTCATCATAGGTTTAAGAGTAGTCGAATCATAGCTGATAAGGAAAAGCTGAACGAAGCGAAAAAGAGCGTAAAGAGAGCAATGAGAGAAGCATTCAACGAATTCGAACATAAAACATTGGCAAACAATCTAAACAAGAACCCTAAAAAGTTTTGGTCATATGTAAAATCGGTAAGCGGATCTAAATCCCCTATTCAGTCACTCGTTGACCACGATGGCACCGAAACAGAGGACGACCGAAGAAAGGCAGAAATACTGAATTCAGTGTTCCGAAACTGTTTCACTGCGGAAAATCGTAACACGGTCCCTGACTTCAGCCGTCGCACGGACGCCAAAATGGAAAATATTGAAATAAACGATATCGGAATTGAAAAACAACTGCTATCACTTAGTAGCGGAAAAGCATCCGGACCAGACGAGATACCCTTAAGATTCTACAGTGATTATGCTAAAGAACTTGCCCCCTTTCTATTAGCAATTTATCGTAGATCGCTGGAAGAACGTAAAGTACCTAGCGACTGGAAGAAAGCGCAGGTCGTTCCCATTTTCAAGAAGGGTCATAAATCAGATGCGAATAATTATAGGCCTATTTCGCTTACGTCAATCTGTTGTAGAATAATGGAACATGTTTTGTGTTCTCGTATTATGACGTTCTTAGATAATACAAATCTCCTTCATCATAACCAACATGGATTCCGCAAACAGAGATCATGTGAAACTCAGCTCGCCCTATTTGCCCAAGGAATTCACAGTGCCGTAGACACTGGCGAGCAGATTGATGCCGTATTCCTGGACTTCAGGAAGGCATTTGATACGGTTCCGCACTTACGTTTAGTGAAAAAAATACGAGCTTACGGAATATCGGACCAGGTTTGTGATTGGATTCAGAATTTCCTAGAAGAAAGAACACAACATGTCATTCTTAACGGTTCAAAATCTGCAGATGTAGAGGTAATTTCGGGAGTACCGCAAGGAAGCGTGATAGGACCTTTATTGTTTACAATATACATAAATGACTTAGTTGACAACATCGGTAGCTCCGTGAGGCTATTTGCAGATGACACGGTTGTCTACAAGAAAGTAGCAACATCAGAAGACTCGTACGTACTCCAGGAAGACCTGCAGAGGATTAATGCATGGTGCGACAGCTGGCAGCTTTCCCTAAACGTAGATAAATGTAATATAATGCGCATACATAGGGGCAGAAATCCATTCCAGTACGATTATGCCATAGGTGGTAAATCATTGGAAGCGGTAACGACCGTAAAATGCTTAGGAGTTACTATCCGGAGCGATCTGAAGTGGAATGATCACATAAAACAAATAGTGGGAAAAGCAGGCGCCAGGTTGAGATTCATAGGAAGAATTCTAAGAAAATGTGACTCATCGACGAAAGAAGTAGCTTACAAAACGCTTGTTCGTCCGATTCTTGAGTATTGCTCATCAGTATGGGACCCTTACCAGGTTGGATTAATAGAAGAGATAGACATGATCCAGCGAAAAGCAGCGCGATTCGTCATGGGGACATTTAGTCAGCGCGAGAGCGTTACGGAAATGCTGAACAAGCTCCAGTGGCGGACACTTCAAGAAAGGCGTTACGCAATACGGAGAGGTTTATTATCGAAATTACGAGAGAGCACATTCCGGGAAGAGATGGGCAACATATTACTACCGCCCACATATATCTCGCGTAATGATCACAACGAAAAGATCCGAGAAACTAGAGCAAATACGGAGACTTACAAGCAGTCGTTCTTCCCACGCACAATTCGTGAATGGAACAGGGAAGGGGGGATCAGATAGTGGTACAATAAGTACCCTCCGCCACACACCGTAAGGTGGCTCGCGGAGTATAGATGTAGATGTAGATGTAGAACACACAAAATTTCGGCAGTTTGAGAAAAACTTGCATCAGATGGCAAGCTCGCCGAGTAATTGGGGCAAGATGCACGAAACTGACTCCAGTCTCTTGCAGAAACAGCTTTTGGAAGTTGAAGAAAGAGTCGCCTCGCTGTGGTGTTTTCACGCCAAAGGACTTGCAGTAGTTGTTTCTACATGTGACTTGCCGAAATTTGGCTGGTAGTGGGCCCACAGTTTCGTGCACACTCATACCCGGATCGGAGACCAGTGCTCTTAAATCCGCGACACGTCACCCGGCGTCCCTAGCGGCTGTTTCCGTGACAAGCTGTTGATCTTTGCGCCGGAGGAGCCGGCTGTGGGAAAGTGAGAGCGCGGTGTGCGTCTGGGGGACCGTTGGTTAGCGCAGCCCATCCGCCTGGTCGGTCGGCTGCGGCCTTGACGGCCAGTCGGCAGACGCGGCTGGGTCACTGCCTACCGCTCACCGCCTACTCCCCCCACTGTCCACCGGCTGGACCCGCGCTTCCATCACCACTCTCACATTCCTACCAAGATTCCCATCTGCATCACATTATCCTCCCTTCAGTTCATCAACCACGAGTAGGGAGGCCGTTTTATCGGAACTGAAGCCTGATGCTGCACAATTGTTTTGCCGGAGTCGAGGAGTCCAAGCCAGAGGCGGTATTTACCTAGTTATCATTTATTACACTACTGGCCATTAAAATTGCTACTCCAAGAAGAAATGCAGATGATGAACAGGCATTCATTGGACAAATATATTATACTAGAACTGACATGTGATTGCATTTTCACGCAATTTGGGTGCATAGATCCTGAGAAATCACTACCCACAACAACCACCTCTGGCCGTAATAACGGCCTTGATACGCCTGGGCATTGAATCAGAGCTTGGATGGCGTGAACAGCTACAGCTGCCCATGCAGCTTCAACACGATACCACAGTTCATCAGGAGTAGTGACTGGCGTATTGTGACGAGCCAGTTGCTCTGCCACCATTGACCAGACATTTTCAGTTGGTGAGAGACCTGGAGAATGTGCTGTCCAGGCCAGCAGTCGAACATTTTGTGTATCCAGAAAGGCCCGTACAGGACCTGCAACATGCGGTCGTGCATTATCCTGCTGAAATGTAGGGTTTCGCAGGGATCGAATGAAGGGTACAGCCACGGGTCGTAACACATCTGAAATGTAACGTCCACTGTTCAAGTGCCGACAATGCGAACAAGAGGTGACCGAGACGTGTAACCAATGGCACCCCATACCATCACGCCAGGTGATACGCCAGTATGGCGATGACGAATACACGCTTCCACTGTGCGTTCACCGCGATGTCGCCAAACACGGATGCGACCATCATGATGCTGTAAACAGAACCTGGGTTCATCCGAAAAAATGACGTTTTGCCATTCGTGCACCCGGGTTTGTCGTCGAGTACACCATCGCAGGCGCTCCTGCCTGTGATGCAGCGTCAAGGGTAACCACAGCCGTGGTCACCGAGCTGATAGTCCATGCTGCTGCAAATGTCGTCGAACTGTTCGTGCAGATGGTTGTTGTCTTGCAAACGTCACCATCTGTTGACTCAGGGATCGAGACGTGGCTGCACGATCCGTTACAGCCATGCGAATAAGATGCCTATCATCTCGACTGCTAGTGATACGAGGCCGTTGGGATCCAGCACGGCGTTCCGTATTACCCTTCTAAAACCACCGATTCCGTATTCTGCCAACAGTCATTGGATGTCGACCAACGCTAGCAGCAATGTCGCGATTCGATAAACCGCAATCGTGATAGGCTACAATCCGACGTTTATCAAAGTCGGAAACGTGATGGTACGCATTTCTCCTCCTTACACGAGGCATCACAACAACTACGGTATGTTGATGATTTTCACTTATGGACCGTCTGACAGCAACTGAATAAAACACAATTTTAGTGCCATACGCGTTTCGCCTTTATTTTCTGCAAGGCATCATCAGTGGCAGGTTGCGTAGACAGTTTCTTACATATTATGCTCCTGTTGCATTTTTGGTCTTGTTCTTCTTCCTATGAGCGCCAATTTGCTGTTTTTTCTGCATTCCACAGCACTATGCACTGAACGCTTTTTTTAATGCAATGTTTGCATTAAAAAAAGCGTTCAGTGCATAGTGCTGTGGAATGCAGAAAAAACAGCAAATTGGCGCTCATAGGAAGAAGAACAAGACCAAAAATGCAACAGGAGCATAATATGTAAGAAACTGTCTACGCAACCTGCCACTGATGATGCCTTGCAGAAAATAAAGGCGAAACGCGTATGGCACTAAAATTGTGTTTTATTCAGTTGCTGTCAGACGGTCCATAAGTGAAAATCATCAACATACCGTAGTATTACGCGCAACTGAGGAGGACAGGACCAAAAAATTGAAGATGTCATCACAACAACGTTTCACCAGGCGACGCCGGTCAACTGCTGTTTGTGTATGAGAAATCGGTTGGAAACTTCCCTCGTGTCAGCACGTTGTAGGTGTCGCCACCGGCGCCAACCTTGTGTGAATGCTCTGAAAAGCTAATCATTTGCATATCACAGCATCTTCTTCCTGTCGGTTAAATTTCGTGTTTGTAGCACGTCATCTTCGTGGTGTAGCAATTTTATTGGCCATTATCGTATATCCCATTCGTCGTGTTCTAAGCGTCAGTCAAATAGTAAAGAAAAATCATTTCTCTTCTCCTAAATTGTAGCAGCTACATATCTGCTCGTGTAAATTATTCGAAGCTCAAGTATGTCGAGGTGAAAACAATTTGTCGGCTTGCACGCGGTAATCATCATCTGTCTCATTTTCTTCTTAAGATCGAAGTCTCTCTCTCTCTCTCTCTCTCTCTCTCTCTCTCTGTGAGTGTGTGTGTGTACACATACATCTTTCTTGTAAGATTATTTTCTTGACCTTTTCGGACGAGCATAACGCCACGCCAGTCAAGGCGCATCATCATTCCTGCCGTGTCAGGATTATGAAAGACAAGTTCCTCCGTCTGGCTTTCGTCATGTCCTTGCAAAGGTCCTTCGGCCGAAATGAAGTTAAAAGCACATAATGACACCAGCTGTCTTGTACCGCTAAGCGCCGATTCTTCGCGCTGCGGCGGTAATTACGAGAAACATGTGCCCATTTGATCTACACTTTACGCAACATAGCAAATCAAGAGGCACAAATCAGTTTCGAGCATCGTTCCCTCCCAACAGATGCAACCGAGCGCGCGCTAAATGTTAAACTACCTCCGAACGACTTGTTATTCTGATCTGTGTATCAGCTCACTTAAGCTGAGATACATTGAAACAGATAGAGAGCACCACTCCCTTGCCACATAAACTGTCGTATCCTGCCCACTCGTCTAACATAGGGCGCCTAGGAAGCTGTTTTCTCGGATAGCTAGATAGCAATTCAAGCAAATATTATTAATGGTGTTGATTATAGTGAATTAAATTGACAATACTTAACTTTTCGTATTTACAAAGATGGGTCGCAAGCAAATTGCGACATGCAAACAAACAGTGTCCTTCGACATATACAAGTTCCATGGAAGCAAATAATACAGTTCACAAGTGGCTGCTATAGCGTTTACATCGCGGCTCCTCTTCTAGCGCGGCCTCGGCTAGGCAGAGCGGCACTTACATTCTCTTCCCATAGGGGCCGCTCCTGCCTCGCTGTCGTCCTAGCCAGCCCACTATTGGCTGACGTCGTCTCACAGCCATCTCTGCTGTGACGTTCCAGGCCGACGTGCCGGCGCTCGATGTTACGCCGGAACATAAACGAATATGTAGTAATTTATTTAAAATTTCCATCGTGATGGAACGCGGAAACAAGGTCATATGTTAAGATCAGAGTAAGAGCCCTCTGACTGCGTAAATGATCTTCAGATTAATTTTGTCGTGTCACTATCGATTTATTTTACGAAAATTGCGCTAGTCGTTGGCCATGTGTTACAAATTCCTTGGCCGCTTCCGGCCGTGAACTCGGTTAACATTTCTGTGTTCAAGTCAAACTGAACGTAAAGTTATTATTCTACATACTGTGGAGACTCTATTAACCGGATTAGTTGTTATCGTGTGTCACTCGGAAAATCGGAAATACGGAAGACTGAATCTATGAAGAGGGGCCGTTTATGTATTATTTATTCTAGAAAGATAACTTGTGTCACCCACATACGCTTATTTTTTAGGTACGTTGTCATGTAGTTATCTTTCCAGGTACATTGCAAGATGTCCGGCTTTTATTTAGAACACCAAAAACAAATTAAACTTATTAAAATCAACAAAAATGTTTAGTAAGAGATTAGAGACACATTTTAGTGCGTACATATATATTTTCTTAAAATTATGAAAATACTGCAATCTTAATCATAAAATACCTAACAAAAGTCTCATAGGGCAGTCACTGTAGTTTAAATTTCTGTAAAAAATTTGTTAATTGTCATTTAATGTAAACAATTTCTCTCTTAATTGCTGCTAAATCACACACTGTTTTTCGAACATTGTATCCAGGGCTCGAAATGCATCTGCATGAGATGGTCCTACATTAGGTTCTGCATCTACATGTCCTTCTGATTCATCTTCTCGCTTTTCCTGCTGTTCGTTCGACTCTAATGCGTCTTCAAAATTTCTTCATCCGAACTGATCCAAAAACCTTGGTTATTACTGTCACAATTGAGCCACTTTTTCATATCATCGGCATCACATTGCTGGCATATTTGTATGTTTGTCATTGGTTCAATTATATCCTCCGAAAAAGGATCATCCGTATCTGTTACTGAATCTTCGTGCTCCCGTTTTCGTGCTCTGGTGCAAGCTCTGTTCAAAATCTTTCTTTCAATCAAATCCCACGCTTGTACAAGCATGTTACAACACTCCTTTACAGAATGAGATTTCCACTCTGCAGCGGAGTGTGCGCTGATATGAAACTTCCTGGCAGATTAAAACTGTGTGCCAGCCCCAGACTCGAACTCGGGACCTTTGCCTTTCGCGGGCAAGTGCTCTACCATCTGAGCTACCCAAGCACGGCTCACCCCCCATCTGTGGTGTTTTTCTGCATTAGATAATGATACTTTTAGTATGGTTTTTAGTTGCTGTGCATTTCTTACGTTTTACACACCACACACTTTCGCACACCACTGACAATCTGGAAAACCACGATCCATATGACCGAGGTCCGGATAATCGAGTGCCTACTGTAGCATATGGAACTGTAATTTTGTGTACAGTTTCACCTGAGCATAATAATATCTGCACAATTTCGTAGATCTGCGGGTTCTGACCGTCAGCATCGTCTGGATTTGGCACACCTGAAGAACCTTGCAGACTCTCTTCTTCTCCTAATTGAGGCCACTGCCAAAGCTATAGGCTATGTTACACAGTGTCACCGTGACGTCTCCCGTTACTGGCTAATTTCTTGCACGATTTGCTTATAACAACGGAAAACGAGCGATATTTAACTAATTCTGTCACGAAAATTAAGTAAGTGTGCGACGCGTCTCTAAAGTAAGAAATGACGTCGTTAAAGAAAAAACAAGACAATGTACTGAAGCTAGACAAACTTTGACGACCGCAACAAAATGTAATCAGAGTGGATCTTTTATAATTATACCCAATAGGAAACTGCACTACTGGCCATTAAAATTGCTACACCAAGAAGAAATGCAGATGATAAACGGGTATTAATTGGACAAATATATTATACTAGAACTGACATGTGATTGCATTTTCACGCAATTTGGGTCCATAGATCCTGAGAAATCAGTACCCACAACAACCACCTCTGGCCGTAATAACGGCCTTGATACGCCTGGGCATTGAGTCAAACAGAGCTTGGATGGCGTGTACAGGTACAGCTGCCCATGCAGCTTCAACACGATACCACAGTTCATCAAGAGTAGTGACTGGCGTATTGTGACGAGCCAGTTGCTCGGCCACCATTGACCAGACGTTTTCAATTGGTGAGAGACAGTTCCCCACAGTCGTTTAATGAACAAAGTAAGAGCATATGGACTATCAGACCAATTGTGCGATTGGACTGAGGAGTTCCTAGATAACAGGACGCAGCATGTCATTCTCAATGCAGAGAAGTCTTCCGAAGTAAGAGTGATTTCAGGTGTGCCGCAGCAGTGTGTCGTAGGGCCGTTGCTATTCACAATATATATAAATGACCTGGTGGATGACATCGGAAGTTCACTGAGGCTTTTTGCGGATGATGCTGTGGTGTATCGAGAGGTTGTAACAATGGAAAATTGTAGTGAAATGCAGGAGGATCTGCACCGAATTGACGCATGGTGCAGGGAATGGCAATTGAATCTCAATGTAGACAAGTGTAATGTGCTGGGAATACACAGAAAGATAGATCTTTTATCATTTAGCTACAATCTAGCAGGTCAGCAACTGGAAGCAGTTAATACCATAAATTATCTGGGAGTACGCATTAGGAGTGATTTGAAATGGAATGATCATATAATGTTGATCGTCGGTAAAGCAGATGCCAGACTGAGATTCATTGGAAGAATCCTAAGGAAATGCAATCCGAAAACAAAGGAAGTAGATTACAGTACGCTTGTTCGCCCACTGCTTGAATACTGCTCAGCTGTGTGGGATCCGTACCAGATAGGGTTGATAGAAGATATAGAGAAGATCCAACGGAGAGCAGCGCGCTTCGTTACAGGGTCATTTAGTAATCGCGAAAGCGTTACGGAGATGATAGATAAACTCCAGTGGAAGACTCTGCAGGAGAGACGCTCAGTAGCTCGGTACGGGCTTTTGTCAAAGTTTCGAGAACATACCTTCACCGAGGAGTCGAGCAGTATATTGCTCCATCCTACGTATATCTCGCGAAGAGACCATGAGGATAAAATCAGAGAGGTTAGAGCCCATACAGAGGCATACCGACAATCCTTCTTTCCACGAACAATACGAGACTGGAATAGAAGGCAGAACCGATAGAGGTACTCAAGGTACACTCCGCCACACACCGTCTGGTGGCTTGCGGAGTATGGATGTAGATGTAGAATGTGCTGGCCAGGGCAGCAGTCGGACATTTTCTGTATCCAGAAGGCCCGTACAGGACCTGCAACGTGCGGTCGTGCATTATCCTACTAAAGTGCAGGGTTTCGCTGGGATCGAATGAAGGGTAGAGCCACGGGTCGTAACACATCTGAAATGTAACGTCCACTGTTCAAAGTGCCGTCAATGCGAACAAGAGGTGACCGAGACGTGTAACCAATGGCACCCCATACCATCACGCGGGGTGATACGCCAGTATGGCGATGAGGAATACACGCTTCCAATGTGCGTTCACCGCGATGTCGCCAAACACGGATGCGACCATCATGATGCTGTAAGAAGAACCTGGATTCATCCGAAAAATGACATTTTGCCATTCGTGCACCCAGGTTCGTCGTTGAGTACACCATCGCACGCGCTTCTGTCTGTGATGCAGCGTCAAGGGTAACCACAGCCGTGGTCACCGAGCTGATAGTCCATGCTGCTGCAAATGTCGTCGAACTGTTCGTGCAGATGGTTGTTGTCTTGCAAACGTCCCCATCTGTTGACTCAGGGATCGAGACGTGGCTGCACGATCCGTTACAGCCATAGGGATAAGATGCCTTTTATCTCGACAGCTAGTGATACGAGGCCGTTGGGATCCAGCACGACGTTCCGCATTACCCTCCTGAACCCACCGAGTCCATATCTTGCTAACAGTCATTGGATCTCGACCAACGCGAGCAGCAATGTCGCGATACGATAAACCGCAATCGTGGTAGGCTACAATCCGACCTTTATCAAAGTCAGAAACGTGATGGTACGCATTTCTCCTCCTCACACGAGGCATCACAACAACGGTCCACGAGGCAACGCCATTCAACTGTTGTTTGTGTATGAGAAATCGGTGGGAAACTTTCCTCATGTCAGCACGTTGTAGGTGTCGCCACTGGCGCCAACCTTGTGTGAATGCTCTGAAAAGCTAGTCATTTTTGTATCACAGCATCTTCTTCCTGTGGGTTGAATTTCGCGTCTATAGCACGTCATCTTCGTAGTGTAGCAATTGTAATGGCCAGTAGTATATATTTTAAACCCGAACAGTTTTAGGTTAGCTTTATCGTGACTGTTATTGATATCGAATGAAACGACAACTTTGCCAGTCACTGTTTATTTATTTCTACAAAGTGTTTCACGAAGATTTAACCTCCGTCATCAGGTGGATGTATTTGTATTAATATGGCATGCGCGTTTTCTGTTACGAGTTTGAGGCGACGTGTGGTACTGTCTGCAGTAATCACAGGCTCCTTCCTCTGTTCTAATAAGTCATCTGTAATTCTTCGAAAGCAAAGATCTTTGTTTAGCAAGTGTTACAGTTTATACGTGATGTATTACGACAGAGAAAGGAACCTGTTACCACTGGAGATAGTGCCACACGTTACCTCAAAGTAGTAAACCGACGCACGCGTCATATTAAGACGCTTAAATCTACCTGATGATGGAGATCTAAATCTTTCAAACGCGTTGTGGAAATAAATAAACGGTGAGTGGTAAGGGTAAAATTGTCGTTTTATTCGAGAAAACTATGTGATAAAAAATCACGTCCAGTGTGCTCTTACGGTATCAACTGCTATGTTTCATGAAATGCTTCTTATAAGTTTTTATGAACTGTGTCGTTTGATACTCGTGACCTATATCTTTTGTCCATTTTAGCTACAATGTGACATGATTATCTACTGCACATGATTATGAAATAAGTAGTCACACCATTTATGTCTTAGTACCACCTGTACAAAGTTCACTGGCTTAATTTTTATGGTTCTGGTTATGTAAATGACACATGGCATTGTTAGCTAGGAAATCACACAGAATGGGTTCAGTCGTCTAGAGGAAAGGGTGTTCTTCCTCCGCGCACACTGACGCCTTTCCTTGCGGATATGTGACAGTTGTATTGTATGTCTAGTTGTAGAGAGTAGGTGAGTGGGGGGGGGAGGGGTACGTGTATAGTGTGTGTTGCATGATGATGATGATGATAATGATGATGATGATGATGATGAGAGAAGGGAGAGGTTGACACCTAGTGTCGGCACATAGCCTACTTCGTTCGAGTAGAACCAACGGGGCCGCGGAGCTTAATATCACCAGCCGATGGACAGACCAACATCAACAGTGTCACATGTCCTCACTTGATGATACATTGCGGAGAGGTGTGGAATTTAATCCAGGACACTGGCGCAAAACCTTGTGATCAGGAACTCTACATCACCACCTCTTCTCACCTTGCCGGCCAAATACTGGCAGTAAAAATTTCACCCATCACCAGGAGTCCAACCGGCTCTACGGAGCCGACCACCATTGCACATGACTGCGTTACAACTCGGCTACGGAGATGTGTTATCCTTTGCATCTGATTCTAAAATAACCATTCGGATTATTGATGTCATTTATGAAGTTCATACGGCGATTTTTACGGTGACGGTTATGCTCTGTGTGATCGTAAATGGCAATCAAAACAAGTTTCCATTAAAGCGACAGTTCATTCTGGACATCATAGCGTTCTTCAGTTTTTTCGCATATGCCACGGTGCGGACATCAGCTTAACTCGTGTTTACGTCAGTGTCTGGTGTTTGCAGTAGGTATTTTATTATCAGATAAACTGAGGTTATGCGTGTCTGCCGCCGCCGTAACTCCTTCGTAAGGCCCACCACTGCCATGCGTGTCCTGGCGCCAAGGCCGACCAGGGCACCTAGAGGCGGCCTTGCGCGCCCGCAGGGTCATCGCTCGTTGGCAGAACGACGCTCCGACTGGACGCTGCATCCGCGAGCAGCCGCGCGGAATTCTGAAACGTGATACGTGCTGCGGTCTCCCTGATCGCCGCCCACTATGCAGTTCAGAGGCCTGTGGTGCACACAGGGGAAGGGGGAGAGGTGATTGGCGATACGAGGCGACTGTCGCCGGTGGCCGCTCGCGCGGAAAACCTGGAACGCGACCCGCCACTGGTTGCCAAGATCGCTGTCCAGGACTAAGGTCACGGCCGTCGCTGGAGTCACTGAACTGACGTCCCCACCCTCCCAGGCGTGCCATATGCCGGAGCGTTTAGGAGTGAGTCGCGACCGGAACACATGAATTAGAAGGAAAGACATTCAGTACTGACTGGACATCACTGTCATCGACCATTACGGCGGTCTGCTTCTACATCTGCATTCACACATAGCTAGAGGACAAATCTAATGATGTAGAGGCTTATCTCACTAGGGATAAGGTAGATACTGCCTACAGGAAAATTAAAGAGACCTTTGGAGAAAAGAGAGCCACTTGTATGAATATCAAGAGCTCAGATGGAAACCCACTTCTAAGCAAAGAAGGGAAAGCAGAAAGGTGGAAGGAGTATATAGAGGGTCTATACAAGGGCGATGTTCTTGAGGACAATATTATGGAAATGGAAGAGGATGTAGATGAAGATGAAATGGGAGATACGATACTGCGTGAAGAGTTTGACAGAGCACTGAAAGACCTGCGTCGAAACAAGGCCCCGGGAGTAGACAACATTCCATTGGAACTTCTGACGGCCTTGGGAGAGCCAGTCCTGACAAAACTCTACCATCTGGTCAGCAAGATGTATGAGGCAGGCGAAATACCCTCAGACTTCAAGAAGAATATAATAATTCCAATCCCAAAGAAAGCAGGTGTTGACAAGTGTGAAAATTACCGAACTGTCAGTTTAATAAGCCACAGCTTGCAAAATACTAACGCGAATTCTTTACAGACGAATGGAAAAACTGGTTGAAGCCGACCTCGGGGAAGATCAGTTTCGATTCCGTAGAAATGGTGGAACACGTGAGGCAATACTGACCCTACGACTTATCTTAGAAGGAAGATTAAGGAAAGGCAAACCTACGTTTCTAGCATTTGTAAACTTAGAGCAAGCTTTTGACAATGTTGACTGGAATACTCTCTTTCAAATTCTAAAGGTGGCAGGGGTAAAATACAGGGAGCGAAAGGCTATTTACAATTTCTACAGAAACAAGGTGGCAGTTATAACAATCGAGGGGCACGAAAGGGAAGCAGTGGTTGGGAAGGGAGTGAGACGGGGCTGTAGCCTATTCCCGATGTTATTCAATCTGTATATTGAGCAAGCAGTAAAGGAGACAAAAGAAAAATTCGGAGTAGGTATTAAAATTCATGGAGAAGAAATAAAAACTTTGAGGTTCGCTGATGACATTGTAATTCTGTCAGAGACCGCAAAGGACTTGGAAGAGCAGTTGAATAGAATGGACAGTGTCTTGAAAGGAGGATATAAGATGAACATCAACAAAAGCAAAACAAGGATAATGGAATGTAGACTAATTAAGTCGGGTGATGCTAAGGGAATTAGATTAGGAAATGAGGCACTTAAAGTAGTAAAGGAGTTTTGCTATTTGGGGAGCAAAATAACTGATGATGGTCGAAGTAGAGAGGATATAAAATGTAGGCTGGCAATGGCAAGGAAAGCGTTTCTGAAGAAGAGAAATTTGTTAACATCCAGTATTGATTTAAGTGTCAGGAAGTCATTTCTGAAAGTATTCGTATGGAGTGTAGCCATGTATGGAAGTGAAACATGGACGATAAATAGTTTGGACAAGAAGAGAATAGAAGCTTTCGAAATGTGGTGCTACAGAAGAATGCTGAAGATTAGATGGGTAGATCACATAACTAATGAGGAAGTATTGAACAGAATTGGGGACAACAGGAGTGGCACAACTTGTCAAGAAGAAGGGACCGGTTGGTAGGACATGTTCTGAGGCATCAAGGGATGACAAATTTAGCATTGGAGGGCAGCGTGGAGGGAAAAAATCATAGAGGGAGACCAAGAAATGAATACACTAAGCAGATTCAGAAGAATGTAGGTTGTAGTAAGTACTGGGAGATCAAGTAGCTTGCACAGGATAGAGTAACATGGAAAGCTGCATCAAACCAACCTCACGACTGAAGACCACAACAACAACAACAACACTCTCCAAGACACCATACGGTGGAAGTTTCCTTTTACAGTTGTCAGTTATTTCGTTTCCTGTTCTTCTCCCAAATGTAGCCAGAGAAAAACGACTGCGCATATGTTTCCGCACGTCCCCCGGTTTCTCGTGTCTACTCTTCGTGGTCTTTTCGCGAGATGTGCGTCGGCGACAGTAGAATCGTTCTGTAGTCAATCGAAAATGGCAGTCTTCTGAAGTTCTCCAACAGATTGTGAAACTTCATTGTAGATGACCATCAGCTATATATTTTTATGCCCAGTGCTACCGGTTTCGATCAGAATTCCATTATCAAGTCGAAGCCTAAAGAACAGTCAAAAACTCTGAAGTGCACATCTGCATCTACATCTACACCTGCATCTACGTGGATACTCTGCAAATCACGTTTAAGTACCTGGCAGAGGGTTCATCGAACCATCTTCACAGTTCTCTTCAAATGGTTCAAATGGCTCTGAGCACTATGGGACTTAACTTCTGAGGTCATCAGTCCCCTAGAACTTAGAACTACTTAAACCTAACTAACCTAAGGACATCACACACATCCATACCCGAGGCAGGATTCGAACCTGCGACCGTAGCGGTCGCGCGGCTCCAGACTGTAGCGCCTAGAACCGCTCGGCCACTCTGGCCGGCCCACAGTTCTCTATTATTCCAATCTTGTATAGCACGCGGAAAGAACGAACACTTACATCTTTCCGTACAGGCTCTGATTTCCCTTATTTTATCCCGGTCATCATTTCTTCCTGTGTAGGTTGGCGTCAACGTAATATTTTCGCATTCTGAAGAGAACGTTGGTGATTGGAATTTCGTGAGAAGATTTCTCCGCAACCAAAAACTCCGTTGTTTTACTGATGTCCATCCCGAATCCTGTAACATTTCAGTGACGCTCTCTACCCTATTTGCTGAACTTCTTTGAATTTTTTTGATGTACAGCGTCACTCCTGTCTGGTAAGGATCCCACACCACGCAGCAGTATTCTAAAAGAGGACGGACAAGCATAGTGTAGGCAGTATCCTTAGTATATCTGTTACATTTTCTAAAAATCTGTCCTGCCAATAAAACGCAGTCTTTGGTTAGCCTCCCCCACAACATTTTCTATGAGTTCCTTCCAATGTAAGTTGTTGGCAATTGTAATTCCTAGGTATTTCGTTGAATTTACGGCCTTTAGATTTGACTAATTTATCGAGTAATTTTGTTCGTTTTAGCACTCATGTGAATGACCCCACAATTTTCGTTATTTAGAGTCAATTGCCAATTTTCGCACCATACAGATATCAGAGATCACAATATGTTAACAAAATAAAAATTAAGTCGTGAAATAGCAGAAATTACTTAGAAAGCGCAACCAAGTTGTCACTAAAAAAAAGAAAAAAAATTGAATTGAACAGCTTCGATGTAGGTAGATAAACATACCTTCTATAACAATAAATAATCTCCAAAAGACACAAAGATGTAGGAGACGCACGCAAGACAATCATACATTTGAAACTGAAGAAAAATGTAACGGAAATTTTAAGAGCATAGATCAAAGGCAAGTAGCTATGAATCATGGACAAATATCGTAAAAGAGTGTCTGTAGCTGTAACATCGATAATGTGTACATATCACAGGGGCATGTGAGATCTTTGGAGCCGGCCGCGATGGCCGAGCGGTTCTAGGCACTTCAGTCAGGAACCGCGCGACTGCTACGGTCATAGGTTCGAATCCTGCCTCGGGCATGGATGTGTATGATGTCCTTAGGTTAGTTAGGTTTAAGTTGTTCTAAGTTCTAGGGGACTGCTGATCTCAGATGTTAAGTCCCATAGTGGTCAGAGCCATTTGAACCATTCGAAGATCTTTGGAGTATTTTGGAATACATCGATTTAACGACGATGTAAACAGTCAAGCAGTTTAGCGAAAAACGTAGTTAACAAACGGTATCAACAACAGATAATCATAAAACGCACACAGTGGAGTGCCTTACAAAAATACGCAATGTCGAATTAATAACAAAGTAAATAAGAAAACATCGAATTAGTCTCCGTTAAGATTATGTGTCATACGTAGGTGAATGTAAGGGAAAAATGTTCTCAATAGAGTTTCGCGAAAATATCGTTTCTTCCCTCCTGAGTTTCCCATTTGCGTTCACGGAGGATTTGCGAAACAGTCGCGTGTTTGTCGAACCTATCAATATCAAATACGGCGACACTCGTTGCTTATCCCAAACACTCGAGCTTTACTTAAGAACGGGTCGCAAAACTGTTTCGTACGCGGTCGCCTTCATAGATTAGCTGCACGTTCCTAGAATTCTCCCGATAAACCGAAGCTGACCAGTAACAGTCCCTAAACCGACCTCACGAGCTCATTTCCTATCATGTCACTTTGCACCTTTACTCCTAGATATTTGCCGGCCGGAGTGGCCGTGCGGTTCTGGGCGCTACAGTCTGGAACCGAGCGACCGCAACGGTCGCAGGTTCGAATCCTGCCTCGGGCATGGACGTGTGTGATGTCCTTAGGTTAGTTAGGTTTAATTAGTTCTAAGTTCTAGGCGACTGATGACCTCAGAAGTTAAGTCGCATAGTGCTCAGAGCCATTTGAACCAGCCAGCCTAGATATTTAATCGACGGGAATGTGTCAAGTTGCACAACACTAGTACCGTGTTCGAAAATTACAGGACTGTTTTTCCTACTCACCTGCATTCATTTATATTTTCCACGTTTATAGCTAATTGCCATTTATGACAACAAATATAAATTCTTCCCCACTACTCCTGTGTCCTGCTACAGTCACTTAAAGACGACAGTGTTCCGTATACTACAGCATCATTTGTGAACAGTCTCAGCTGCTATACATCACATCGTCCATGTGTACAGAGAACAAGATCGGTCCTAACACAGTTCCTTGGGGCACTCCTGACGATCCCTTTGTCTCTGCAGAGCTTTAGGTACTGATAATATGTGGTATCTCGGATCGGTAGGTGAAAGACAACCGAAAAGAGCGGGAAATGTAAAGCGGAAAGGCGAGCAGGTCACCGTAAGTGAGTATCAATATTTCCTCTGAGGGAAATACTGCTGGAAATTGGTGGAAAGGAGAGAAAAATAACTTCTGTTAGAGCAACACTCCTCTGATGGACTTTGACTTTCGTGCTACGGATATCTGCTGAGAGAACTTTTCACGGAGAGACTGTGTTCAGCACCTCCATTCTGAACAGTCTGATGAACACTTTGGCGATGGATGAGTTCTTACGAGCTACTTTACGATGAGTGCTGTGCTGCAGTTGGTTCGCACACTGGACTCTTTTTCTTCAGGAGTGGAATTCAGAGATTGCTTATCGATATAATCAATGCGACAAAACAAAATGTTTAATGTCTGTTCAGTCCCATTTCTACCAGCTCGTGAACATAATGAAAATGAATGAATATAAATACAAATAACTACGACCAGTCATTTATAATATATTTCTTAATGTCCATCAACTCGTTTTCTATCATTTTCTGACTCGTACTCAGATGAGGCATGCAGAAGTTACACAGTCTTCATTTTAGCTTGATCCTGGGCATTGAGAGTCTCTTCAAGGCACTGTATGGGCGGTATTCGTGTTAAAAAGACCTGAAAGCTTCCGTTTTCATTGAATTAAGCACAGAGTTTCACCAGAAGAATACACATCTTCATTTATGTAAGAGCACAGTCTTGTGATGTCGGATGAGTCTTTTTGAAACACCACGTACAACAGAAACGATTTAGAACATAAAAGAACAAGAAACATCGGTAAGAGGCATCAACGAAACAAAGCTGGGGGACGAGAAGTTTGTGTAGAAGAAAGTGCTGCAGCGTATACTGGAAACTAATATTGACGTCATGATGCAGGAACGCTAGAACGTTGTAATATGGCTTGGACTTCATAGTATGGACGAGGAAAGTGACCAGATCGTCGGCGTTGTCACATTCCGCGAATCAAACGTAAGTTTTAAGGATACGGCAACTGAATGATGAACATATGATGAAACCACAATTTAAAGAGAAGATTTGCTACTGCATTTGCGGCTGCAGATGATGTCCCATTGGATGTCTTATGAGTCAGTAATACGGTTGTTCTTACGACTTACAAGCATGCAATTTGTTCGCCAGTGCCATTAACGTTTTGATAGAGAGTGTATCTACAGTCCACGCACCTGCCCCACATCAGGGGAGCAATTTCACATCGGTGTCAACTAAACACCGCGTTACGAACTGGACCATTGGCTCATTTACGCTGCTAATGTACAAGATGAATTTTCAGCCGGTGTGATTGATTAAAAAAGTGTCATTAAAATCGCGACGTAATATTTGGTGTGTTGCAACGAAAGACTCGCCATTTAGGACAATTCGTAATGTGTGCGAGCATGGGATGCTGTACCGTACACTGTTACAGTGCAGCTGAAACGGCTCCGTATCACCAGCGAGAGGATTGTACTAGCTAATTTAAAAACGTATGACGCGCGGGATTAGCCGAGCGGTCTGACGCGCTGCAGCCATGGACTGTGCGGCTGGTCCCGGCGGAGGTTCGAGTCCTCCCTCGGGCATGGGTGTGTGTGTTTGTCCTTAGGATAATTTAGGTTAAGTAGTGTGTAAGCTTAGTGGCTGATGACCTTGGCAGTTAAGTCCCATAAGATTTCACACACATTTGAACATTTTTTTTTAAAAACGTCCGCCGGCTGAAGTGGCCGTGCGGTTAAAGGCGCTGCAGTCTGGAACCGCAAGACCGCTACGGTCGCAGGTTCGAATCCTGCCTCGGGCATGGATGTTTGTGATGTCCTTAGGTTAGTTAGGTTTAACTAGTTCTAAGTTCTAGGGGACTAATGACCTCAGCAGTTGAGTCCCATAGTGCTCAGAGCCATTTTTTTTAAAAACGTCCGTTACCCGTTTGCCACTATACACTGAGGTAGCGAAAGTCATGGGGTAGCTATATGCTGATATGCGGACGGTGGTAGTATCGCGTACACAAGGTATAAAATGGCAGTCCATTGCGGAGCTACCAGTTGTACTCAGATAATTCATAAGAAAAGGTTTCCGAACTCATTACGGCCGCACGACGGAACGTGTAATGGTAGTTGTACCTAGACACACGAGACATTCAGTTTCCCAAATCGTTAAGGAATTCAAAATTCAGAGGTCCATAGTATCAACAGTGTGCCGATAAAAGCAAAATTCAAACACTGTCTCTGATCAGGGACAATGCAGTGGCCAACGGCCTTCGCTTAACGACCGAGAACAGCGGCGTTTGCGAAGAGCTGACAGTGCTAACAGACAAGCAACACTGAGCGAAACAACCACAGAAGTGAATGTGGGACGCACGGCGAACGTATCCGTTTGGACAGTGCGGCGAAATCTGGCGTTAATGGGCTGTGGTAGCACGTGACCGACGCTAGTTCCTTCGCTAACAGCGCGACATCGCCTGCATCGCCTCTCCTAGACGACTGGAACACCCTATCCTGCTAAAATGAGTCCCGATTTCAGTTGGTAAGGGCTGATTGTAGGGTTCGAGTGTGACGCAGGCCCTACGTAGCCATGCACCGAAGTTGTCAACAAGCCACTGTGCAAGCTGGCGGCGACTCCATAATGGTGCGGGTTGTGTTTACATGGAATGGATTGGGTCACCTGGTCTAGCTGAACCGCTGATTGACTGTAAACGGTTGTGTTCGGCTACTTTGAGATCATTTCCAGCCATTCATGGACATAATGTTCCGAAACAAAGATGAAATTTTTACGGATGGCAATGTGCTGTCACCAGGCCACAGTTGTTCACCATTGGTTTGAAGAACATTCTCGTCAATTCGAGCGAATGATTTGGCAATCTAGATCGCCCGGCATGAATCCCACCGACCATTTATGGGACATAATGTAGAGGTCAGTTGGTACACAAAATCGTGCAACACTTTCGCAATTATAGACGGCTACTGAGGCGGCATGGCTCAATACTTCTGCAGGGGACACCCAAAGACTTGTTGAGTGCACGGGACGACGAGTTGCTGCACTACTATATCGCTCGCCAGTGGTTGGTTGACTTTACTAACCAACCTAAACGAAGCTGGAGTTGTGGCTGCACTGGACAATGAACCGGCAATTGTTATTGCCTTAACAGAGAATATGCCTGTGAAGAGAAGGAAAGGAGATAACACCTCTATACTTTACATACTGGTCAGGAAACTTTGCCATTTTTGGTTGGTTGGTTGGTTGGTTGTTTGGGGAATGAGACCAGACAGCGAGGTCATCGGTCTCATCGGATTAGGGAAGGATGGGGAAGGAAGTCGCCCGTGCCCTTTCAAAGGAACCATCCCGGCATTTGCCTGGAGCGATTTAGGGAAATCATGGGAAACCTAAATCAGTATGGCCGGACGCGGGACCATTTTTGGTAAACATAAGCAATATATTGTGGTTTGTAAATATCATTTGCGTTACCTTCGCTTTGTTTCGATTCTCTGACTTAATTTGTTTTCAAAAAGTTCTCCTAAGATTTTGCGTCTTTTGTTATACGTCGAATATAGCACGTTCTTTAGATTAGATTAATTATTCATGCCATGGACCCACAAAAGGGGGGATACTCCTGGGTGTGGAACATGTCAGATAAACACATTACAAAAATGTAATTAGAAAAACTTGAGTTTCATTAATTTTAATGATCCTCAGTCAATAAATAGTAAAATTATATACATGAATTAAATTTAAACTTCTAATGTTTACAGGTTTAATACTTACATACTTCCTCTTACGTTTCCCTATATCCGACCAAGTTCTCTTAAACTATGCATTTCAAGTTTTTATTTGTATAGTCCTTACTTACTACCTGAACACGGGAACGATCTCATCCGTTTGCAGATTCCTTAGATATATTTGGCTGAAGCAGGAAGACGCCATGCACAGCGCGACTTATGCACGCCAGATAAACGGAACAGATTTAGCGGAGTGACTGAAAGCGTAGAGCCAGAGGGATGAACGTGACTCGTTTTCTCGTCGTTGCAAATCAACCCATGCATCGCCGGTGAAATATTCGGACTACATTGTGCCCTAAGGGACGTATTTATCTGCCGATACTGATTCCAGTCACTACAAACTGGTCACATTCGCCGCTAAATCGCGTCGTGTGTAAGGCCGTATTTTCTGAACATCTCACGTGCTGTCTTATGGCTGTAAATAGTGGTGATAAGCGAAGCAGCTTGTGGGGTCACTCGAAGGGAAGGTTATACAATTAAGTTTTCTTGCTAAACCTGCTCTTTCGTGACTTCTGTTAGCTCAGCAATGTTGTCTCAGATTTCGTACAACGTCAGCGGCGCTAGACTCTCGCTGTCTCCTTTTACCCGCTCCGTACCAATGACGACAGTCAGCTGCAGTAGCTATGTGTGTGCTCCAGTTGCGAGTGGCTGACAGCTTAGGCGAAAGTAAGAGCGCTGGCGGGCGGCGCCTGCTAGCCAGTGGCTGGCTGGCCGGCTGGCCTGCTATCGATGTGGGCGATCTTGTGCACCACGGTGTGTGTGTGTATGTGGAGCTGCTGGCTGCTGTGGGCAAGAGGTGCATAGCTCGCACCTTCTGGTGCCACGTACAATATGCAGAAAACTGGGACTTGATGGTGTTAAAAAATTGGCGGGACAAGAACGTAAATGTCGGGACTTCGGAAAAAAAAGAAAGAAAAGAGAGAGAGAAAGGCAGAGGGAGAGGGCAGAGAGAGAGAGAGAGAGAGAAGAAAAAGAAGAAGAAGACGTAAATTGTCAGGTGTTAGGTTAAAATATTTTTAGAACCTATGGATTTCGGTCCGGCCAGGTAGTACAAGAGTTTCTTGGCTCGGGGACTGGGCTTTCGTGTCATCCTTATCATTTCATCTCGTTTCCATCACATACACGTGCGAGTAGCCGAAGTGGCATCAAATAGAAACACGTGCACCATTCGTTCAAACAAGCCCAGCCGGGGTCTCGCGGTCACTAATGCCATCATTTTCTTTACTATATTAATTCTGAGCCGCTAGGGACGATCTGTGATAATAGATTAGACAAGATGAAATTGTTTGCCGAAGTAGCCAATAATAACCTTGATTCTCGATAACGTGTTTTGGTAATCAGTGTTATCATCTTTACATGTCAACAGTCGGATTATCGCATATGTCATAAAATGCAGTAAGAATACCCTTTCTCATTAATTGGCAGGTACGTGACAGACTAGAAGACTGATACATAGGCATGTCAAAATCAAATAGACCTAGGGTAGTGCCACCCAGTCCGCTATCATGTGCTCTGTTGCGAGTGGCGTAAATAGATGTATGTGGCCAGTAACTCTGTATATAGTTGTTTCAACTTTGACGTGCCGATGGTTCAATTGGCTGTGAGCACTATGGGACTTAACATCTGAGGTCATCAGGCCGCCTAGAACTTAGAACTACTTAAACCTAACTAACCTAAGGACATCACACACATCCATGCCCGAGGGAGGACTGTGTGCCGGACCGAGACTCGAACTCGGAACCTTTCTCTTTCCAGGCCAAGTGTTCTACCATCTGAGCTGTCCAAGCACGACTCACGACCCATCGTCACAGCTTCAGTTCTGCAACTACCTCGTCTCCTACCTTCCACACGGTTAGTACAATTTAGCTACAGGTGAGCTGCTCATTTGGTATAGTGGTAATTCTGTTCATGGGCAACAACGCAGATTTATGATTAAAATACAGAGACCAACATTGGCTGATTCAGTATCACCACTTTCATGTAACATAAACGATTCAGGCAACGTACGCTATGAATGTTCTCAGGGCGCAGGAGGCGAGTGTGTTGTGTGTTCCATATTTAACTGATATTTAGAATGCCACATCTGACCAGCGTCCGCCCCGATAGCTGAGTGGTCAGCGTGACGGATTGCCGTCCTACGGGCCCGGGTTCGGTTCCCGGCTGGGCCGAGGATTTTCTCCGCTCAGGGACTGGGTGTTGTGTTGTCTTCATAGTCAGTTCATCCCCATCCGGCAAGCAAGTCGCCCAATGTGGCGTCCAATGTAATAAGACCTGCACCAAGGCGGCGGCCGGACCTGCCCCGTAAGGGGACTCCCGGCCAATGACGCCAAACGCTCATTTACATTTTCCATCTGCGCAGCAATGATACGAGCTGCGAACTACTGCGCCTCCAGGTACGCTCAACTGCAGCGCCAGTTCGGAACGAGCTACTGCCGCTTCCTATTCCGCCCAGCTACAGCACCTATAGGGCAGCGGTCCACACGACTGCAATGGAGTTTGACGCGAGCTACGGCCATTTGTCAGCCACTCGACACCTCAACAAGTCCCACGCGAGCTACCTTACACTTCCCGGCAGATTAAAACTGTGTGCCGGACCGAGACTCGAACTCGGGAATTTTGCGTTTCGAGGGCAAGTGCTCTACCATCTGAGCTGTCCAAGCACGACTCACGACCCATCCTCACAGATTCAGTTCTGCAACTACCTCGTCTCCTACCTTGCAAACTTCACACAAGCTCTTCTGCAAACCTTACCGGACCTGTCCGGTAGTCGGGAGGACGACGGTTCAATCCCGCGTCCGGCCATCCTGATTTAGGTTTTCCGTGGTTTTCCCTGAATCGCTTCAGGCAAATGCCGTGATGGTTCCTTTTACAGGACACGACCGACTTCCTTCCCCTTCCTTCCCTAATCCGAAGAGACCGATGACCTCGCTGTTTGGTCCCTTCCCCCAAATCAATCCCATCCAGTCCTGTCCGGTACACGGTTTTAATCTGCCAGGAAGTTTCATATCAGCGCACATTCAGCTGCAGAGTGAATGAAAATCTCATTCTGGAAACATGCCCCAGGCTGTGGCTAAGCCATGTCTCCGCAATATCCTTTCTTTCAGGAGTGCTAGTCCTGCACGGTTCGCGGAAGAGCTTCTGTAAAGTTTGGAAGGTAGTAGACGAGGTATTGGCAGAAGTAAAGCTGTGAGGACGGGGCGTGAGTCGAGCTGGGGTAGCTCAGTTGGTAGAGCACTTGCCCGCGAAAGGCAAAGTTCCCGAGTTCGAGTCTCGGTCCGGCACACAGTTTTAATCTGCCGGGAAGTGTAAGGTAGCTTATCCGCTTAGTATCTCCTACAACCTGGAAGTCAGGTCGTTTAGGAAGATGTCGGTTGCTCGTGCCAGCTCGCGTCGGCAGGGCACTGCAGTCGGGTGGCCTTAGGTTTGTCTCCTGTGATCACAAACGTTCCTTGCCAATCACTCTATCTATTAGTCAAAACTGAATCAAAATTCCTACGGTGGTTCCTGAGATTAGCTCAAACTTACAACTACAGACAGATATCTCGTGGGGAACTTCAGTTTATGTATGTGTAGCTACAAGGCAGACATATGTAGACATATAGTCATTTCATGCATAAGTTTTCATTTGAAATGTTTGTAAATATAGGTCTGATGGCCTCCATTGTAAATGTTGTAAGAGGAAACATTAGACGATATTCTTCAGCATCAGCAATTGACTAACCACTTCTGTTTCGGCACAAATTGTCGACAGCATTACCACCTGTGTTTCAGTAGATGAAATATAGTTTTCTGTGTTATCTTTCGTCTTGATGACGTTGTTTACAATTGAAACAACGAATTTTATGCTTCTTGCAAAATTATTTTTGAACATTTTATAATTAATGAACTTTAACTACAAATTTTGATCATGTCACTTAGTAAGGGCTTGGCTCATCCTTCAGACTTGACAAATTGTGGAACAATCGCCGAACATGCGCTTCTGGCACCCGCAAAGAACCTTGCTTGCGTTTTTGTGTCGTTCTCTGTTTCTCTCCATAAACGCAAATCACAACTGGGGAATTAACATCCTTCCACCCTCTATCGCGCTGTGCAGGGATCCAGAGACTAGAAAAGCAAACCTACTCAGTTTTCACATTATATTTCACCAAGGAACAGCAGGCGAGGTGGTGCAGTGGTTACCACTCTGGACTCGCATTCGAGAGGACGACGGTTCAAACCCGCGTCCGGCCATCCTGATTTAGGTCTTCCGTGATTTCCCTAAATCGCATCAAGCGAATGCCGGGATGGCTCCTCTGAAAGGGCACGGCCGACTTCCTCTAACCATCCTTCCATAATCCGATGGGACCGACGATCTCGCTCCCCCAAATCAACCAACCAATCATCGCCAAAGACATACATTCGTGAATGAAACAGAAAAGTGAACGATTAATAAAGTTACCAAGTGGAGGATGTGAATGGAGAGCCCGATATCTTGACAAAGTTGACGTGGATGAATTTCTACAGTTTTCTGTCTCTTTCGTTGTTTGCCGTTATCGTCGTTCAAGGCGCCAGGCGATCGCTGTTCACATGAGCCTCGTCAAACTGGATTTCGTAAAGCGATTTCACAATATCGTTCCTGGTTGGTCACGTAAACACTTCAGAATCGATTCTGGAAGTGCGTTTCTAGCTGTCGGTTTTCTACTTCCATCACCGATTTTCACTCCCATGTAAACGCACAAGTGTTTTTGAAACCTACTTGGATTGTCATGTTACGTCTTGTTTCCAAAATATACGGCCAATATGGACGTGGTGCAGTGAAGGAGAAGCGTAAATATTAGACTGAGCATCAAACTGTTTACATCTAGTATTTAAATGAAAAGAAACGAAGATTGTGCTGACTAAATCAGAAAAATGGACCAGTTGTTTCCCACGCACGGTATTTGACTGGGATACCAGTCCGCTTCAAAATGGTTCAAATGGCTCTGAGCACTATGGGACTTAGCTTCTGAGGTCATCAGTCCCCTAGAACTTAGAACTACTTAAACCTAACTAACGTAAGGACATCACACACATCCACGCCCGAGGCAAGATTCGAACCTGTGGCCGTAGCGGTCGCGCGGTCCAGATTGTAGCGCCTAGAACCGCTCGGCCACTCCGGCCGAAATCCGCTTCATGTAAATACGATAGCGAAAAATGGTTTCCAAAATTCGGTTTTCGTCTTTTGCAAGACGCGTCGCATGTAAATATAGCGAACTAGTCTGCCAGAACACACACCTACAAATATTCAGCTAATATGTAAACGTTGCAATGAAGGAGAAGTGGAAATATTTGACTGAGCATGAAACGGTCTACATCCTATATTTTAGTGAAGAGAAACAGACATTGTGCTGACTAAATCAGGAACTGCAACAACTGTTTCCAGACGTCATATTTGACCGGGATAGCAAATCCACTTCAGCCCTTAACGTGTAAACACGACATCGAAAAACGGTTTCCGAAATTCGGTTTTCGTCTTTCGGAAGACGTGTCGCATGTAAACGTAGTGAATTGGTCTGCCAAAACACAAAACATAAACATAGATGTTACTCTGGCGTCGGGCGCACACAAAACGGATTTGCGGGCATCCGGGTGGCGTTGGCGGCAGAGCGAATTAAAACGTGAGCGGGGCAGCCGCGCCACACGGGGTGACCTTGAGCGCCGGCTCCGATGAATGCCCCATTACCGCCACAGCACGTTATGGCAGCAAGGGTGGGGAGCGAACGCCAGTGTGGCGTGGGAAACACGCCGCCTGAGTGTGGCACACCGCTCCCAAAAGACTGCGGCAGCCGCTTTCAGGGCCAGCTGAACCATACCGTGCGTACGAAATGGGCGAAGGTCAACTTTGTCCTCGTGAAGTGTTGTAAAATTATGCGGGAACTGTAAACAAAGCCAGAACGCAGTAGTGTCGCAAAGCCGTGAGTATGAATTACGACGCGGTCCGGAGTAGTACGAGAGCGTCACAATAACTAATTACTTGAATGTATGTGGCAACCAGACAGTTTTTATATAACTTTATTAATGTGAAGATGCGTTTTGTGTTTTCAGACATTTTTAATTGGCATAATACATTCCTGCCCATTAAAATAGCAGCGGCCTGAAGGTGCTATGGGACAAATGTCGAACTGGCAAAAAGTGCACTACGTGCTTGGATATGCAAATCAAGGGTACAGATGTCTAACGTTCTAAGAGCCAAACCTCACTTCTGTTAGCAGAATAAAAAGAACAATGTATCTCTTTTTATACCTGACTTATTGGTATGTAAGAAATTGAGAAAGTATTTCGAGACTGCGGAATCATGCTGCTCACCTAATCTTTGCAAAAAAATTAAGACATAAATTTAAAAATAAACGACTTTCTAGCTGCCATACCAGAGAAGTGACTGGTTCTAAGCGCGAATAGAATTTTTTCTGTTTTAAGAGCAATGATATCGAGACACTACGTTTTACTTGTGAAAATAAAAGTCTAAAAATAAACGGCCATGTTTTAAATAGTAGAACTGTCATCAACAAAAATCATTTCTCAAATTTTTTAAATATTTAGAAGAGAATAAAGTCGAGCGAACTGGTGGAGTAGGTAGCAGATTTAGGTTTTCCGCGATTTCCCTAAATCGCTCTCGGAAGATATCGAAATGGTTCCTAAGGACATGGGCGATTTCCTTTCGAACCCTTGAAACATTCCCAGCTTGTGCTCCGTCTTTAATAATACAGATATCGACGGGACGTTAAACTCTAACCTTCTTTGTAAGGAAATAAGAAAATTAAGAATAAGAATAAGCTTTCAGTACTGACTTCTGTTTCTTACACAACTCCATGTTTGGGATCAAATGTTCAGAAGTTTAGTTAGAAATCCCTGAGTTGTTGATGGCTTTTCATAACTTTTGCCGTGCATACGTTTTTACCTCTATCCATTCCTCTGATTTTTGTTACTATTAGGTTGGAGTGTAAGTTCGCAGCGTTTTTGTTTTGCATGTTGCTGTTCCGGTTGCTATGGGTATATTTATCGACTGTCTTATTTTATTTGCGGTTCGCTGTTGCTATCTCAGTCCATATATTATCTAATCGTCCAAGTGGCTCTAAGCACTACGAGACTTCAATATCTGAGGTCATCAGTCCCCTAGACTTAGAACTAATTAAACCTAACTAACCTAAGGACATCACACACATCCATGCCCGAGGCAGGATTCGAACCGGCGACCGTAGCAGCTGCGTGGTTCCGGACTGAAGTGCCTAGAACCGCTCGGCCACAGCGGCTGGCTACATATTATCATTTTGTCATTTGGAGATAGTGAGTGTAGCTATGAACGATAGAAAATGGAGTGCCAAGTGCATCATTTCCGACGTATTCTTCCGTTTGAGTTCAATAGAGGGGTGATGGCAGCGGATTCGGGAAGAAACATTTGCGCTGTGTGCGGGGATAATGCCACTGGAGACAGAACGGCTGGAAAATGGTTTTATCGTTTTAAGGAGGATCGGTTTTGACATTAGTGACTCCCACGTCCAGGAAGACCTTCGGGGTTAGTTGAAAATCTTTTAAGCGCATTAATCCACTTCAGTGAACTCGAGAGCTGGCAGGTCTACATCTACATCTACACCCGTACTCCGCAAGCCATATGACGGTGTGTGGCGGAGGGTACTTTGAGTACCTCTATCGGTTCTCCCTTCTATCCCAGTCTCGTATTGTTCGTGGAAAGAAAGATAGTCGGTATGCCTCTGTGTGGGCTCTAATCTCTCTGATTTTATCCTCACGGTCTCTTCGCGAGATATACGAAGGAGGGAGCAATATACTGCTTGATTCCTCGGTTGCCGGCCGGTGTGGCCGTGCGGTTCTAGGGGCTTCAGTCTGGAACCGCGTGACCACTACGGTCGCAGGTTCGAATCCTGCCTCGGGCATGGATGTGTGTGATGTTCTTAGGTTAGTTAGGTTTAATTAGTTCTAAGTTCTAGGGGACTGATGACCACAGATGTTAAGTCCCATAGTTCTCAGAGCCATTTGAACCATTTTGATTCCTCGGTGAAGGTATGTTCTCGAAACTTCAACAAAAGCCCGTACCGAGATACTGAGCGTCTCTCTTGCAGAGTCTTCTACTGGAATTTATCTATCATCTCCGTAACGCTTTCGCGATTACTAAATGATCCTGTAACGAAGCGCACTGCTCTCCGTTGGATCTTCTCTATCTCTTCTATCAAGCCTATCTGGTACGAATCCCACACTGGTGAGCAATATTCAAGCAGAGGGCGAACAAGTGTACTGTAACACTTCTTTTGTTTTAGGATTGCATTTCCTTAGGATTCTTCCAGTGAATCTCAGTCTGGTATCTGCTTTACCGACGATTAATTTTATATGGTCATTCCATTTTAAATCACTTCTAATGCCTACTCCCAGATAATTTATATGGAATTAACTGCTTCCAGCTGCTGACCTGCTATATTGTAGCTAAATGATAAAGGATCTTTCTTTCTATGTATTCGCAGCACCTTACACTTGTCTACATTGAGATTCAATTGCCATTCCCTGCACCATGCGTCAATTCGCTGCAGATCCTCCTGCATTTCAGTACAATTTTCCATTGTTACAACTTCTCGATATACTACAGCAACATCCGCAAAAAGCCTCAGTGAACTTCCGAAGTTATCCACAAGGTCATTTATATATATTGTGAATAGTAACGGTTCTACGACACTCCCTTGCGGCACTGCTGAAATCACTCTTACTTCGGAAGACTTGTCTCCATTGAGAATGACATGCTGCGTTCTGTTATCTAGGAACTCTTCAATCCAATCACACAATTGGTCTGATAGTCCATATGCTCTTACTTTGTTCATTAAACGACTGTGGGGAACTGTATCAAACGCCTTGCGGAAGTCAAGAAACACGGCATCTACCTGCGAACCCGTGTCTATGGCCCTCTGAGTCTCGTGGACGAATATCGCGAGCTGGGTTTCACACGATCGTCTTTTTCGAAACCCATGCTGATTCCTACAGAGTAGATTTCTAGTCTCCAGAAAAGTCATTATACTCGAACATAATACGTGTTCAAAAATTCTACAACTGATCGACGTTAGAGATAAAGGTCTATAGTTCTGCACATCTGTTCGACGTCCCTTCTTGAAAACGGGGATGCCCTTTGCCCTTCTCCAATCATTTGGAACGCTACGCTCTTCTAGACACCTACGGTACACCGCTGCAAGAAGGGGGGCAAGTTCCTTCGCGTACTCTGTGTAAAATCGAGCTGGTATGCCATCAGGTGCAGTGGCCTTTCCTCTTTTGAGCAATTTTAATTGTTTTTCTATCCCTCTGTCATCTATTTCGATATCTACCATTTTGTCATCTGTGCGACAATCTAGAGAAGGAACTACAGTGCAGTCTTCCTCTGTGAAATAGCTTTGAAAAAAGACATTTAGTATTTCGGACTTTAGTCTGTCATCCTCTGTTTCAGTACCATTTTGGTAACAGAGATGAGATGAACTGTCATTATTCCACCGTCTTGCGACATTTGTATGCAAGGGCGAGGGTTCAAAAAGTGGGTGCGTGAGTACCACATGCTCTAAGCCAAAAATTACGAAAATCAGCTGGTGGCCATGTGGTGTCACCGCCAGACACCACACTTGCTAGGTGGTAGCCTTCAAATCGGCCGCGGTCCGGTAGTATACGTCGGACCGGCGTGTCGCCACTGTCAGTGATTGCAGACCGAGCGCCACCACACGGCAGGTCTAGAGAGACGTACTAGCACTCGCCCAGTTGTACAGCCTACTTTGCCAGAGATGGATCAATGACAACTGCGCTCTCATTTGCCGAGACGATAGTTAGCATAGCCTTCAGCTACGTCATTTGCTACGACCTAGCAAGGCGCCATAGCCTTTGATAATTAACATTGTGAAGCATGTATCATCAAGAGCAATGTTCCACAAATGTGAATTAAAGTTAAGTATTACAGTAACTGCGTCCATTTTCTAAGTTCTCATTTCCTTGTAATGTTCCAGACCTCACGCCAGTCTGCGTGAGCTTAACGCGTGCATTTCGGCCTCCTCTAGCAACACAGCAGGCCATACGTGTATTTCCGCTTGCTCTTCACCAGTTGGCTCGTGGGCAACACCGACGATTCCTGTCCTTTATCGTTAATGGTGTCTCTGTACTAACATAAGGAAAAGAAAGGAATGCCTGAGCCCAAATGTAGAAGCAACTCTGCGCATAAAGACCAGCGCTTACCCACGAAAAGTAAGTGTGGAACACCGAGGTGTAACCACCACTGCTGAAATTTATTGTCGACAACTGAGACTACTTGGCGACACAGTCCAAGAACAACGACCAGGAAGACTTCGTGAAGTGATGCTACTCAACGGTAAAGCCCGCTCGTCTTCATCTTCACTGACAAAAAGCACTGTACCGAAGCAGCGTTGGGAAGTCATTCGGCACCCACCCTATTTACCTGATCTTGTGCCCTCAGATTTTCACCTTTCCCGCTCTCTCTCGAACAACCTTCAACGAACTTCCTTTCCGAATGTAAATGGTCTCCGAAAATGGCTCGACGAGTTAGATGCCTCACCGGCAACCCACGCGGAATCGGAAGGTTACCTCATCGTTGGCAGACTTGAAAATAGTGAAGGAGAATATATTATTGGTGACGAAAATCTCTGCTGCGTGTATCTTCTGTGTTTATTGCAAACCTACAGAAAAACGCTACGAACTTATCCACCAACATAATAGAATCGGAGATGCAGATGTACACACACAACTGCAACAGCTTACGGGTAACGAACTGATTTGTTAAAAGTGGATGAGCCATAGAACGCTAAGCGTCGAGTTCTCCGTGAAGACGTTTTCTAAATCTGTCCATTAAGGGCAATAAGGTATTTCGAAAAAAATACTCCGTGGACACAACTCCGGCTACTTCGCAAAAGATATAATAAATTTCCTTTACGGATTTATTTCCGAAATCTCGCGTTCCGAAGGCGAACACTTAACAACTTTGTTTCAGCTGGGTGGTGAAATTTGGTTCAGGAAGCCCTTAGCGTAGTCGTTACCGTAAAGTAACCTCGTTACCGTTCCGCCACGGACGCACTGCTAATTCAAGATGTCCTTGAAACCGAGTGTTTTACACGGCAACCGGGCGGAGGCCGCAACGTAGATGATAACTGCCGTTTCGTAAGGTTAATTACAATCCGAATCACTACCATGGTCCTGGAGAGAATTAACAGTAATGGCCGTAAAAGCCTTATGGCCCTGTTAAAACACCTGACACGTGTTTAGACACTGGGTGCTTGACGATAACTCGCAACTTTCGCGCGCAGCCAGCGAACGATACGAGACAGAGATCGTAAGTTACATTTCAATTTCTTTCTAGATAAAATTTTGCGTTTTAATTTAGTGTCAAAATGGTTCAGATAGCTCTCAGCACTATGGGACTTAACTTCTGAGCTCATTAGTCCCGTAGAACTTAGAACTTCTTAAACCTAACTAACCTAAGGCAATCACACACATCCATGCCGAGGCAGGATTCGAACTTGCGACCGTAGCGGTCGCGCGGTTCCAGACTGTAGCGCCTAGAGTCGCTCGGCCACACCGGCCGGCTATTTAGTGTCAGAGTGAACTACTTGGTACGTACTCATAAACAGATTTTCCTCACGGGTTCAATGCAACAATGTTGACATCTACATCGCGGGGACGGCGATACTTGTCCGACGTTCTGCAGCTATGCATCGAAGATGGACAAATAACGGCGAAACCGCAAATATTGCACGAGGTGACTGCCTCGCACGGCCAGTGCAACACCATGGTCAAGTGAGGCCTGCCAGTCACGCGAAGCACAGTAAACCATCACCTTCACACAAATACTGTACGATAGTCACTACTGTTTCGGAACTCACACCTGTTGTTTCTGAAGGTAATCTACTTTAAATGATTCAAATCGCTCTGATCACTATGGGACTCAACAGCTGAGGTCATCAGTCCCCTAGAACGTGGAACTACTTAAACCTAACTGTCCTAAGGACATCACACACATCCATGCCCGAGGCAGGATTCGAACCTGCGACGTAGCGGTCGCGCGGTTCCAGACTGAAGCGCCTAGAACCGCTCCGCCACCAGCGGCCGGCGTAATCTACGTACTTGTTAAATCTACACAGTGGAAGCTACCTTACTGTGTGATGGAGGATATTTCTTGTGCCATTATAATTTCACCCTTTCATGTTCCATACGAAAATGGTGCACAGAAAGAAAGAAAGTAGATAAGCCTCCACACGAACTCTGATTTCTCCGATTTTACCGTCATGGTTTTTCAATGGAATTTTATGGAATTGCAGCAACATACCTACGGGTGCAGCACAACGCTTCTTTTGTAGCGTCTGCCACTTTACCGCGCGACCGCTACGGTCGCAGGTTCGAATCCTGCCTCGGGCATGGATGTGTGTGATGTCCTTAGGTTAATTAGGTTTAAGTAGTTTTAAGTTCTAGGGGACTGATGATCTCAGCTCTTAAGTCCCATAGTGCTCAGAGCCATTTGAACCATTTGTCGGCCACTTTAATGGGAAGAACACTTCCGTTTCGCTCTCTCGGCTGCTAAAGGAAGCTATTACGAAACTCACTGCCAGTCTTTACGCCTTATCCACCTCCTCTGTTAATCCGAACCTGGTGACGGTAACAACAAGAAGTCCAACCCCGGTAGCTGAGTGGTCAGCGCGACAGAATGTCAATCCGAAGGGCCCGGGTTCTATTTCCGGCTGGTTCGGATATTTTCTCCGCTCAGTGAATGGGTGCTGTCTTGTCATTTCATCCCCATCGACGCGCAAGTCCCCGAAGTGGCGTCAACTCGAAAGACTTGCACCCGGCGAACGGTCTAGCCGACGGAAGGCCCTAGTCACACGACGAGCAACAAGACGACAAATACATAAGAATCAGGCAGACCAAGTTTTTGTAAGAAACTTCCTTGGTTTGTGAATGTAGTCTCCCGAATCTCAGTCGGACACTTGCTGTTCGTGCATCTAGCTGTAAGTGACCATTCCACTTTTTAAAAAAAGCTATAAATATTTAACAAACGCGAGTTCTCAGTGACTGATCAGTAACTGAAAACCACAACACCAACATCATCATCATCATCATCATCATCATCATCATCAACAACAACAACAACAAAATAATTACATAAAAGCTACGGAACCGTCGCACTAGCTTGCACTAGCATATTTTCTATCTTGAAAAAAAAAAAAAAAAAAAAAAGGTTTAATGCCAACCCCGTGAAATGCCTAATCTGAACTATCTCTCCGTCTTTAATGCCCTCGATTCCACGGAAAGGTGTCAATGTGAAAGAAGGGAGAAAGTATTTCTGAACTGGCACTTCACCAACAATTCAGGGTCTGCCACCCAACATTGCCAACATAATTTTTTTAGTTTTACTTAAGATCACAAAATATGATTGTAGAACCATAAATGAAAACATTAACGATGATAGATGAGTGTACTACTTGGAAAATGATCTATACCAGCTGTTCCCACCCGTGGACAGAAGCCGACTTGTGGGCCGTGGGCAGCTGCCACTAAGCCGAGAGAGCAAGTCGAGAGTCGAACATACGACAAAAGTGATCGAGGGTTTCACTCGTCAGTCTTCACGATCAGCGAGTACGGAAAGAAATAAGCTCTGGAATGCCCTATCGCTATCTGATAGCAGTCACAAGGGAATAGTCCATTCTGTCACGTCAGAAAGTAATTTTCGGTTATTTGTCTTATACTGCGATTATATGTTTTGTTCTTCATTCACATGACTGAGAAATCTACTAACTAGTCTTTACTAGTCTTTTCATGTTATTTTCAAGAACTGTTTCCCTAAAACTGAGAGCGAAATCCAATGGATCAGAAATCCCTTTGAAGAAGATTACTTAAAGAAGTCGGAAACGTCATCAAGTGAAGAAAAGTCGTTAACTGAACTATCATGTGACCAAACTCTAAAATCATTTTTAAAACAACATTATTGGCCCCGCTCTGTTCAGCAAGAGTATCCAGCTACTGTCAAAATCACACTGACACACTTGATGGGCTTTTCGAGAACCTATCTGTGTGAAGGAGCCTTTTCAACTTCATTTTTTGAGAAATAAGTAGAGAAATAGATTGTCTGTAGACAGTGGTTTAAGGCTAAAAGTAACCAGCTGTAATCCAGATATCGATTCTCGGGTGGTGGACAAACAAGGTCAAATATCCTACTGAGTGTTTTTAACATTGACCACTCGATTTTGAGTTTTCATAGAGTTGTGACAGCCAAGTGAATGCAATAAAAATCTTTCTTTACGAAAAACATACATAAATATAAATACTTTTAAGTCCTTGTCATATGGTATGTTTCACTAATTACACCTACTGATATAACTGAAGTCATCAGTCCCCTAGAACTGCCGGCCGGAGTGGCCGTCCGGTTCTAGGCGCTACAGTCTGTAACCGCGCGACCACTGCTGTCGCAGGTTCGAATCCTGCCTCGGGCAGGGATGTGTGTGATGTCCTTAGGTTAGTTAGGTTTAAGTAGTTCTAAGTTCTAGGGGACTGATGACCACAGATGTTAAGTCCCATAGTGCTCAGAGCCATTTGAACCATTTTTCCCCCTAGAACTTAGAACTACTTAAACCTAACTAACCTAAGGACATCACACACATCCATGCCTGAGGCAGGATTGGAACCTGTGACAACAGCGGTCGCGCGGTTGCGGACTGTAGCGCCTAGAACAGCTCGGGCCACTCCGTCCGGGTTATAATTTATGTGTATGTTTGTGTGTGTTTATATTTTGTACTTGTATATTTATTGGGCCTGTAAGCTTTTCTCACAAAATAGGTGGTCCGCATAGCTAGAGACGTAGGGAACCACTGATCTAAAACGTTCAGGAGTTTAATAACTGCAAATAAGAAGAGACCAACTCAGAAGCTATGTATCGTTTTTTTAACTGTATGTACTTCATTTACAAACAAAAAGGGTGACTATTGTCGTTCCGTCGGACTAGGGCAAGTAGTCGTTATTTACCGTAGCTCTCCAGCATGTTTCTTCCCAGTAACTGCCTCTGTTCTGTGATTCTCCTTTCATCAGAGATAAAGAAAAGCGTGGAAAGGTGCGTTGGAAGCAAGCGGACACGGAACACAAGAACCCTCCCAGTGGGAGCACCTTCTTCTTCTGCCCGAAGTTCCGCTTTCACCGAACTTTATGCTTCGAGCCCCGCGGCTCTCCGGTGCTTGACTTTCCTCGTCCACACCATCAACGCGGTGGTGCTCAGTTTCCGGAAGAATGGCGGCGCTTAGCTGCCATCAAACCTCATTCGTGTCGCACATTCATCCAGCAAGCCGCCATTGGAAACGGTTAGTGGTAGATCCTTTAAGAAAGCTGAGTAACAACAGAGGCTTAGACTGCTGAGTGGCCGCCCGGAGTGGCCGAGCGGTTCTAGGCGCTTCAGTCTGCAACCGCGCGACCGCTACGGTCGCAGGTTCGAATCCTGCCTCGCGCATGGATGTTTGTGATGTCCTTAGGTTAGTTAGGTTTCAGTAGTTCCAAGTTCTAGGGGACTGATGACCTCAGAGCCATTTTTTGATCAGAATGGACGGACAATTTTATCTATAATTACTGCACTACATTTTGCGGGGTTAATAGAGGGATACGTTTGGTTACCAGTAGATGAGATTGTTGAGTTCCAGTTGGAGGGATCATTGAGATCCATGAAGAGTGAGATGGATGAGAAGAAGAACGTCTTGGCAGCAAATTACCGCTGGATGTCGTCTGTATGTAGAGCATGATGGCGCGGTGATAAGACGGATCCTTGAAGCTCACTTGCATGCGAGGGAAAATGTGGGAGGACGCCCAGTCAGTGTGGAGGATGCAATTATGCAGATGTACTTGCTTGGAAGCGTTAGAACAGGAGGCTGCATACCAAGCACTGTCGGAGACTTTTTCTAAGTCTAGCAGGAGGAGGACTAGGCGCTGACACTTTCGTTGTTGGCTGAGGAAGTGGAGCCGACCGCTGTGGCCGAGCGGTTCTAGGCGCTTCAGTCCAGAACCGCGCTGCTGCTACGGTCCTAGGTTCGAATCCTGCCTCGGGCGTGGATGTGTGTGATGTCCTTAGGTTAGTTAGGTTTAAGTAGTTCTAAGTCTAGGGGAGTAATGACCTCAGATGTGAAGTCCAATATCGCTTAGAGCCGTTTGGACCATTTTTTTGAGGAAGTGGATTTGTCATCATATGTGGAAAAGTTCGACCGGAAGTCGTTCTGCGTGAAGAAAGAGTTCGGTGTCTGGCAAATTGACTGTAGAGGCGTTCGGAGAAGATGGTTTCGAGGACCTAGCTGAAGACTGAGGTAAGGGTCGTAGGTCGTTAGAAGGTTTACTGGATTTTCGGAAGAGGAGGATGTTAAACTGCTATGGGGACATTATGATGTTATAGACAGTTGCTACGAGTTCCAGGAACGAGGGATAGCATTCCTTAAGGTGATGATATGCAGTGGAGTCATGCCCAGGGGCTGTGTTACGCTTTGCTTCAATTGTGACTTTTACGTCCTTTGTGCTGATTGATGTGTTTAAATCCATCAGTGGTTTGCAGTATAAGTAGCAAGGTGTGAGCGAGGATAAGTATGACGTGTCTGTGTGAATGTGTGTGTTCCACTGAGTTAACGAGAAAACGTAATTTGCTGTAAGCGACCTTTGCCCTAACACGTACTTAAGAATCACTTGTTGCCTGTTTGTACTCTTCCTGCCGTGTAGTTCACTCCAAAACTGGCGGTTGCTTAAAGTCCGAAGAAGATCTCTCGACCACACAACGCTCTTATGATCACAGGTTCCACTCGAGAACATCTCCAAGACGCTCCGTACAACTGGATGTTCTCTTCCAGAGCCGCGTGTTCCCGATGCTAACCGCAGGCACGCCCCCAGAATCGAGGTCACGTTCTTGCTAATGAAGTGCCGTATATAATGGGATTAGCTCGAACGCCTGAATGCGCTGCCTCCCCGCGAAGGAGCAGCCAACACGCAACGCAGCCCCGGCTCGGCAGAATATTCAAATGCCTGCTGCACGACTTGGCTGCCCTCGTAAACATTTAGTGCGTCCCGCTACACGTAACTCCCCTGCAGTAGACAGTGCGCTGGATGTTCCTGCTGTGACGTCATAGGTAACGTAGCGTTGCCACAGTAACCGATTATCCGCCTTCATGACAGCAAAGCTACGCATCCTGGTCGTTTGAATATCATCTTGATCAGGCTGCCATACGTATCCGTAGCAGTATTCTACTCCGTCTTCCTTTCCTATTTCCGTTACTTCGCGTATATTTGAATATACGATTGACAGAAACGGATAAATGCAGTAATTTGTACATAATACACTCCTGGAAATGGAAAAAAGAACACATTGACACCGGTGTGTCAGACCCACCATACTTGCTCCGGACACTGCGAGAGGGCTGTACAAGCAATGATCACACGCACGGCACAGCGGACACACCAGGAACCGCGGTGTTGGCCGTCGAATGGCGCTAGCTGCGCAGCATTTGTGCACCGCCGCCGTCAGTGTCAGCCAGTTTGCCGTGGCATACGGAGCTCCATCGCAGTCTTTAACACTGGTAGCATGCCGCGACAGCGTGGATGTGAACCGTATGTGCAGTTGACGGACTTTGAGCGAGGGCGTATAGTGGGCATGCGGGAGGCCGGGTGGACGTACCGCCGAATTGCTCAACACGTGGGGCGTGAGGTCTCCACAGTACATCGATGTTGTCGCCAGTGGTCGGCGGAAGGTGCACGTGCCCGTCGACCTGGGATCGGACCGCAGCGACGCACGGATGCACGCCAAGACCGTAGGATCCTACGCAGTGCCGTAGGGGACCGCACCGCCACTTCCCAGCAAATTAGGGACACTGTTGCTCCTGGGGTATCGGCGAGGACCATTCGCAACCGTCTCCATGAAGCTGGGCTACGGTCCCGCACACCGTTAGGCCGTCTTCCGCTCACGCCCCAACATCGTGCAGCCCGCCTCCAGTGGTGTCGCGACAGGCGTGAATGGAGGGACGAATGGAGACGTGTCGTCTTCAGCGATGAGAGTCGCTTCTGCCTTGGTGCCAATGATGGTCGTATGCGTGTTTGGCGCCGTGCAGGTGAGCGCCACAATCAGGACTGCATACGACCGAGGCACACAGGGCCAACACCCGGCATCATGGTGTGGGGAGCGATCTCCTACACTGGCCGTACACCACTGGTGATCGTCGAGGGGACACTGAATAGTGCACGGTACATCCAAACCGTCATCGAACCCATCGTTCTACCATTCCTAGACCGGCAAGGGAACTTGCTGTTCCAACAGGACAATGCACGTCCGCATGTATCTCGTGCCACCCAACGTGCTCTAGAAGGTGTAAGTCAACTACCCTGGCCAGCAAGATCTCCGGATCTGTCCCCCATTGAGCATGTTTGGGACTGGATGAAGCGTCGTCTCACGCGGTCTGCACGTCCAGCACGAACGCTGGTCCAACTGAGGCGCCAGGTGGAAATGGCATGGCAAGCCGTTCCACAGGACTACATCCAGCATCTCTACGATCGTCTCCATGGGAGAATAGCAGCCTGCATTGCTGCGAAAGGTGGATATACACTGTACTAGTGCCGACATTGTGCATGCTCTGTTGCCTGTGTCTATGTGCCTGTGGTTCTGTCAGTGTGATCATGTGATGTATCTGACCCCAGGAATGTGTCAATAAAGTTTCCCCTTCCTGGGACAATGAATTCACGGTGTTCTTATTTCAATTTCCAGGAGTGTATCTTCCTTCGTACATCAGTGGCAAACACATACATATTTCGAGTGAAAATAATGTTATGCATCCATACGAACTGATTAACTATCTTATGTTATGTGACGACAGTGTTTACGGCCGTAGCCCCTCAGCGAGACCCTTTAAATAAAAGCCATACGAACAAATATGTATTGCGTAACTCATGTAGCGTTGCACACTAATGCAGAACTCGCCACACGATATTTAAAAAAATCATAATACAAAGCCTGTTAACGATACTGTGCTGCCTGTAGACCTTTAGAATAACAGAAGTAGAACTCCGAAATCAACAGCAGCTGAACATAAAACAGCATAATTCGATGACCAGCTTTAACAAAACGAAGATATAATCGTCGAGCTTTATCTCTGGTCTTCGAGAGCGACACAGAAGAGGAGCTTGCGGAAGGAGCACAACTGCGGAGGGCGCTGATGTGTCGTCGACCACGCCTCCTCAAAACTTTTCAAAACTTAGTTCCCACAAAAGGCGCAGTGCAGACAGGTCATATACAACTTGCCTCCTACGTCTAATGTGTGTAATCAACTTCACAACACATGCTCTAACATCAGCAAAGCCTCCTACGAGACAAGGGATGACTGCCCCCATCGATGCAGTTTATCCCCACTTCACCCCAACACCTCTTTTCATATTTCTCTATCAACCAAAGATATTAAACAATTTGTTACAACAGCCTTGCAAATCATCCAGCCTTTTAAACGTTCCCAGCGCTTCAATAAATACCCCTAGACGTATAATTCATCTTCCATCTAAATGTAACAGCCTCCCTATTACCAGACCAGGTTCACCTTGTTTAATAGTCTATTCACCCTAGTTTAACTAATCCTCTCCCCCGTCCGACCACCTGAAGATGTGAAATGTTTCGAAGAAATATTGTGGGAGTTAAAAATGTTATCCGGCAGGAAACGCGACAAATGTATTTGCAACACCTTATTGGTTTGGTCTTTCCTGAATGTACACCCTCCATCGTTTTGACATGAGATATCTACGTGAATCCTGTATCTACGAGGGCTATTCGGAAAGTAAAGTCGGATCGGCCGCGAAATGCAAACCGCACTGAAAATCAAAAATGTTTTATTTACAACAGGTTGCTACACCTTTCAGCCACTTCTCTACGTAGTCGCTTCGACTTAGACATCTGCCGTTGCCTGTACCAACTTTCCAATATCCTCGTTATAGAAGGCAGTCACCTGTGCTTATTGCCACTTCGTAGAGCTGGTCAACAGTTCGTTGTCTGCGCCGAAATGTTGTCTTCATGTGAGTAGAGATGAACTTCGGAGGGAGCCTAGTCCGATCTGTATCGTGGGTGATCAAACACTTCCCATCGAAAACGCTGCGCCGGCCGCGGTGGCCGAGCGGTTGTAGGCACTTCATTCCGGAACTGCGCCATTGCTACGGTCGCAGGTTCGAATCCTGCCTCGGGCATGGATGTATGTGATGTCCTTAGGTTAGTGAGGTTTAAGTAGTTCTAAGTCTAGGGGACTGACGACCTCAAGTGTTACGTCCCATAGTGCTCAGAGCCATTTGAGCCAATTTTTGAAAATGCTGCAGGGGCGCCCTCATTGCCTGGCAGGTACGCAATGTAGTGCTGCATGAAATCAGGCGAAACCTCGCAGTTGGCATCCGTACTTGGTGGGAGACTCTATTTTTGTAGGCGACTGTTTCGGTGTCAGGCAAATCCAACACCTTCCATGAAAACCCTGACATGATAAGCAAATCCAGTAGTATGTCACATAGCTCCGAATAAATCGTGACATTAAATTAACCAAAGTAATACGATCAACGAGTGAGAAAATGGAATACCACAGACTAACACAAGAACGCCTAAATGTATGTCATACCTTCCCACCGTGAAACAGACGCAGTTCCGCGGGAAGGAACGAATACAGAAGCCGAGAGCAGAACCGTGTTAAGCTAGGAGGCGCTACGATAAGGGATGGACACCCACGTGCCGGCTGACCGCCAGGACCACCCCCCAGCCCATGTTAAAAGATAGAGCCCTCCAGAAGAACAGTACAGATCTTAAGATAACACGAAAGGGGCCACACCAGCTGCAAGTTTTAGCGCGAGACTTTTTCGCCTCTCTGTTACGTTGCAAACGTTAAAAACATTGCCCCACCACGAAAAGTATAACGTTTCTCATTGCATAGACAGAATTTTTGTAGCGGAGTTTAAGGTTAACATTGAGACCCTGATTGGTCAGATGAAAACACAGCCAGATAGCTTTTTTTAAACCAACTTCGGTAAATTGTAGTAAGGAGAAGTTAGGAGGGAGTTGCTTCCGAGACGGCGAGATGTGTGGAGCTGCGCCATCCGCCGCCCCCTGACGAACACCGACAGGGTAATGAACGCACGCGATGCCGCATTTTTGAGCGCATAAGGCTTCACTCAGAACTACAGAAGTCTCATCTGTTACATCCCCTTTTTACTTAATACTGGTGTCGATCGTCAATTGAAGCTCATGGTATTCACATTTGTTACGTAAGTTAAAATCTGAAACGCGATGATTTTTCTGTTATATAATTATTGAGAAGCCACATCAGCCACTGTAACTTATGACGGGTTAAATAAATAATTAAATATAATTGAGGGTTGGATAGTTTTCTCTTTTATGAAACTTAACTTTAACCTAGATTATAGATGTGATATGGCATAGGTCATCCTTCGATCCATAGTAGAACTTGGAAACCCATTCAGGGAATATTCGTTAACATTTTTGTTGAACGCAGTTGGTTTTTATCATCCTGTATTAAAATATTTCCTTTTATCAATAGTGCAATTTATAAACAATGTTTTGTGAGGAGAATAAAATTTCCAATGGTAAACTTTACTGCTTTTCTGACATTATTTTACCAGCTAACTGAACATAGGAAAGCCTTGTACCCCTTCCACTAAATTTAGTTAGTATTAAGATTCCTTTACAGGGAGTGCAGTGGAGCTGACGCTGAAACCATTAAGTATTTGGTTATATCATCGCTAGTCTCACTGAACTCTTCTGAACTCTACATGTCATGTGTGGTCTGGCGTCTCCTTACCAGCAACAGGTCCCAGGTTCAAACTAGTCAATTCCCTAAAAAACACGCTCAGAGCGTCGTTGCGCGAAAGTGGTAGGGAGACACGACTTAGAACAAACAGACACCACGCTGAATGTTGGACAACTTGACGTGCTCACCGTGTCCGCAGAACTGAAAAGAGTGACGTAGCGCGATCGACAGGCATTCTAGAGACACTGTCCAACACGTCTATGCGAAACTTCATCTGATTTTCACTGTCGTTTTCATTCCTGTCGGACCTTACTTTGCGAATAACCCTCGTAGATCCTTATGCCGTAGTTACCCGGAGCCCTCAAGACATTTATCTTCAAACATTACGAAACTGAACGTATCATCATCATCACAAAGAACCTCAAAACAACAGTTTCTTATTTTTTTTAAAAAAATGTGCTTAGGTTCTAACAGTCAGTAGCTCAAGAGCAACACATGGATCGCTGGAATGCCATTCCCCATCTCCCCCCCCCCCCCCCCCCCAACTACGACAACGACTAAAGTAAATAAAATAAAATAATGAATTCAGTGGTCGGTATGGGCCGTATTCACTCCTCTGCCTATTGGAACTCTATACGAGTGTCACATACCTAATGCATATATACGTATATTTGATACCACTGAATTCCCTCAGTGACTATGTCAGTGTGCAACCATTACAGCGCATTGGCCAGTCAGAAAGCTCGTACACCATGCCCCAGTGCGCAAGTCAAATAGACATTTGCTGATACAAATACAGAAAGGATATCGGAAATAGTCTCCTCGAAACTACGAGGGTGAGTCAAATGAAAACCTTAAATATTTTTTAAAATATTATTTATTGTGCAGAAGTGGTACAAAGCTGTATCACTTTTCAACATTATCTCCCCCACGCTCAATGCAAGTCCTCCAGCGCTTACAAAGTGCATAAATTCCTTTAGAAAAAAATTCGCGTGGCGTACCTCTTCATCAGAACGGAACTTCCTTCCTCCCAATGCGTCTTTGAGTGGTCCAAACATATGGAAATCACTTGGTGATGAGAAATGGCGCCATTCCTTGCTCCCTCTCTTCGTTTCCGGTTGGTGGAAGTGGACCCAGGTTTCGTCCCCAGTAACGATTCTTGCAAGGAAGCCATCACCTACTCGTTCAAAGCGCCGAAGAAGTTCTTCACAAGCATCAACACGTCGTTCTCTCATTTCAGGAGTCAGCTGCTGACACTTTGTGAAACTGGAGCACATCATGCACAGTGTGGTGTGCTGACCCATGACTAATCTGTAAACATGCTTCAATGTCATTCAGTGTCACTCTGCGGTTTTCCTGCACTATGGCTTCAGCTGCTGCAATGTTCTGTGGAGTCACAACTCGTTCTGCCTGACCTGGAGGAGGAGCATCTTCCACTGAAGTGTCACACCATTTGCGAACTTCCTACTCCATTCGTAGACTTGCTGCTGTGACAAACATGCATCACAGTACTGAAGCTTCATTTGTTGAATTGAATTTCAATAGGTTTCACACTTTCACTACGCAAAAACCGAATAACAGAACGCTGTTCTTCCCTGGTGCAAGTCGCAAGTGGGGCGGCCATCTTTATACTGATACTGCGACGGTATGTGTGCATCTGCACTATGCTGCCACCTCCAGGCCATTCTGCACGCTGTTTGTAGCACGCTTACCAACTTACAGGATAACGGTGCGAAATTTAGATTTGTTATTACAAATTTAAAGTTTTCATTTGACTCACCCTCGTAACTCAAACAAAATTTCTTGCCCTGTAAAAGTCCTCTTTAGAAATTAAAAATTCTTTTAAAGAAACAGCCTATCAGTGTGGAGGCTTCACGGCTGTGTCCCGACTTTCTCGCACCTCCGTTTAATTGGGCGTATTGGAATGCTTGAAGAGCTACTCAAGGCGTTGGCCAGTCGAGTGACCCGAAGTCAGTGTGCTGCATTCCTCGTGAGAAAGTCGAGTGCTCACGCCCATTGCCAGCGTAAAGCGTAGCGACGACCTTAACCCACACTCGGCATCACGCACGCTGGAAAACTGGACCCCAGCTGGTTTTCGTCACGCGGGTAGAGTGCCGCATTGCCACACTGGCTACTTAGGGTCTGGTCCTACTGTACGGGCAGCTGCCCCTCACAGGCTCGGCCGTAGCGTCCGCCGAATAAATCAGCGTTTGTTCGTAATAAGATCTCTGCTTACATAGTCATCTAGGTACATCTCGACGATTTTAGAAAAAAAAGATTTCAGTCCATTATCTAGCTGTTAATTTTTAAAATGTGAAAACCAATTATTTGACATGCTTTTTTACGTTTTTTTAGTTGTTACTTGAAGAAACAATCGCCATTACATTCAGAAATTTTATTTGGTTGTTACTCATGTACAAATGTCAGCTTCTCCCTGAATGAGAGTCATTTCGACACTGGTTTGAAGCCAAAGATTTGGCTCTTCTGCAGGCGTTACGTGATAAATGTTGATGTACATACGCTTCTCGTAAAACGGTTTTTACATTTACCAGTACATTGTTCCCAAGACTCACGAAGTTTTATTTGTACGAAAGAAGCCGCAGTTCGCAGAACAATAGTCAGCTCACTTCTCCTCGCGTGACATGTGAGCGTTGGCCATTGTCCTCGGACGGCTGAATGCGTTTGGGCGCTGTGCAGACCGATTGTTGGTTGCTCCTGGCGTTTCTGAGCTTTCGTCTGAAGTGTTCCGACGTCAATACGACTGATACCCGCTTCCATCTGGTCCTCCATGGCTTGGTCGACAGACGTAGCTTTAACTGTTTGTCTTTTGTCTAAAATCACAGTGGTCGGCCAAAAACGCAAGTGTTTCTTTACACAAAGAATCATTTCGCAGCTAAAGCTAATGCGATCTTATCTTCATTAATATATTTTATTGTACCATCCCATTGTCCAAGAATAACCTTATGCTTATATCTCTGCTGTACTTTCAGCCTGAGAAAAAAGTAGTTACCAACTAAGAGATTGTGCCAGGTAAGGGAGAAACCCCACACCTTCCTGAATCTTTCGCAAATGCACTATCGGAGCCTATTTGAATTACAACAGCCCCGGAAATGATTTGTACCAGCAGATTAAAAACTTCTCCTGCTTTCTGTGATGAAATGGTGTGCAGAACTTAAGAACGGAAGTAACTTTCGGGAATGATGTAATTGCTGAGTAAAATATCTTGATTAAACTTGGGCCACACAGGTACATAGAAGAACACCTTCACTATAACATCTAAGGTAACAGAAAGAGATACGCAATGGGAAGAACGTAAATGACACTTTTATCCATGTACGACTAAAAGTGTCGTTTCTCTTCGTCTCCTCGCATATTTCCTGCCGTTACCTTCTGTACTATACTGCAGCAATTCTTTCTATGTATGGTCCAAGTTTCATCGAGCTATGTTGCTTGGCAGGGAAATATGATGCGTAAGTTACTTTCATCCTTGAGCTTTGAACATAAGTGTAGTTTTCCTCATTACTAGTATCCAAAATTACGGAGAAATGGATTCAGGAGTATCATGGACATTGGTCTACTTCCGTAATATTTTAATATCTCTTGTTGACGTTGAATTCAGCTTGCCTGTACTTGTTAACTGATGTTTCTGAGTTGAGATGACTCTTTAAGGCATTATCTTCGATACTCTACAAACTACATAAGGGTGAAGTGGCATGTGGCGTGGTACTCCTTTTTCCACCAGATGAGCTATTGGCAGTGGCAAGTTAAGATCTTCCTACTGTCGCAATCTCCTTAAACGAATCTGTCTACAGCGCTAGCCAATAAAATAGTAACACTGTGAAGCCGACGCGCAACAAACACCAAATTGATAAGAAGTCTATTACATTCTTAGACACAGAGATGATTTACTCCAAAGCAACCACATAAAGTAGATTAGAATAATGCCATATACATTCCGTATATAAGAAAAAAAAACGCAGCGAGTTTCCCTTTTTGCGAGGAGATCGTATTATGCCTCCTGTAAGAAGAAGAACGTAGCGGAATTCAATAACGGCACGATCGTGGCCAATCGAGACCGTGGTTTATTATTCTGCGGAATGGCTCCACGGGACTAGCGCCACATAGAACAGACATACCGTTCGCTCGGCCGTGCAGGATCGTACTGCAGCGTCACGATCCTTTAGTCAGGAAAGGCATTATTTGGAGGAAGACGGTCGCTGTTGGAGCACCATGGACTTTCCTCACAGCGGCCATTGTTGCGCGGCATCCCTTAACGCGGCAGCACAGAAAGGCACAACATTTGCAGCACGAAGACTGTTCAGAAGATTTCCGATTTCCTGTGCAGAATCACCACCTACGTACTCCTGTGTGGATGCTCCGAGGAGAACATACTTCGCCAGATCGCATTCCTCATCTCGTCAAGGTGCAACTAATGCACTAGCCTTGCATTTACGGAGGGTGCTACAGAATTCGAAGAGGTTTCGCTTTGGCGCCAAGCGACACATCGGAGCCCGTGGCGAGTGCGAAATCTGTCCGGGAAAGCGGTCCAGATACAGCGTCCATCGGAAGACACCTTTTGTCTCAGATCCACAATCGCTCGTTCGAGCTTTCACTGCGCCTCGCCGTTTCGTTTTCCGATGCTTTCTGATTTACCAGATGACACGCCGAATAGTTACAGTAAGCGAGATGTGCTTCGGTGTAGAAGAAGAAAGGCCTCGAGAGCGTCTCTCTGGAGAAAACAATAGACAAGACTATTGTATTGTGTCTCCTCCTTCGGCCGGCCGGAGTGGCCGAGCGGTTCTAGGCGTTACAGTCTGGAACGGCGCGACCGCTACGGTCGCAGGTTCGAATCCTGCCTCGGGCATGGATGTGTGTGATGTCCTTAGGTTAGTTAGGTTTAAGTAGTTCTAAGTTCTAGGTGACTGATGACCTCAGAAGTTAAGTCCCATAGTGCTCAGAGCAATTTTTTGTCTCCTCCTTCCTTCTCTCTGTTGGTTTACGGTTTGTCCATTATTTCCGTTTTCACTTTGTAACCGCATTCCCTTTGGTGTCAGAACCGTCAACTAATTCGAGAGAAGGAAAGTTGTGTGCCCCGCCAGTCTCTGAATTGTGTGTATCTCATTCTGTGTTAACTGTCTGCGTTTCGTCTTCTCTGAAATTGTGGTTCACGTTCAATCTACCATTTCCCTAAACGATCATTGGGAGTCGCCTAAAGGCTAGACACGTGCTGGTCAGTGTACTTGCTCCATAAATCACAAGATTCAGTAAAATAGATCACTGAACCGTGAAAGGCAAAATGCATTTCCGTCTGCGCCCTGATACAAATAGATTCTAGTAGTATTCTCGTCAGCCACGCGATCGATCTCTTCTCCAGGGCGGTATCTTCTTGTCCGCAGCCTCCATAGCTGCTGGCATGATAGCGATGGTAGGCTGTGGAAACCTCGTAACCCCAACTGTCTGTGAAAACTCTCAATTCCAGTAACCACTAATTCCTTAATCAAAGTGAGCTTTGTAAGTCCATGGACTTCACTTATCTCTCAATAACTACATCTACATCTACATGATTACTCTGCAATTCACATTAAATGCTTGGCATAGGGTTCATCGAACCACAATCATACCATCTCTCTACCATTCCACTCCTGAACAGCGCGCGGGAAAAACGAACATCTAAACCTTTCTGTTCGAGCTCTGATTTCTCTTATTTTATTTTGATGATCATTCCTACCTATGTAGGTTGGGCTCAACAAAATATTTTCGCATTCGGAAGAGAAAGTTGGTGACTGAAATTTCGTAAATAGATCTCGCCGCGCCGAAAAACGTCTTTGCTTTAATGACTTCCATCCCAACTCGCGTATCATATCTGCCACACTCTCTCAATATTACGCGATAATACAAAACGAGCTGCCCTTTTTTGCACCCTTTCGATGTCCTCCGTCAATCCCACCAGGTAAGGATCCCACACCGCGCAGCAATATTCTAACAGAGGACGAACGAGTGTAGTGTATGCTGTCTCTTCAGTGGACTTGTTGCATCTTCTAAGTGTCCTGCCAATGAAACGCAACCTTTGGCTCGCCTTCCCCACAATATTATCTATGTGGTCTTTCCAACTGAAGTTGTTCGTAATTTTAACACCCAGGTACTTAGTTGAATTGACAGCCTTGAGAATTGTACTATTTATCGAGTAATCGAATTCCGACGGATTTCTTTTGCAACTCATGTGGATCACCTCACACTTTTCGTTATTTAGCGTCAACTGCCACCTGCCACACCATACAGCAATCTTTTCTAAATCGCTTTGCAACTGATACTGGTCTTCGGATGACCTTACTAGACGGTAAATTACAGCATCATCTGCGAACAACCTAAGAGAACTGCTCAGATTGTCACCCAGGTCATTTATATAGATCAGGAACAGCAGAGGTCCCAGGACGCTTCCCTGGGGAACACCTGATATCACTTCAGTTTTACTCGATGATTTGCCGTCTATTACTACGAACTGCGACCTTCCTGACAGGAAATCACGAATCCAGTCGCACAACTGAGACGATACCCCATAGGCCCGCAGCTTGATTAGAAGTCGCTTGTGAGGAACGGTGTCAAAAGCTTTCCGGAAATCCAGAAATACGGAATCAACTTGAGATCCCCTGTCGATAGCGGCCATTACTTCGTACGAATAAAGAGCTAGCTGCATTGCACAAGAACGATGTATTCTGAAACCATGCTGATTACGTATCAATAGATCGTTCCCTTCGACGTGATTCATAATGTTTGAATACAGTATATGCTCCAAAACCCTACTGCAAACCGACGTCAATGATATAGGTCTGTAGTTCGATGGATTACTCCTACTACCATTCTCCAACACTGGTGCGACCTGCGCAACTTTCTAATCTGTACGCACAGATCTATCGGTGAGCGAGCGATTGTATATGATTCCCAAGTAGGGAGCTATTGTATCAACGTAATCTGAAAGGAAGCTAATCGGTATACAAACTGGACCTGAAGACTTGCCCGTATCAAGCGATTTGAATTGCTTCGCAATCCCTAAGGTATCTAATTCTAAGAAACTAGGCTTCTACTATACAGTTACACGTGTAGCAGCTTCCTGTGTCACTTTATATTCCTTTTTAAGAAACCTGTTTTGCTTCTTCTGCAAAATTTAACAAAATGGAGTTACGAGGTTTTCATTGCCTACCACCGATTGTACAAGCAGCTAAGTAAGTCCTAGTATTCAGTATCTGTTTTTGAGATGTGGTACTAACGGCTGTAGCTGTGTCGGGTGGCATTGCTGGATTCTGCAGCAGCAGGCAGAGGTACTCCTAGTGTGGCGACGCTGTTAAACGCTGTTAAGTATCTGTCGACATCCAACTGTGCCAGCTAGCGCGCTTTCACCGGCGGATGCTATCAGACTCCAGGCACCATTTCTGTTCCTTCTGCATACACAATGGTACGCCGAAGACAACGAAAATACGAATTATAACTCTAATGCTACACGACTTATGAGTCCTTGTGCGATGGATAGGCGGTATTTTTCCAGAAGTGGAGGTGCCTGAAAATTCCACTTTCGCGCACATAACTTTAACGACTGAGGTGTTTCTGGAATGACCAGGGACTAGGTCTCCAGCACATACAAGATCAACCTTTGAAGAACCTGACGAAGATGAGGAAGTCTGTCACAGAAATGGTGTTGGAAAAATGAAATAATCAACGTCGCTGGATATCGTCAAACATATTTCGTACCATTGTGGCTGTTGTACATAATATAACAGTCGACACAAGCTTAAACGCTGACACTTTACAGCCGAGTTAGCAAAACTGTTGGTGCCGATAATGATAATGATTTTCATACTGCTGACGGTCATGATAATGGTAATTATACAGATGGCAATGTTCACGGCCGTTTGGAACCTGGACATGAATAGTAATCAGAACTGAAATGAGTGACTGGATTCGGACCTTCGGAAATCTTAGCTTCGTCGTAGAAGATGAATCTCCTTTCTGGCAGAGTCTAGCGTGGGCGCAGAGAACGTACTGTCTCACCAAAAGCGTTTCTCACTAAAAGACTTCCGAATGATTGGCACGAGACTTTACGGAGACGAACGAACTTGCTGTAGATGCCAGCTAGTCGAGTACCAGAAGAGCGTAATTTAATGGTTCAACACACGATATGGCCAGCGGAATTAAAGATATACACTTGGTCGGAGAGGAAGCGCTCTTGACTTTGCGAATATGACTGGGACGTCTTCAATCATTTTTACAGGCCATCGGCACTGTAGTCGAGGACGGTGATAGCATAGCGCGCGGTATCAGCGCGTTAATGAACAAACAGTGTGCGCGTGACGCATGGGCCACAACCTCTTAAACATCGTGCAGACACTGAGGTGTCCAGGTAAAGGTGTACCATGAGTGCCCCCATTCGAAGAACACCATTGCCGCGGACAGAATCCATGGCGTCGTGGGCAAACAGGGGTTGACGCGCGTAAACAATACAGGACAGAAGTCACACTGTGCAGTGAACTACGCCGAATCATTGCTTGACCAGAACAAAAAAAACAACAACAGCAATAATCAGTGAGCAACAGTATCATTCAGGAGTATTTCCACTCTATGGAAACACCATATCGAAAGAATGGGAAAAGACAGGTTAGATAAGTAATCGGTTATGAGCCTATGGGAAAGAGAGATGCTGGACAACCGAGAAACATACGGCTTCCGGCTGTAAATGTACTCCATGTAGTGAAGCAGGAACTGGGAGAGGGAGGGGTGAGGGAGAAATACGGAAACCGCAGCCCCTCGTGTATCTCTTTTTCACAACAGAACACGTGCAGGGGTGAACAAAACCATGGAAACATCAAATACACAACATATTTAATACGGTATATGAAAACCGTTGGCATTCAAAACAGCTTGCAGTGGTCTCAGGATGCACGAATACATGTCCTATGTGGTTCTGAAGAGAATCTTATACGATTCTTCCCGTAAAATAGTGGGAAGTTGAGATAACGATGATGGAACTGAATAGCGATCACGCATCATTCTCTCCAAAGTAGAACATAACGGCTCAATAGTACTGAGATCTCCTGCCAATTCATCCTCGTGCTCACAAAACCAGTCCTGGAACTGCGAGCTGTGCGGACAGCGGCTCACCATTGGGGAACAAACATTGCCCCATGCTCCTGATCAGCCAGAATGGTCACATAATCCTCGGCAGTAATGCGATGTTTCAAGTAAACTCGGCGACAAGTTGAAAACCGTGTAAAACAAGACTCATCCGACCAATTCATTTTCTTCTGTTACTCCATAATTCAGGTTTTATGGCTTCGGCACCTAGTTTTCCTGTTACGGGCTTTTGCGTGGCTGTTGAGTGGTTTCGGAGTCCCAGTTCGCCCTGGAATTTACTGTTTATCAAGCCCCCGTGGTGTTTTGGTGCTGACGGAGTTTCTCGAGTGCGATATCAAGATCTGCATCGAATTTTGCAGCTGCTGTCCTGAAGTTTCGTCACAACCCTCTTCAGTGATCGCCCGCACAGTCATTCCTGTGTTGCGTGGTTAGCGGATGATATTTTTCCGGTCTCTCTGTAAGCGGCATAAATCTTCGATACGATGCCTCTTCAGACACCAAACAGTCCGGCTACGTTGGTTACGGAAGCACCCACCGTACGAGGAACAACAATTTTCCCACGCTCGAATTCACTTAGCTCCGACATAATGCTTGCACTCACAGCTACCTAGAATACTGTTGTGGTCACTGCTGACGCTTGGAACGTACTGAGGACAATGCAGAGGTGCCGTCCGTGTTTAGTTAGAACAGAACAACCTGCAGGCTTGGCTAGCATCTGCATTTATGTTCAAGCATGCCTTTCCCTCGGCGTTTCCATTTTTTTTTTTTTGTCCAAGCCCTGCGGGTTAGGAAAGGGGCACTGAACACTCACATGATGGGAAAAAATCGCATGAGATGACGACTCGCGGCTGACTGTAGACAAGAATTAATGTTTCCGGCATCTACAGTCTTCAATATAGCAGAGATTTCCAACCGGGTGATGCACTGCACAAATGTTTGACGCACGGCCGCCACGCCACCTCCGCTCAGCCATTCGGGCGATGGACTGGCTGCCTTGAGTCGCCGATTTGAATGTGTTGTTGTTGTGTTGTTGTGGTCTTCAGTCCTGAGACTGGTTTGATGCAGCTCTCCATGCTACTCTATCCTGTGCAAGCTTCTTCATCTCCCAGAACCTACTGCAACCTACATCCTTCTGAATCTGCTTAGTGTATTCATCTCTTGGTCTCCCTCTACGATTTTTACCCTCCACGCTGCCCTCCAATACTAAATTGGTGATCCCTTGATACCTCAGAACATGTCCTACCAACCGATCCCTTCTTCTAGTCAAGTTGTGCCACATACTCCTCTTCTCCCCAATTCTATTCAATACCTCCTCATTAGTTATGTGATCTACCCATCTAATCTTCAGCATTCTTCTGTAGCACCACATTTCGAAAGCTTCTATTCTCTTCTTGTCCAAACTATTTATCGTCCATGTTTCACTTGCATACATGTCCACACTCCATACAAATACTTTCAGAAATGACTTCCTCACACTTAAATCTATACTCGATGTTAACAAATTTCTCTTCTTCAGAAACGCTTATCTTGCCATTGACAGTCTACATTTTATATCCACTCTACTTCGACCATCATCAGTTATTTTGCTCCTCAAATAGCAAAAGTGCTTTACTACTTTAAGTGTCTCATTTCCTAATCTAATTCCCTCAACATCACCCGACTTAATTCGACTACATTCCATTATCTTCGTTTTGCTTTTGATGATGTTCATCTTATACCCTCGTTTCAAGACACTGTCCATTCCGTTCAACTGCTCTTCCAAGTCCTTTGCTGTCTCTGACAGAATTACAATGTCATCGACGAACCTCAAAGTTTTTACTTCTTCTCCATGAATTTTAATACCTACTGCGAATTTTTCTTTTGTTTCCTTTACTGCTTGCTCAATATACAGATTGAACAACATCGGCCGGCCGCGGTGGTCTAGCGGTTCTAGGCGCGCAGTCCGGAACCGCGCGACTGCTACGGTCGCAGGTTCGAATCCTGCCTCGGGCATGGATGTGTGCGATGTCCTTAGGTTAGTTAGGTTTAAGTAGTTCTAAGTTCTAGGGGACTGATGACCTCAGATGTTAAGTCCCATAGTGCTCAGAGCCATTTTTTGAACAACATCGGAATGTGGGGTGTCAGGAATCCGTTTATACCAGGATCGTGATAAGGCGAAGGCACTGCACACGCTTCAGCAACCCATGGACGACTCTTGTCCCTTCGCTGAAACACCGAAAAAGAGCTTAGCGACTGGGATGGACTCTAAAATATCGTCACTGGGTCACTGGACAATGGCGGCGTGTAACAAAGTCCAACGAATCCTTGTTTCAGTTGCTGATGGACGCATGGGAGTGTGGCTTATGCCACATGAAGTTGTGCATCCTTCGTGTCTACAAGGTAGTGTCCAGGACAGAGGTTGCTCACTTATAGCGTGAGCTGTTGTTTACGTCGTGGACTCTTAGCCCACACTGTCTGTATGCACGTTCTTTGGACATCCTTGCAGCTCGTCTGTGCTCCTTTCTCGAATTAGGGTACTCTGACGGAGGTGGCATGTTTGTGTATGTTTCACGAAGGTGGTTCGATGAACACTCCACTGAGGTAATGATCGAACCTTGGCCCCCCAAACACCCAACCTTAACTCAGTCCAGAATTTATGGGACGCTGTCGAATCCTGCTCCAACTATACAAGAGTACTTATGGTGTAACCTCCCCGCAATAATTTCTTAATGGACAATATTAGTGAAATTGTAACCTCCCACAAAACTGCATAATTAAAAATGAGCCAACCGTAACCTCGTTGTAAAATTAAAGAATAATAATGGCCCAAATGTAAACTCCCCACAGTAATAAAACTCAATGATAATAAAAATGTGCAAATATGTTAAGTCCCCACAAAATTAACGTTAAGATGAACCTGATAAATTTTATAAGGGCAGCTGCGCTGACCTTCGGCCCTGTGCAATAATTAAACCTGAACACAAAGCCAAAATTCTTACCTCAGTAAACTGCATCTATATCTGCTCTTATTTTATGGCACAGCTTCGTTCAATGCTGGCCCTTATTTAATTTTGATTCTTGGAGGGAATGCATAGGAAATATTATTTAACTTGAAATAAATCTTTTTCTTTAAAAATGTTACTTTGTAGAAAAATTATTATTGGGGCAATTCTTGAACAAATTAATTACCATTAACATATGTCATTAGCTGAGCGCAATGCTGCTTCATTACCTTCGATAACAATATACCTGGTCCAGAACCGTGACCAGAGACCCATGTCGACGCCCGCTCAGTACAACCGTTCATTCGCTACTCGTACTGCCGACTCCTCACACACAACTGTACTGAGTCCAACTCACAACTGAACACTCGCGCGGTCAAGCGCAGACTAGCAACGATAAATAACTCTCTGGTCAGAGATTCTGTCATGCCTCGCCATCGCTGGTACACGTTTCAATGGATAGTACTGAAATATGCGTGGACCGACATTTTTCCACAGCATTGCAATATCTCGTTGAGACCATGCCTCGACTCGCGACTTTTTCCTGTGGTCTTAACACCTCAACAAGATAATCGAATATTCTAGAAAAATGTTGATCCATGCATATTGAAGTGCTACCCATAACTGTTCTCGTGTAATTGGGGCTGGGTGCATCGAGTTTACACAGGTATGGACAGCGTCCCATAAATTCTAGATTAAGATTGTGTGTCTAGAGGCCAAGCTCCCAGAGGAGCGATTCGCTGTCAACATCACATCCAGTGCCTTCCGACGACTTTTTACCACTCATATGGCATCATATTTTGGGGTAATTCAGCACTGAGGAATAAAGTATTTATTGCACAAAAGCGTGTAATCAGAATAATAGCTGGAGTCCACCCAAGATCATCCTGCAGACATTTATTTAAGGATCTAGGGATATTCACAGTAGCTTCTCAGTATATATACTCTCTTATGAAATTTGTTATTAACAACCAAACGCAATTCAAAAGTAATAGCAGTGTGCATAACTACAATACTAGGAGAAAGGATGATCTTCACTATTCAAGATTAAATCTAACTTTGGCACAGAAAGGGGTGAATTATACTGGCACTAAAGTCTTTGGTCACTTACCAAATAGTATCAAAAGTCTGACAGATAACCAACAAGTATTTAAGAAGAAATTAAAAGAATTTCTGAATGACAACTCCTTCTACTCCATAGAGGAATTTTTAGATATAAATTAAGAAAAAAAATAAAAAAATATTAAAAAAAAATAAAGTTGTTATATTAACTTAAGTATGTTGTTAAATTAACCTAATTATGTCATGTATTGGAAAATTCGACTCGTTCCACATCATTACGAAATATCGTATTCATGATCCATGGAACTAGTATTAATCTAATCTAATCTAATCAATACAAATCACTCATGACCTACACTTGATTCCTGAAGAGTCAGTTTTGGCCAATCGTAAAGGTCGATCACAGACATTAGTCCACACTTCGTGATGCGCTGCTCTTGATGGTGCCCACTCACACGCAGGACGCAGACGCAGCTCCTGGTTTCTCCCGGAGCGGACGGCGGCGGCAGCTTTCTACTGCAGCCGGTTTGCAGGTGCAGACAGCCTGTTAGCTGGCTACCCAGCCGTCGTTTCCCCCGAGGACACTGCCCGCGTGTACAAGCACTCCTACGCGAGCCTTCGTAACGCGTTAAGAATCCTCCGTACTTCCCGCCACTGGAAACTGCTGCCAGCCGGCGATCCGTTTTGAACAGACCGGTGACAGACTTCCGTTTCTAAAGCAATGTCCTTATTCAGCTGCGACTGAGCGAGGTGCTTCTTCAAAGCCAGATACGATAGGGTTTGATATGGGGCAGTGATCAGCACACTGGACTTGCATCTGCGAGAACGACGGTTTAATTCCCCATCCTGCTTTTCAGATTTAAGTTTTCCACGAAGCCCTAAATCGCATAGGGCAAATACCTGGATAGTCCTGTAAGTAGGCTGTTTAGGTTTTTATGATGGTAACGCCACGTAGCGCTCTGTATGAAAATCACTTACTGTGCTGTGTGCAGTCTGTGGCTGCTTTGCATGGTTGGAAATTTTGCTATTGTAGTGTTGGGCAGTTGGCTGTTAACAGCGCGTAGCGTTGCGCAGTTGGAGGTGAGCCGCCAGCAGTGGTGGATGTGGAGAAGTGAGATGGCGGAGTTTTGAGAGCGGATGATCTGCATGTGTGTCCATCAGAGAGAGAGAGAGAGAGAGAGTAAATTTGTAAGACTGGATGTCATGAACTGATATATATATATATACATACATACATATATATATATATATATATATATATATATATATATATATAATGACTTTTGAACACTATTAAGGTAAAAACATTGTTTGTTATCTATCAAAATCTTTCATTTGCTAACTATACCTATCAGTAGTTAGTGCCTTCAGTAGCTAGAATCTTTTATTTAGCTGGCAGGATTGGCGCTCGCTTTATTGCAGTAGTTGGAGTAACGAAGATTTTTGTGAGGTAAGTGATTCATGAAAGGTATAGGTTATTGTTGGTCAGGGCCATTCTTTTGTAGAGATTATTCAAAGTCAGATTGCGTTGCGCTACAAATATTGTGTGTCAGTTTAGTGTTGATCAAAATAAGAGCGAAATGTCTGAGTACGTTCAGTTCTGCTCAGCCGTTTGAAAATCAAATAACTTAAGGGGTTTACCAGCACAGTAATTCATTAATTTTTCTAAGGGGACGTTACAGTCCTTTCAAAAGAATACGGCCGATTTTCTTCCCTTATTTGATCTTGCGTTTCGTATCTAATGGTCTCGTCGTCGGCGGGGCGTTGAATCTAAAATCTAACTACTTTCCTTCTTCATTCAGTTAAGCTACCTTCCGAACACTCTCATTGTCCGCTATGACTGATAAGACTGTGCATCATAAACTAGGCAGAATATGTTACTGTGTAAATCAGACCAGGATTTGAAACAGTTTTTTTGCCTTTACCGGGTATTCAAGCTCGCATGAAGGACCAATTTTCCCAGAATCCGCGGGATATCTCATGCTGTGGAGTTTACTCTTGCTTTCCCCAAGTTTCATTTGAGAATACCATAGTAACACGTAAGCAAATAAAGCAGTTCGTCATTCCGCTTACAATGAACACCAATTCCCTTAGTTATAAATACCTGCAGGGTTTCAGAAGACGACTGCGCTAAAACTGCAAGGCGTATAGAAAGACCGCATGAGGTGAGCACGACTCAACTGAACTTCCTGTTCACTAAAAGTAGAGTTTTTACAACAGTTTTCATTGCAGAAATCACATCTTTAGTTAAGTAATAACACAAATTCTCATACCCTAAAGAATCGAACCTACAAGTATAAAATAGCTCCGTTTCAAGAAAAGCTGTTTTTTAGCTCAGTGTCTATGACGTCGTATCTTTGAACTATGTGTCGCAAAATGATATAATTTTGCGGGTACATTTGGATACAGTCTGCAAAATGTGTTGCGATTAGAGTTAGTAGTAAAGAAGTAATAAATTGAAAAACGTGATGTGTGATGCTGAAGTTGTACTATATGAACAGGGAAAATGTACTAAACGATAAACTTTTTCATCTTGCGTTATTTTGTGGAGAGCGGTAGCGACAAAAAGTGTCAAAAAGGTGTAAAATTATGTGTAAAGTTTGTTGGAAGTGCTCTTACTCCGAAATACCGGATGAATTTAGTTTGGATTATTTGCGCAGAGTGAGTTACGTTGCTTCAACTGTAGTACTTGCCTCACTCTGTGTTGTGCTTCTTAATGGATAGATCATGACAGCAGCTTAGGTTTCTGAATTCGGTTAATAATTACATGAAATATTGAAAATAAAATTCTTGTGGCCCCTGGAAGCCGTTATGTAGGCAACATGCAACTGAGACCAAATACCCGATTTAGCGATGTAGTCATACAGATATCTAAAGTCGTTTACAGGCTGTATGTATCTCGCCTGCGATGTGCATTGTGAGCTGTTGAACTGCGGTACCAGTTACTGGGGTCGCTGGGTCCCTGGTAATGTATTTTAAAGAATTGGGCAATATGCCTCAGCTTCGTCGTTAGTTAGCTGCTGTCTTGGTAGTACGACAGCGGGAACTAAGTAACAAAGCGACATAAACAGATCCTTACCGGTGGTTTCCGTTTATACTGTAACGTAAACTCTATACTATAGAGTCTATAGGCTGCCGCTGAAAACGTTACCTCTTTCTTCCGCGAACGTAAACTCTATACTATAGAGTCTATAGGCTGCCGCTGAAAACGTTATCTCTTTCTTCCGCGAACGATACGTACCTTCTCTTTTAACGATACTGTCTGGGTCTCTGCCAGTCGCATTATACAAGCTTCTTCCGTTAAACAGCTGTTTGTCTCTCTGTACAACCGAAAGAAATCGTCGGGATGGCATTGCTGACCCCTCACAAGGAGACCTTGGCTTTTGAAGCAAGGCCTTCTGCTTCTAACTGCATACTTGGAGACAAGCAGCTTTTGCAAGAGATTATAGACAATCAAGGCATCAGTGCTTCCGAGGATGGTCGTTTCTTTGTTTGCTTTTGTTCTGCTTCCTTTCGGAACGATAACGGTGAGACTAAACCACAGGCACCGCTGTTAAATTAATAAGAGAAGTTGACGCTACCACCAACCGTAATTACTTTGATGTTGGTATTGAAATTAATGGAAAAATGGAAATACAGTATTACAAAAAGAAGTTACATTAGTGAAGTAACAGTGTCCGTAACTAGTCCACCAGCTGAAGGAAGTCGTCAACGTGAACAATAAATCTTCAGAAAGATGAATATCAAGATGTGCAATATTCTTGCTGAGCTCCTGTAAGTAATAGGTTCACGCAGACACCGATTAACGGCAGTAAGTACCACTTATATTACAAGATCGAACTGCTTAAAAACTACATGCGAACAAATTGGAGTCATTTAGTTGTTGTTGTGGTCTTCACTCCTGAGACTGGTCTGATGCAGCTCTCCATGCTACTCTAACCTGTGCAAGCTTCTTCATCTCCCAGTACCTACTGCAACCTACATCCTTCTGAATCTGTTTAGTGTATTCATCTCTTGGTCTCCCTCTACGATTTTTACCCTCCACGCTGCCCTCCAATACTAAATGGGTGATCCCTTGATGCCTCATAACATGTCCTACCAACCGATCTCTTCTTCTAGTCAAGTTGTGCCACAAACTCCTCTTCTTCCCAATTCTATTCAATACCTCCTCATTAGTCATGTGATCTACTCATCTAATCTTCAGAATTCTTCTGTAGCACCACATTTCGAAAGCTTCTATTCTCTCCTTGTATAAACTATTTATCGTCCACGTTTCACTTCCATACATGGTTACACTCCATACTAATACTTTCAGAAACGACTTCCTGACCCTTAAATCTATAATCGATGTTAACAAATTTCTCTTCTTCAGAAACGCTTTCCTTGCCATTGCCAGTCTACATTTTATATCCTCTTTACTTCGACCATCATCAGTTATTTTTCTCCCCAAATAGCAAAACTCCTTTACTACTTTAAGTGTCTCATTCCCTAATCTAATTCCCTCAGCATCTCCCGACTTAATTCGACTACATTCCATTATCCTCGTTTTGATTTTGTTGATGTTCATCTTATATCCTACTTTCAAGACACTGTCCATTCCGTTGAGCTGCTCTTCAAGGTCTGTCTCTGCCACAATTACAATGTCATCGGCGAACCTCAAAGTTTTTATTTCTTCTGCATGGATTTTAATTCCTACTCCGAATTTTTCTTTTGTTTCCTTTACTGCTTGCTCAATATACAGATTGAATAACATCGAGGAGAGGCTACAACCCTGTCTCACTCCCTTCCCAACCACTGCTTCCCTTTCATGTCCCTCATTTAGTAACAGCTTTAAATCGACGCCTCACCTAGCAAACAATGTTTTCTGGAATTTCCCACGTGGTTAAGTTAACGGATGTCCCTTTGCGAAATGTTACGGTCTAGACGCGAACCAGATTTATTTTCTCCGCCTCAACAGATTGAAAGTTAAGGCGACGTCTATTACGCGGCATGTTGGTTCAATACCGCTATTTGTATGGATGCAGTTCATTGCAACGGCCATAAAACTTTGTAACGTTGTAATGGTTCGTTATTTACGTGACCATTACGGCACTCCAACCCCAGTTCTGGATACCAGTAATATAGTACTACTTTTCTGCGAAGTAACAGACATATTTATGTGACAATATTCACATTTGGTTTTATTAATGTTTAGGTACTCCGATTATCGATATATTACAGTGATATGGTTCTTGTGTGTTTTCATTTCTGTGAGACTGTCATAATCTTTGACTTACTTGTAAACGTTTTGGCGCGAATGCGCACAGAGCAGTCTTTGTTTCACTTTGCAGAAGTTAAGTTGCTATTTCGATTTGTAAAAGAACAGTCAAGTCTTGTGTTTGGTTAAAGTGGAAATTAAATATATGGAGATTGATACAAAACTGTTTTCTTGATGATGTGATAATTAAGAAGTAGTATACGTGAATTTACAAGAGGTTTAATAAAAATGTGGATCGTGAACACCTAATCAAAAATTAATTCTACCATACCATTGTTCTGATCTGGGATTGTTTGATCATTAAGAATTTCCTGAAAAACGCGTTTGTTAGGTCTTCAAATATTGCTAAGATACAGATCTGGTCCTTCTAGCAGTCAAAGTGGAATCACCCGAGAATCAACTAGATGAGCCATAACAACTTCGACGAAATCTACGTGGGAACCCATTCAAGATAAGTGCCAAAATGAATGACGTTTTTTACAGTGACTTCATTATTTCCATTCTGACGATACCATCCACAGTCAGTAACTTTGTTGTTGCCCGATAAAGCGAACATATGCTGTGTGAGGAACATTATTAATCTGATTTCTAACCTACTTTGCAAGCGGTGGTACTGTTAGAACGTGATGATAATTTTCAGACTATTCGAAGAAGCGACGTTTGGTAAAGCGAAGGTTCTTATGAAGAAATGTTCTTGCCAAACAGACAGCTTTTTCTTAGGGGGGAACTCCGATGCTGAAACTTTAGCTACACTGTTTTCCGACAAGCGCATAGCGCACATATCAACGTGAAGGGGCCTTACATGGTGAAGGAACTGTAGCTACCCTCGTAGTACGCTCATCACCAACTCCAACCAGTAATGCTTTTCCTCTTGGTCACCAGAGCGGGTCATACTGTTTGCCGTGGTCATCCCTACCGGTTCCGTTGGTGGTCGCTTAACTACGACAAGGCAGCAATCAGACGGAGACATCAAATCCCCACGCACGCCCTAGGAGCGGTACTAGCAGCTATTTGCTATGAGGAGCGCAGCTAATCCGCACCGAGCCATTTAGAGCTGCAGAAAAACAGGAAGCGCGTAATGTTATCCAGCTACTCACGAGCTGTATTACAGGCCCGCTATGGCCAGGTTTCTATGTTCTAGGCGTTAAATTTCTGTTCCATATTGCTAACCGCACCCTTCAACCGTTTACAGTTAGATGATTAAGAAGTGCAGAGCCGATGTCTTAAGGCCTTGGCCTAGTGTGAGCAAACGTAAATACTCTCGAAACCTGGAAGAAGAGATTAGAGTGAAACTTTGAACTGAAAACGAATCTCAGCAAGTAGTAACTTTCAGGCCGCTACTGAAGCTATTTCTGAGATCTACATTTGCATGTAATATACTAGGCGCTTGGTTTCTTACTACCAGAGTCGACTCATTTAGGCAACTAACAGAACATATCGTTTAAATTGGGTCCAAAACGCAGAGATATTTGCCACCAATAGTGGTACAAGTCCATTACCCCCCACTTTTCTGTCTATAATGATTCTGAAATTAATGAGCCAAACAAACAGAAAGAAAGGTTCATCTCTAGCAAGAAGCCATATACTTGAATATTTCTGGTATCTCAACTGCAGATTTTTCAGCGCTCATTTAACTTTAGGACTCTCTATCTCAATATGAACAAAAATGGACTTGTACCACTATTGAAATAAGTTCTTCATATATGGTAACAAATCATCTTTGGATACATACTTCCCTTGAAAAGATTGTGTTTCCAGTCTGTAGCTACTGTTACCTGAATACTCCAAATCTTTTACTAAACTGAAATAAATTGACCCAAATTACGGTCATTACGAGGTACGTTACTGAAACGTCCGCCGTTTACCTTACTAAGTGGAAAATCCTACTGTTTATTGCGACTTAATGTCTCTTCCACAGCAACGTCATTATGGGTGGTGCGTTAACTCGGCTGTACGTGAATAGGTGGATTTACAGAAAGTGCGCTCCCGGAATTGTCCTGTACCCAGCTAGGGCAAGCGTACTGAACCTAAACTGAAATGATGGCGAAAAACGCGTCTGTTATGGACCATAAGCGCGTTAACCATTGCATTACCGAGTCGCAGGTGCCAATGCTATTTCTGTTCCCAGCGACCGCATTTAATGGCGTATTATGTATTTTCAGAGTGCGAGAAGTCTCTTTTGTGGTTTTTAACATTTTTCCCACGATCGCAGAATACCTGAGTAATATAGTTTTTACAAATCAAAATTTGACTTACATTACCTGCTTGAGGTTTACGATTTCTGTTTCGTTTTTCCCCATAGAATTATAGCGACCCCTTGGTCGAGTGGTGAAAGTTCCAGTGTTGCCCTTTATAAGGAATATAAATATTTTACCAAGGTGACAATGGCAAGATTAAGAAATGTAAAACGTAATAATCTCGGAAGAGCAGAGTGGTTTTGGCAAAGGACGATCCTGTATGGATTGTTTTGATTTTAACTCGTAGGGAAGGGACGGGAGTTTAAGAATGAGCCAGTCATTCAGTTCATAGATTATTCGAAAACTTTTGAGAGTGTGGATAGAAGTGACCAACTGTGGACAGTAAGGATAAGAGTTATCGCACTTAGTGTGGTTAAAGTAGCGAAAGACCAATGTAGCGTTACCTATAGGCACGACTAGAACGAAAATAAGACCTTATAAACAGAAAAACAAACATGGAATTACATAAACGATGTAGTTTATCATTCCTCTATTTTTTTCACGGCCTGATAATCCCATCAGAGAAAGGAAAGTAGTCTGAGACTTCTAACATTTTACTCAGAAATTCCTGTAAGTAATGTTACTGCTATTCTCATGGTGGCAGGTTGTCGAATTACCGTAATATTAGGCAGTTTTACAGCGAAAATTTTCCAAATTACATTAAATTTTACAAGCTCAACGTTTCCATTAACGAAAACAAACTAATGTCCTTCGTAGGGTTCTGGCCAGCAGGATGCACACTATTCGAGACTCGTTATTGTGCTGTTGAAAGTCGTAAATCTAGAAAGTAGATACTGATTTAAGTTGGACGTATTTTACTATCTGCTTCGAACTGTTAGGAGAACATTGGGCAAAAGAACTAGGAAAATACACTACGAAATTCTAGAAAATAATGGCTGCGAGAAGCTGCTTATGTGCAGTGAGCAATGGATTCTAAGAAAGGGCAAGACAAGAATCCGAGCTGCGGAAATGCGATTTCTGGTTTTGGTCTCATATGTCACAAGAAGTGATAGAATGATAAACGCCTGTCATGAAGATCTGGACCTTAGCGGAAAAGATTTTAGATTACAGCAATGTCTAGTGGAAACAACAATAATACCGAAAAGGACTCTTACACCCCACGAGAAAGAAGAGCTGTTGGCAAACCAAACAGATGCTGGGTCCAACAGATGCAAACTCTAAGGTGCAACAGACCGTAAGGTTTGTTGATTGATGCAAGAAGAAGAAGAAGAAGAAGAAGAAGAAGAAGAAGGAGGAGGAGGAGGGGGGGAGGACATCAAGCCTCTTACCAAGAGGTAATATCTGATATTTTAATAAGTGTCTCCTTCTACACGTCATCTTTACAGTGCAGTTTACCCCCTGTAAGTACGTGGAAATAGGACATCGCGAGAATTGAATGTTCATTTGTATTTTATAGCAATTTGCGAGGCTGAATAACTGAGCTTACGAATTTTGTGATGTTCTGTGGTGTCTCAACGATATCATTTCTTCGAAACCTCATCTCACACATTTTCTGTTGAGTAGAACAAACTTTGGTGACTGTGGAAACAACGATTCTCTTGAATGTAAATATTACACAATATTTGAAGTGTTCTGAGACTGAAAGCGAGAAACCAGCGGCCGTGGCCCCTGAGGGCGACCTTCAGAGTCCGAAATGTCGTCCACATTGAGCCAGTCCCCATCTGTAGCCGGCATTTTTCAGTTGTCTTTTTCTAGCCGTCGAAGGTGTCCATTTCCTGTTATAGCAGAAAAACGTAGCGATGGCGAACCCCTACACGAGGAGAGTGACTAAGGTGAGTTTTTAAATACTTTGTTCCTTAATTTGGACATATTTTTCCATGAAACTCACAATCACTATAATACACAAATATATACGCACATGTCAAATAGTGTTACTGAGGTTGAAACGTGTCAAAGAAGCCTATGTCTTATTGTCTGAGGCTGAAATACAGCCTAAGGAACTGTATAAAATTCCTGTAATAGTAAATGCTAAATATAACGTTCGTGTTCGTAGGATAATACAAAGTTTTAGGCGTTGGCGATCTCATACGTGAGAAGAGGTTCACGTTCTTTGTAACGCAATTTTAATTCATACACGAAGAAACTGATGTATTTTCTCTTTCAGTCTAATGTGGAGCCCGGAAACTAATTCCGCTTTGTCTTATTCGCATGAAAACCGGGAAATATACGTGAAGGCTATTATGGAATTTTTTCTCTTTCTCTGCACATATCACAAACCAAAACACACACACACACACACACACACACACACACACACACACACACACACACACACGTAAACACAAGCATACACAAACACACACACACACACGCACGCAGACTGAGGCACAAAAAATACCTGGTTTTGCCAAGATTTAATGGCATATTTCGAAAAAATACGTGCAAAAAGTATCTGGAAAATGTAGGAAAATACAAAAGAGGGGTACGGAAAAAGATCACAAAGTATTAAAAATGTTTGAAGTAACTTTAGAATCGCTAGAAATTAATCACATAAACCTAACAGCACAGAAAGTGACTTATTGCCAGTCGTGTCGTCATCGTTCGTCTCCGTGCGCGAATTAAAGATTAAACGTCTGTGGTCGAGATCTACCGAATTACACACTTGCCAGTGATTGCCATCAGTTTCAGACGGGAGAAATTCCAAAAAAATGGTTCAAATGGCTCTTAGCACTATGGGACTTAACTTCTGAGGTCATCAGTCCCCTAGAACTTAGAACTACTTAAACCTAACTAACCTAAGGACATCACACACATCCGTGCCCGAGGCAGGACTCGAACCTGCAACCGTAGCGGTTCCAGACTGTAGCGCCTAGAACCGCACGGCCACCCCGGCCGGCGGAGAAATTCCACAGCACTTTACATGAAGCAGCCTACATTTTTTCCATCCCCGAAATACTAACTGTTACCTCGTCACGCCAAAATCATTGAATAGAGATTATATCTGCTATAGGTATTCTACTACTACATTTGGTCCCTTGATGCAATGGCTAGATAGAAGTTCTAAGATGCACTCTCATCACGTAAACTGACATTTTATACGAAAAACCCATTTTTATCTGAGATTAAATTGAAGCTTAAGATGTCCCATCCACTAAACATCTTTATCACGTCTTAGGAGCATCCGCTATAATTAGTTTGTCACTTTCGTTTCGAGGATTATATCCGTATACTGCTTTATTTTATTCTAAAACACTACAAGAGTGCTCGAAGATGCCGTCTGTACGTTGTCTCTCCTTCTCTCGTTGAAGCCAACGTAGGAATCATGATCAGGTACTCCTCAGTTGCCGGTCGCTGTGGCCGAGCGGTTCTAGGCGCTTCAGTCCGGAACGGCGCGACTGCTACGAACGCAGCAGGTTCGAATCTTGCCTCGGGCATGGATGTGTGTCATGGCCTTAGGTAAGTTAGGTTTAAGTAGTTCTAAGTTCTAGGGGACTGATGACCTCAGATGTTAAGTCCCATTGTGCTCAGAGCCACTTGAACCGTTTGAACTCCTCAGTTGGCCTCAAGAAGCGTAACCAGATTCATGAGAAATAGTCCAGTCTGATCGTTTTGCAAAAGTGTGGTCAATAGAGGCGCGAATGGGAGGCGATAGTAACGCCGGAAGCAACAGGTAGTCAGTCTGATCATGAGTATCGGGACAGCTATTATTGGACTTCAAGGTGGAGTGTGCCAACTGTTCGCTATAACGGCTTGAACTCTGCTAGAAACACTTCCAATGAGTAGTCTGAATGTATGCGGAGGAACGGCGGCCTGTAATCCCTCGAGTGTTGGAACTAGAAACTCTTCCCAAACGTGTTCCATTACGTTTAAGTTTGGACTTTGGGTGGGCCAGCCCATTTCAGGAATGTTATTGTCCACAAAGCATGGCCTCGCAGCTGCTGTTTTGTGACAAAGTGCACTGTCATGCCGTTACAATCAGCATCTCCGAACTGTACACAATACACTGTGCTGCAAAACGTGTTCATATCCTTCGGCATTTAGCGCTTTCTCAAGTACAAGAACTGGATCACCGCCTAACCGCGAAAAACAATCGCATACGGTAATACCACCTCCTCCGTATATCACTACTGGCACTACACACGACGGCAGGTAACGTTCTTCAGTCATTCGCGAAACCCAAAACCTTCCGTCGGATTGCCACAGCGTATACCGTGATCCATCGATCCAAAAAACTTGTTTGCAGTCACCGACTGTCCAGCGGCGTCTCTGTTTACACCACCTCAAGCGTCACTTAACGTTGACTACGCAAGTTTATGGATTATGAGGAGTTCCTCGACCACTGTACCTCATTACTTTTAACTCCGTAGGCACTGTCTTTGTCCTAGCTGGACTGCTGGCAGCACTTTGGAATTCACAAGTGATTCCTTCCGCTGATTTTTTACAAGCACAGCCTCAATACCTCATGTCGCCCTGCACTTTGTTTGCTGTGGTTGATTCTCCGTCGTTCGGCTTCAATATCACATCAGCAACAGTCGAATTCGCCAACCTAAGAGTGGTTAAAACGTTCCTGAGTTTACTCAGGTGATATCCAATAACCAGTACATTCTCTAAGTCACTGACCGCTGCTGGCAGGCTCCTATTGCTATTGCAGTTTCTCTACAGGCGACGCAGTATTCCCCGCCTCCTTTTGTATTGGTGGGTGCCCACCTCGTGACATCTAGTGGTAAATTTTGCATTACTTAAGGGTATGCGGATACTTTTGATCAGATAGTGTATGTTGGATTGTGAAATCTAACGCAGCAGTATGGTCCAAGAAAGACAGGTCGAACAGGCTCTGTATTTTGTTCTCCAAGATCACCTCACCTCAGCTCTCTGGATTTGTCTATCTGACACCCTCTCCAAAGTGAAGTGTACAGCTCTCCCGTCGGTATAGTTGAAGAACTGCAGCAGCGAATCTTACAGTCCTGTCAAAATTTAAGAGATGACCGGAGATGTTTGAAAGGATTTGTAACTGTCTGCAGAGACGAGTATGGTGGTGCATCGAAAAGCGAGGACGACTTGCAGAACACCTCCTTTAACAGGTACGATGCAAAGAAAGATTATTACGTGCTGGAGTAGTGCTGTATTTCTGTGTAAGAGAGGCCATGGGTGCAATTTAAGCCAATTAGATGAAGAGTTCATCGAAAAGTTTGCGCTTGAAATGTAGTCTAAGGAAGAAAACCAACGCACCAAGAAGGAACAAACGGTTGAAATTTCAGAAAAAGTGGATGATTTATTCGAGAAAAAGAGCTTCACAAAGTGAGCAAGTGACTAAATCTTTGGTCCGCCTCAGAGCCTTACAAAAAAAAAAAAGAAAAAAAAAAAAAAAAAAAATAAGTTCAAATGTGTGTGAATTCTTATTGGACTTAACGGCTAAGGTCATCAGTCCCTAAGCTTACACACTACTTAACCTAAATTATCCTAAGGACAAACACACACACACCCATGCCCGAGGGACGACTCGAACCTCCGCCGGAACCAGCCGCACAGTCCATGACTGCAACGCCTCAGACCACTCGGCTAACCCCGCGCGGCGTAACTTTCGACTTGTTCGTTTCTGGCCCAGCGTCCCTGACCTCAAATTGATACCCTTCTCCGTCATCCTAGAAAGATTGTAGCATCATCACAGAATTACCCTGTATTTACATTTACATACATTATAGGCGCTGGCGCCTGTAACTCTGACGCTATGTGGCGTCATTGTATAACGTCTCCTGACATGGGTTCCTATGTAAAACTCGATCCAGTACGTCCCGCCTACAACCCCTTAGAAGTGTGCGCAGTGGGGACGCCCTGCGCCTACCTTGGCCGGGGTCCCTGGCCTGCATTGCCGCGGCGGGCGGCGCCTGCGCAGCGGCTACGGCCGGCGGCGCCCCGGCGTCGCTGCCCGCGGCGAAGAGGTGGGCGGCGGCGGCGGCGGCGAGCGCGGCCAGCACCAGGCAGCCCAGCAGCGGCCGGCCCGCGGTCTCCATGGCGAGTGAGCCGCCAGCCGCCAGCCGGCAGCCACCCGGCAGTCGCCTGCCCCCTCCCAGCCCTGCCCCGGCCGACCTTCACTGCCTACAGCCGAGTTCGCAGCCTCCCGCCACTGTCTCGGGATCCTCCGTAACGCGGGCCCCAAGTACCACTAATCGACACGCACGGCCGTATTTAAGCGGCTCCGGAACGCCTTATACTTGCAATGTTAAAATAACGCTTATAAATTACATCTTTCCTCACAAAGTATTTGAGGTAAGAAGTTTAACTTTTTACAGATTATTTATTGGAATATGGGCTACAACTTAACACAGGGATTTTACAAAATTTTAGTTCAGTTATTAAAGATGATTTTTTTTTCAATTGTAATGAAAATTCACAACATTTTTTTGCAATTTTTTATTTATATATTCAAAAATATACAGTTTTTTGGAAAAAGGCTGTGGTTAAAAATTATGCAGAAGGTACTGTGTAACATTTACTGAAAGTTTGAAACAAATATGTTTGGAAGATCCTTAGAAAACATGTAATTAGTATGAGAAAATAAAAGTTTTGGGAATCGAGCGACAAAGATTGGGTTAACTTTTTAGTGCATTCCAGGTCCATAGGATGGATTATCTTCATCCTCTGCAAACTCCTCCTCCAGCTTCCTCTTGTTCCTCCTCCTGTTTACTCTTGCTTGTATTTCTAAACTCTTTACAGCCCTGTCTGCAGCCCGAAGGCGTTCCTTGTCTAAAGCAAGCATCGCTCGTTGTTGTGTTCGTAGATTTTGCTACCATTTTCTTCAGTTGCAGTTACTGCAACACTGTTCCAAAAGGTGGTCATGTATGAACACTTATCACATTTCAGTTGTATTTCACTAGCAAGTCCTACGTGCTTTATTATGGAGAGTTCCAGACCAACTTCACTACAATGAATACATCTTACACAGTTTGAAAAAATTCCTTTGAGAACCGACATATCAAATATTTCATTCACATCCGATCCGCCCATAAAACATTCATAGTTTTCACTCATTGAACCGAGCTTCTTCTGTGAAGTATTTTCTTTCCCACTTTGACTGCTATGGGCAGGTGTACTTGAGAGGTTAGGTTCACTCACTTGGTTATCGTCTTTATTGTTTACAGTAATAATACATACCTTTGGCTTTCCAACATTTCTCCTTTTCTTAAAAGCCTTCAGAGGATTTCTAATAACTTTACTTTTACTCATTATTATACTTCAACAAAACAGAGACTCAAGAAACAGAATCAATTACGAATATTTTCGAGATAACGACAGAGTAAATAAACATGAAACAATCGACAATCACACCAGCGATATATATTGAACCATCACAGGTTAGCCACAACACATACTTTATCTCACATCACTAAAATGTACCTGATGAACACGGACGTTAATAATAACACCATTTGACAGCAGTTTAACAGCGCCACAGTCGGTCACGCCCATGTAGAACACATTTCAAAAAAAATTTAAAAATAGTTGTAGTCTTCGGAATTGAGTAAATTATATATCTATTAAAAGGTAATAGTCTGCAGATTCAGAAAACGCAAAAAAGTAAAAATTGAACTTTTCATGATTTTGAGCCTCTCCGGAGCCCCTTAAAGCCGCCGGCACACGGACCGTGCACCCGAACGTTGAGCGTGCCGAGTTTCTGACGTCATAGCGTGGAGTAGCACGTTCGGGAGTCTTCCCGAACATGCAGAGCAGTATCTGGCATGTCAGATATTCTGAGCGTGCGTCTGAGCGTTGACCAATGAGATGGCACAACGCCACCTACGTCACACGCGCGCCGTCTCCCTTCAGTATTTACAGAGTTGTGAGGCGCCATATTGGCATTCATTTCATGCCTATACGTATATATGCAGCTTTACTGTATGATTAAATGATGATGGCGTTCTCTTGGGTAAAATATTCCGGAGGTAAAATAGTCCCCCATTCGGATCTCCGGGCGGGGACTACTCAAGAGGATGTCGTTATCAGGAGAAAGAAAACTGGCGTTCTACGGATCGGAGCGTGGAATGTCAGATCCCTTAACCGGGCATGTAGATTAAAAAATGGGAAATGCATAGGTTAAAGTTAGATATAGTGGGGATTAGCGAAGTTCGGTGACAGGAGCAACAAGACTTCTGGTCAGGTGAATACAGGGTTATAAATACAAAATCAAATAGGGGTAATGCAGGAGTAGGTTTAACAATGAATTAAAAAAAATAGGAGTGCCGGTTAGCTGCTACAAACAGCATAGTGAACGCATTATTGTGGCCAAGATAGACACGAAGCCCACGCCTACTACAGTAGTACAAGTTTATATGCCAACTAGCTCTGCAGATGATGATGAAATTGATGAAATGTATGATGAAATAAAAGAAATTATTCAGGTAGTGAAGGGAGACGAAAATTTAATAGTCATGGGTGACTGGAATTCGAGACTAGGGAAAGGGAGAGAAGGAAACATAGTAGGTGAATATGGATTGTGCCTAAGAAATGCAAGAGGAAGCCACCTGGTAGAATTTTGCACAGAGCATAACTTAATCATACCTAACACTTGGTTCAAGAATCATAAAAGAAGGTTGTATACATTGAAGAAGCCTGGAGATACTGACAGGTTTCAAATAGATTATATAATGGTAAGACAGAGATTTAGGAACCAGGTTTTAAATTGTAAGACATTTCCAGGAGCAGATGTGGACTCTGATCACAATCTATTGGTTATTAATTATAGATTAAAACTGAAGAAACTGCAAAAAGGTGGGAATTTAAGGAGATGAGACCTGGATAAATTGAAAGGGTATAAGACGAACATCAACAAAAGCAAAACGAGGATAATGGAATGTAGTCGAATTAAGTCGGGTGATGCTGAGGGAATTGGATTAGGAAATGAGACACTGAAAGTAGTAAAGGAGTTTTGCTATTTGGGGAGTAAAATGACTGATGATGGTCGAAGTAGAGAGGATATCAAATGTAGACTGGTAATGGCAAGGGAAGAGTTTCTGAAGAAGAGAAATTTGTTAACATCGAGTATAGATTTAAGTGTCAGGACGTCGTTTCTGAAAATATTTGTATGGAGTGTAGCCATGTATGGAAGTGAGACGTGGACGATAAATAGTTTGGACAGGAAGAGAATAGAAGCTTTCGAAATGTGGTGCTACAGAAGAATGCTGAAGATTAGATGGGTAGATCACATAACTAATGAGGAGGTATTGAATAGAATTGGGGAGAAGATGAGCTTGTGGCACAACTTGACTAGAAGAAGGGATCGGTTAGTAAGACATGTTCTGAGGCATCGAGGGATCACCAGTTTAGTACTGGAGGGCAGTGTGGAGGGTGAAAATCGTAGAGGGAGACCAAGAGATGAATACACTAAGCAGATTCAGAAGGATGTAGGCTGTAGTAGGTACTGGTAGATGAAGAAGGTAGCACAGGATAGAGTAGCATGGAGAACTGCATCAAACCAGTCTCAGGACTGAAGGCCACAACCACAACAACAACAACAACAACAACAACGTATATATGCCATTTATGAGCACCAGAAAATTGAGAATCACTGGAAAACCCGTTGTTAACTGCGTGATTCGTTCCAAAAAATAATGAGAAACATCATATTCGTGGCAAAAGAATTACTGTAACTTGCGTATTAAGAGAGTAGGCTATATGAAGGCAGCTATACACTGAGGATCCACCCAAAACACGTTGTTCTTGGTACAATTTGTTATAATTAAGTTTCAATTAGTTACATATCTACGATTAAGGTCTTCAGCAAGTAGTAACATACTGTGACTGGATATTAAGTAGTGTGTTGGTGGTTAAGCTTAGTGAATAGCGTTACTGATCCGTATCAGCTTATATGTTAGGGCGGTGGTTCGCGTCTCGACATTTCCAAAATTTTTTTCCTAACATTCACGTTTTTATTAGATTCTAATACCTTATTACTAGTTTAATATAGTACATACTACAATATTTGATGTTATGTAAATATAAGTTCACCTTTTTTTTGAGAGGTGACTTTTTTCGATTGGCTTAATCTACAGGACAGCTTGCACTACTTGTATAAAGACATTTTACGCTTCGTAATTCACATGTTGCAAATATTCTGCTACTGGGTAGGAACAGTGATCAAGTAAGACTCGCCTTGGGGTTTTACCAAAATGTGGGAATGATGAAATAATGTTTATCTTATGTGGAGAAGTATTTAAAATTTGTATCGCCCTGTTTGTAATGGAACATATGCAAAAATCAAATGGCTCTGAGCACTATGGGACTTAACATCTGAGGTCATCAGTCCCCTAGAACTTAGAACTAATTAAACCTAACTAACCTAAGGACATCACACACATCCATGCCCGAGGCAGGACTCGAATCTGCGACCGTTCAATTTCAAAGTAAGGATTTGGGTTTATGACTCGACCTATTTCCATATATTCGGTTTTCTCTTGGTTAATCAAGAGCCCGATTTTGCTGGCACTCTGCCTGAGAGATCTGTACTTGTCTTTCAGTTCTTCTTCAGCTTCACTCAGCAACACTATATCATTTGCATAAGCCAGAAGTTTTACTTCACTGTGTTCGAATCGGAGACCATTGTATAGTTGTAAATTACTCTCCCGAACCACTTTCTCTAATGCAAGGTTGAAGAGGAAACATGAAAGAACGTCTCCCTGTCGTAAGCCTGTTTTAATTGGAAAGGTGGGGGATATGGATCCTCTGAACTTCACTGCTGCCTCGGAGCCATCCATGCACAGTTGTATCATACTAATGATTTTACTGGGTATACTACATTCTCGTAATGCGTTGTAGAGGCTACTTCTGTGGATGCTGTCGTAGGCTCGCTGGAAGTCAATGAAGAGACAGTGGATGTTTTTGTTAAATTCCCAGTATTTCTCAAATATCTGTCGTACAGTAAACAAATTATCAGTTGTGGAGCGGTTTGTTCGAAATCCAGCCTGGTAATCTTGAATAATGTTTTCCGCGTAAGGTTTAAGTTTTTCCAGAATGGTCATTGACAGAATTTTGTGTGTTATGTTCAGCAACCTGATTCCTCTGTAATTTCCACATTCCACTCTGTTTCCTTTCTTGTGTATGGGACAAATTATTGCACTTTTCCAATCTTCAGGCAGCGTTTCAATGCTATCACACTTCCCATAAATTCTTCGAACGTTTTATACATAGGGAGAAGCTCATGTTTCTCATTTTACTATTCACCGTACTTCCAGGTATGTAGGGTGGCTTACTATTATTTTGTTTACTAATGCCGCAGTAAGACTGTCATACAGGCTGCCGCCTAAGTAATTTGTTGTTGCCTGGTAATCGGCGGGTGGAAACTGATAGTGAATACACAGCAGCTGTTGGCGGTTCCTAAACACCGCTTTCTTCAAATATTCACAAGCTGTGGGACACCAACTGCACAACATATACTACCTCCTATAGGTTCGCAGTGTACCTCCTTTATGATCCATGCGAAGCGAACGCGATAACTATTATTAATGATTCAAGTCACTCGCAGCAGCGTCTTCACACTTCATTGTCAGCGTGGCCTAGCTCAAGTGCGGTGCGCTCCATGAAATGCAATTCCATCTTCTATAACTCCTGCAAGGACACATCTGGAAGCCAAAGAAGGAAATGACAGTGGTTTCTGCAATTACGGGGAAAACAGCAATAACGGGGGAAAAGGTAGGATGGTACCTCATATTACTGAAGAATGACTCGCAGCTAACGCAAATTTATACAAGTCTTCAGACTGTGGCAGTTTGCAGCTGCCTGCAGACACCAAAAGACACCTCAAGAAGATCTCAGCAGAAACGCCAAAACGTGGAGTCGTTGAAGGAACAGAAGAGGAACATTCTGAACACCGAATAGACTTTATCAAAAAGAAAAACATACCAAATATAGAACTTTCAACATGTATCATTTTCGAGGGAGAGGAGTCACTATCCGACACACACACACACACACACACTTCATCTGTAGGTTCAATCACCGTATTTCACCACTATTTATACGACCTTAAATTAGCACCAGATTACAGAGTAATAATTCATTAATAAATAGACCTCTGCGCACAATAACAATTAAAACTAATTACAAAATTCTGTAGCACCACATTATGTGCACACGAAAGTAGATTCCTAAATAATTTGGCAATAACAGTCAGATATAAATATCGCAATCGCTTGTGTAGCAGTGACACACACGAAAAAACCAAATGCGTCTGTCAATAACGTCATGCTGACTGTCTAATATTTATGTCTGCACAGCCTGGTTAATTGAATTGTGTAACATATATGTAGGTACGCTCTAAACAAAAATAATTCGCAGCGCCACTGATTGTTGCAGTGATAATGACACAGAATAATGAGCGCGATCTATTACTAAATATTGTTTGGATCGATAGTGTGGCAATCGACTGCAGTTTCTTCCTCCTGTTCGATACTACAACATCTACTGTAACTTCACTTATATGACACGTTCAAGTTGTGTTAGCGATGCATTCTTTTAAAAATGGTTCAAATGGCTCTGAGCACTATGGGACTCAACTGCTAAGGTCATTAGTCCCCTAGAACTTAGAACTAGTTAAACCTAACTAACCTAAGGACATCACAAACATCCATGCCCGAGGCAGGAGTCGAACCTGCGACCGTAGCGGTCTTGCGGTTCCAGACTGCAGCGCCTTTAACCGCACGGCCACTTCGGCCGGCTCATTCTTTTAAGTTTTCCGTATCCGTACGTATACGAAGAAAGGCGAAGACAGCCAAACTTAAGGGCTCCAATTTAGATTATGCAGGGTATTCCCGTTGCAAACTTCTAGGACTTGTACAGGGAAGCGAGTACATAATATTTTGTATGGGAACCCATGACTGGAAACGTACCGTTTCCGTTCTACGACGGTTTCAATTCAGACGTGTAAATCGTCTACGTCTGCTGAAGGAAAGAGAAAACTCTCGGAGTTTCATGCCCTAGTATGCAATAGGGTGTACGGGATTTAACGTCCATGGAATACTTGTTGTGAGGTCGTAGGCGAAGTTTAATTTACTAGACTCCTGTAGAGAAAGAGGAAGGTCCACTGGCACGAATTCGGGGCACTGGAAACTGAAGAGACACCAGGAAAGAGTTTATCAGAACATGCTTTGTGGGTACACCGTCTGTGACACCGTTGGTGATCGCCACATCGAGACTCTGTTGTAATGCGTTACTAGTGTTGTGTACGTACGGTACGTTGGGTTTGTTTTTGTTTTGGAGTAATGTAAACAACAATGTTTATTGTACAGGGTGATTCAAAAAGAATACCACAACTTTAGGAATTTAAAACTCTGCAACGACAAAAGGCAGAGCTAAGCACTATCTGTCGGCGAATTAAGGGAGCTATAAAGTTTCATTTAGTTGTACATTTGTTCGCTTGAGGCGCTGTTGACTAGGCGTCAGCGTCAGTTGATGCTAAGATGGCGACCGCTCAACAGAAAGCTTTTTGTGTTATTGAGTACGGCAGAAGTGAATCGACGACAGTTGTTCAGTGTGCATTTCGAACAAAGTATGGTGTTAAACCTCCTGATAGGTGGTGTATTAAACGTTGGTATAAACAGTTTACAGAGAATGGGTGTTTGTGCAAAGGGAAAAGTTCTGGACGGCCGAGAACGAGTGATGAAAATGTAGCACGCATCCAGCAAGCATTTGTTCGCAGCCCAGGAAAATCGACTCGCACAGCTAGCAGAGAGCTGCAAATTCCACAATCAACTGTATGGAGAGTCCTACGAAAAAGGTTAGTTGTAGCTGAACGTCAACTACCCGAGGCGATGGATCGGCCGCCAGGCAGCCCGTGACAGAGCACTTCTTCACTGGCCTCCAAGAAGCCCTGATCTTACCCCCTGCGATTTTTTCTTGTGGGGGTATGTTAAGGATATGGTGTTTCGGCCACCTCTCCCAGCCACCATTGATGATTTGAAACGAGAAATAACAGCAGCTATCCAAACTGTTACGCCTGATATGCTACAGAGAGTGTGGAACGAGTTGGAGTATCGGGTTGATATTGCTCGTGTGTCTGGAGGGGGCCATATTGAACATCTCTGAACTTGTTTTTGAGTGAAAAAAAAACCTTTTTAAATACTCTTTGTAATGATGTATAACAGAAGGTTATATTATGTTTCTTTCATTAAATACACATTTTTAAAGTTGTGGTATTCTTTTTGAATCACCCTGTATTGTATCGTATGTTAACTGTGGACCTAGAAACGATGGAGCGGCTCCTTCCCCGCCGCCCCACGCAGAACCCAGGGTTATTGTGCGGTTCGGCCCCTAGAGGATTCCCCAGACGAGTGTAACCCCTATGTTTGCATGGTAGAGTAATGGTGGCGTACGCGTACGTGGAGAACTTGTTTGCGCAGCAATCGCCGACATAATGTAGCTGAGGCGGAACAAGGGGAACCAACCCGCATTCGCCGAGGCAGATGGAAAACCGCCTAAAATCCATCCACAGACTGGCCGGCTCACCGGACCTCGACACAAGTTCGCCGGGCGGATTCGTGCCGGGGACCGGGGGCGCTCCTTCCCAATCCGGAAAGCCGCGCGTTAGACCGCCCGGCTAACCGGCCCGGCACATAATTTTAAAGTGTTAAAACAAACAAGCGTGCTTGACTAATAAATGGGTGTTTAGTTATGTTTCCTTTCGAACTGTTGCCTAAAAACTGCACTTCCTCACGCCTAATTATGTTCCTCAAGCATAAGTCCTAGAAGTGCCCGCCCCCGGTAGCTGAGTGGTCAGCGCGACAGAATTTCAGTCCTAAGGGCCTGGGTTCTATTCCCGGCTGGATCGGAGATTTTCTCCGCTCAGGGACTGGGTGTTGTGTCGTCCTAATCATCACCATTTCATCCCCATCGACACGCAAGTCGCCGAAGTGGCGTCAAATCGAAAGACTTGCACCCGGCGAACGGTCTAGCCGACGGGAGGCCGCTGTCGGATAGGGAGCTGGTTGAACCACGTGGCAGCCGAACATTCAAAATTCCTTATTTTGCAGTTGATGCATATCTGTAAAACTAACGACAGATTCGACTTTCACAAGATTCAGCTAAGGAAGTTAGAGGTCTAAACTTTATGTGAGTCTTAGTAGCATCGTTAGAGCATCGCATAGAGCACACAGCAGGCTTACAAGGAGAAAATCCACACATGTTTGGCCATTTCCCGATATCAAATGGTTCACATGGCTCTGAGCACTATGGGACTTAACTTCTGACCTTAGAACTACTTGAACGACAGACGTATTGTTCGGTCCGCCGTGGAGGTTCGAACAGCTACGTCACGTCCCTTGAGTTAGGAAACCGATTTGTTTGCAGAAAGACAAGTGGCCGGACGGACGGTGCGGCATCTGAAGAACTACATCTACATATATACTCCGCTAGCCACCAAGCGGTGTATGGCAGAGGGCACAATTCGCGCCAAAGTCATATTTCATATTCCCCCCTCTGTTCCACTCGCGGATCGCGCGGGGGAAAAACGACTGCCTGAACGCCTCAGTACGAGCTCTCATATCCCTTATCTTTGAATGGTGATCACTGCGCGATTTGAAAGTTGGTGGTAATAGTATATGCTCTACATCCTCGGTGAAGATTGGATTTCCGAAATTAGAGAGCAACTCCTTCTGTTTAGCGCGTCGTCTATCTACACTAGTGTGTCCCACTTCAAACTTTCTACGAGATTTGTAACGCTCTCGCGATGGGTAAATGTACCAGTCACGAATCTTGCCGATCTTCTTTGGACCTTCTCAATCTCTTGAATCAGACCCAACTGGTAAGGGTCCCATACAGACGAACAATACTCCAAGACTGGACGAACTAACGTATTGTAAGTAACTTCCTTTGCTGAATGACTGCATCGCTTCAGGATTCTACCAATAAACCGCAATCTAGAGTTCGGCTTACCCGTTACTTATGTAATCTTATCATTCCAGTTGAGATCATTTCGAATAGTCACACCCAGATATTTGACTGATGTTACCGCTTCCAAAGACTGATCATTTATTTTGTACTCATACATTAATGGGGATTTCCGACATGTTGTACGCAGTAGATTACACTTACTAATGTTGAGAGATAACTGCCAGACATTACACCACGCATTTATTTTCTGCAAATCCTCATTGATTTGTTCACAACTTTCGTATTAAACTACTTTCCTGTAGACTACAGCATCATCGGCAAACAGTCTAAGGCCGCTGTCAATACCATCAACCAGATCGTTTATGTAAATCGTAAAAAGCAGAGGATCTATTACACTGCGCTGGGGCACACCTGAAGTTACCCTTGTTTCTGTTGAAGTTACCCCTTTCAGGACGACATACTGCTCCCTGTCTGTTAGAAAACTTTCTGTCCAACCGCATATGTCATTGGATAGACCGTAAGCGCGCAATTTTTGTAGCAAGCGACAGCGCGGAACTGAGTCGAACGCCTTTCGAAAGTCGAGAAATATGGCATCAACCTGGGAGCCGGTATCTAGAGCCTGTTGTATATCATGCACAAAGAGGACCAGCTGTGTCTCGCATGACCGCTGTTTCCTAAAACCGTGGTGGTTTCTGCAGATGAGCTTCTCAGACTCTAGAAAGGTCATAATGTCTGGACACAAGATATGTTCCATGATTCTACAACAAATCGATGTCAGTGAAATTGGCCGGTAATTATGCGCATCCGATTTTCTACCCTTTTTATAGATTGCTATGACCTGGGCCTTCTTCCAGTCCCGTGGAACTTTCCGCCGTTCGAATGATCTCTGATAGATGACGGATAAGAATGGTGCTATATTTGTAGCACAGTCAGCATACAGTGTTACGGGGATACCGTCTGGGCCAGATGCCTTTCTGGCGTCTAAGGATCTTAACTGTTCTACAGTCCCGGGTACACTGAACACTGTGTCGTTTGTTCGATGATTGAAAGGGGGAACGACGGTTAGCAAGGTGCCCACAGCTGCAGCTTCCCTTGACACAGCGACACAGAGAGGCCCAAGAACTGCCCCACATTGTCGTTTCGACGATTCCCGCTTTTTGGTACAGCATCACGATGGAGCTACCCGTGTGTGGAGACTCAGAGGACAACGAAAGTTGTCAGAATACGTTCGTCATCGCCATACGAGGTCAGCCCCTTGGCGTGATGCTGTGGGGTGCATCTGGGCACACAATATCGTCTCCGTGTCCCATAGACATAAGGTGGACAACAAGCGTGACAATATCTGACGTACTAAGACCGATAGTTGCTCCTAACTTAGAGTCCTTCATGACGCTGTCTTTCAACAAGATAACGCAAGACGGCATGTTACCCCTACTGTCATGAGCCTGGCTACCACGTTGTCTACATATCTAACCCACTGATCATGTGTTGCCTGCGGTCTGCAGCCTTTACGGCTGATGAAATCTGGCGCAGAGTTCAGCCAGCATGGAGTGACGTACATGTATCTGTCACTGAGGGCAGATGACAAGCCTGGCTAGAGCCACTGTTGCTGCAGCCTGCGTACAAATTTTCGGGGGCTATATACCCGTAAATCACCTATAAACTCAGTCCTGTATTTTGCCTGCGGTCGAGAATCAAATAGGCAAAAGGTGTGGCTCAGTAGAAATCATTGGATCGCACACGAGATACTGAACCCAAATTATAAAAGGGGAAAATATTAAAATGAAACAGGCAAAATAGAATACATGTGTTAAAAAACTGAGATTGACAGGAAGTGCAAAATGGCACAGCAGAAACGACTAGGCGAAAGAAGCGAGGCTGTGGAAGCATGTATAACTATGGCAAAGACAAAAGTCGTCTACAGAAAAATTAGAGAGACCTTTGGAGAAGACAAGCGACAGCATGGCTATCAAGAGCTCAAATAGTAAGTCCAAACTTAGGAAAGAAGGGTAGCGGAAATATGCAAAGCATGTACAGAGGATCTATGCAGGGAAAAAAAAAAGAGCGGTGTGCTGACCACATGCCCCATCATATCTGCATCCGGTGACTCCTATCAGCTGAGGATGACATAGTGGGCCCGAGTTGCTGTTGGAATGTGGGTCCACAAGGGTTTGAATGTGGATCCACCAGACATTATATCTGGAACAATGTATAGAGGATGATTCGCAATGTGGTATGTCTGAGATGGGTTTCAAAGGTGGATCCATCAATGAGAGGACTGGGTCAGGTTTATTGGAGCCATCCACAACACATGAATAGGTACAGACATACAGAAAGTAGAACAAATGCATTGCATCTGTACAATATTTAGTTGTGAGTGACTGGGTGCATTCGAATACAGTGCTATACTATGATGTCCGACTAATGTGCTGTTCTATCTTGTACATAAGAATAATACTCATGACGGACTGCCTCCATCCTTCCAACGGACATCTAGCACATAAAATAGCGGAATTGGCATACTCATGTGGCATCATCACGGACCTTTAAGAGTTTTTTTACTAAGGAAAGAGGAAATATATGGAACCTGTTTCAGAGGTCGCCAGTGCGTCGTGAAATATCTGCTGTGAATGAATAAACAGTGAATAGCATGTGTGACAAAACGCAGCCTACCCGGACTTCTCTAAGGATCTGAGAGTTTTCGGGTATTTCAACATACACTCCTGGAAATGGAAAAAAGAACACATTGACATCGGTGTGTCAGACCCACCATACTTGCTCCGGACACTGCGAGAGGGCTGTACAAGCAATGATCACACGCACGGCACAGCGGACACACCAGGAACCGCGGTGTTGGCCGTCGAATGGCGCTAGCTGCGCAGCATTTGTGCACCGCCGCCGTCAGTGTCAGCCAGTTTGCCGTGGCATACGGAGCTCCATCGCAGTCTTTAACACTGGTAGCATGCCGCGACAGCGTGGACGTGAACCGTATGTGCAGTTGACGGACTTTGAGCGAGGGCGTATAGTGGGCATGCGGGAGGCCGGTGGACGTACCGCCGAATTGCTCAACACGTGGGGCGTGAGGTCTCCACAGTACATCGATGTTGTCGCCAGTGGTCGGCGGAAGGTGCACGTGCCCGTCGACCTGGGACCGGACCGCAGCGACGCACGGATGCACGCCAAGACCGTAGGATCCTACGCAGTGCCGTAGGGGACCGCACCGCCACTTCCCAGCAAATTAGGGACACTGTTGCTCCTGGGGTATCGGCGAGGACCATTCGCAACCGTCTCCATGAAGCTGGGCTACGGTTCCGCACACCGTTAGGCCGTCTTCCGTTCACGCCCCAACATCGTGCAGCCCGCCTCCAATGGTGTCGCGACAGGCGTGAATGGAGGGACGAATGGAGACGTGTCGTCTTCAGCGATGAGAGTCGCTTCTGCCTTGGTGCCAATGATGGTCGTATGCGTGTTTGGCGCCGTGCAGGTGAGCGCCACAATCAGGACTGCATACGACCGAGGCACACAGGGCCAACACCCGGCATCATGGTGTGGGGAGCGATCTCCTACACTGGCCGTACACCACTGGTGATCGTCGAGGGGACACTGAATAGTGCACGGTACATCCAAACCGTCATCGAACCCATCGTTCTACCATTCCTAGACCGGCAAGGGAACTTGCTGTTCCAACAGGACAATGCACGTCCGCATGTATCCCGTGCCACCCAACGTGCTCTAGAAGGTGTAAGTCAACTACCCTGGCCAGCAAGATCTCCGGATCTGTCCCCCATTGAGCATGTTTGGGACTGGATGAAGCGTCGTCTCACGCGGTCTGCACGTCCAGCACGAACGCTGGTCCAACTGAGGCGCCAGGTGGAAATGGCATGGCAAGCCGTTCCACAGGACTACATCCAGCATCTCTCCGATCGTCTCCATGGGAGAATAGCAGCCTGCATTGCTGCGAAAGGTGGATATATACTGTACTAGTGCCGACATTGTGCATGCTCTGTTGCCTGTGTCTATGTGCCTGTGGTTCTGTCAGTGTGATCATGTGATGTATCTGACCCCAGGAATGTGTCAATAAAGTTTCCCCTTCCTGGGACAATGAATTCACGGTGTTCTTATTTCAATTTCCAGGAGTGTATATCTTTATCTAAGGCGTCAGATCCCAATATAAATTTGCTATCGACGTAAGTTCGCTCTGATCAACGTCCATTTTCTTCAGCATTTCAATCAACTTATGAACCACAGACATTTGTTTACGCTCTGAACAGAGCAATTTTGCACCGTTGTATGTTTGGTTAGCCAGTTATCCAGAGTGTTTCACAATTTCTATTTCAGGCTTCTAGGGGATGTGGAAGGGACTAGTGCAGTAGTTGAAGTCTTGATAAGGAATGCACGTCCAGAAATGTACCGTTTGGATGAAAAATAAGTTTCTAGAGCGGATCACTTCCAAACCTCTCACTTCACAGTAACACACAACCGAGACAATGAACTGTAACCTGTGTGTTCAGCCAATGGACAATGTATGGAATACTCGTCGTCGGGTTTTCTTCTACGTGACAAAAGAAGTCGTCTTTAAAGTCGGCACTATGGTGCGTCCGTGGAGCACCGTAGTTAACCGTCCGAACAGATAACGTATCACTTTCTCACAGTCGTTGCTGCAGTTGGACGAAATTAGTTCAGAAATGGATCTGAGCACGATGTGACTTAACATCTGAGGTCATCAGTCCCCTACAACTTACGATTACTCACACCCAACTAACCTAAGGACATCACACACATCCATGCCCGAGGCAGGATTCGAACCTGCGAGCGTAGCAGCAGCGCAGTTCCCGACCGAAGCGCCTAGAACCGCTCGGCCACAGCGACCGGCGCAGGCGCTCTAGATGAGAACAATAATCTGTGTTCGGTATTTTTTTTTTTTTTTGCTATTTTAAACATAGCTGCACAACAGCAACGGTTCTACGTAACAAAATTATAAACAGGCGACCAGTTGCAATGGATAAAGAATTCTTTACCTAGGTTTCAACAAATTTAAATTTGTCTTCTTCAGAAGGTGGCCTAAGGACACTGAACATCATAGCTTACATTAGAAAGGTATGAAACTTAAGTCAAGAATAGATTTTAACACAAATTAGAGAGCTCTTGCATTACAAATTAGTGAGCTTTTTTTTAACACCTTAGGCCACCTTCTGAAGAAGACAAATTTAAATTTGTTGGAACCTAGGTAAAGAATTCTTTATCCATTGCAACTGGTCGGCTGTTTATAATTTTATTAATCTGTGTTCAGTTAATTTCAGATGGCGCAGCAAATTGACTTGACAGTGTAAATCTCACACTTCTTGCAGGCCTTTAATGCTACTCAGGAAAAGCTGTTACAAAGGCTGGATGAATGGGACCAAAGGCAAGAGGAAGCCAGGCGGACGCCGGCGGAGTTGCACCAATTTGACGCGGCAAAGGAAACTCGCTCCAGTTACCTCGCCAGACTGCAGCAACACTTCACGGCACAGTATGTGATATTACCAAATGAGCTTTCTTATTATCCAGTGCCCGTGCTCATATATACGGTCTGATGTAATAGTTGTTCCCGGGTGAAGACCCACATGTGTTAGGTTGTGCAGAAGTGAAGGACAAAGACTGCATATTTTCAAAGTAAGACTGTAGTGGCGGCGGCACGCTGAATTTCTATAGGGTGAATAAGAATCCCTGACAGTCTTTCACGGAATAGGTAGCTATGGTGCAAGGTCTCACTAGGGATTGTAAATTCAAATGTGAAAATCTGGGCTGTAATCTGTTATATGCCTGTTCAGCGGCCAGCGACACGGTTATCGATCGTGCACCAGATGTAGCGCTACGGAATTACCTTACCCTCTTAAATAACTCACGCTGGAAGCATGTCTGTGTGTTATTCAGACTGCTGAGCAAACAGGGCGGACTCTCAATCACGGATGAGCCCAGGTTTATCGCCGGCCGGAGTGGCCGAGCGGTTAAAGGCGCTACAGTCTGGAACCGCACGACCGCTACGGTCGCAGGTTCGAATCCTGCCTCGGACATGGATGTGTGTGATGTCCTTAGGTTAGTTAGGTTTAAGTAGTTCTAAGTTCTAGGGGACTTATGACGACAGCAGTTGAGTCCCATAGTGCTCAGAGCCATTTGAACCATTTTTGAACCGAGGTTTATACGACAGACTTTCATAACGGTAACAAATTTTACAGTCGCAAGGGTAGACAGAACCAAAGGGGGACATGTCAAAATTTGTTCAGAAATCAGTCACAGTACTATGTTACTCATGATAAGGCGATCGTAAAACATGAAGTGTTTACATTATCGAAAAAGAGCAAAAGAGACGTTTATCTGCAGAAGCATGTACCTGCACAAGTGCAGCTGAATATGTGGAGGATGACTTCGAAAATGGCTTTTACAGTATTATGTATGAAGGTACTGAAGCAGTTTCGAGTGACGTTGGACTCACTGGACAAAATCTGCAAGTTCAAACTGATACAACGTCCTCTAAAACTTTCATAAGTAATGCTACTTACAACGTTATTACTTCTCCAAAGTTGGCCGAATCTCAAGCCACTCTGATGAGTTACAGTGATCAGCCGATTTAAATTAAAGATCGTTGAATAGTGGCTACTCCGCACAAAAACAAACTTCCCTGCTGGTGAAGCACTCTCAAAAAGCTGTTAACATGACGGGACTTAATCTTTTTCAGCAACTTGGGTTGACATTCAGGATTTGGCCAAACAAATGTATGTCATGGATGGAAATGTGGAATGTATACAACCTTATGATGAATAGCAAGCCGCACCCCCGATTTTCATTTCCTTGGCCTAAGACGAAGGAACCCTGGACTTGGTCCAACCTAGGCTGCGCCAGACCACAGCTGGTGGCTAATTTGCTTATTCTTGAGGACGCTGAAGCTATTATTCTTACGTCTTTGCGATGGGCAGTATATGGGCACCGCAAAAAGTCTGCACCGTGAAACAGATCTTCGCAGTGGAAGGTTTCCCAACAGCTACTGTTACAGATAATGGCGCACTGTATACTGCTCAGTAATTTAAATATTCCTGCGCAGCTCGTGGGATAAAACACCTCCGTAGCACGCCGGTAAGTCCGTAGTCGAACGGGTTGCAGAATGCTTCGCTCAGACATTCAAGGCTCAAGTGAAAAAAACTCTCTGCTGACTATACTGCAGAGGACACCTTATTGACGTGTCTCTCTTCTTACAGAAGTTCTCCCCATCAGGACACATATCCCGAGGAGCTGCTGCACTGACGGTTGGTCAGGACCTCTCTGTCCGTCACTGCAACTCGTCTTCAGGGAAGGACTATCGCCAGTGGGTTTGAGGCGTAGAGTAGGGTCTACTATTACCAATTCAGTAGGAAAAGAAGGAAGGGTATCCCGCAGCGCATTAGCTCCGACCACGAGTTGATACTTTTTCTCCTTCCAGCAATTATAGACCTATTTCTGTTTCAGCTGCAGAAAGGAGATCTACCCTGGAAGCGAAAGGGGGAGCCGCAGAACCTCGACAGCCACCAGCCCCAAACCCTGCCACCAGTGGAACCGATGGACTCTGGGCCCGGCAGGGATGGTGCGGATGCTAGTTTGAAGGGAGATATCGTCTAGTAATCACAGTAACAGCCGAAGAGTAAGAAGCTTCGCCTGTCTCCCCTGGGGAGACAGATGTGTTCCACGTAACAGCCTCTGCACGTAGCCATGTAGTCCTGCCTTCTGTCACGGGTGGCACGGAAGTTTGGCCCACATGAAAGTGAAGCCAGTGCAGAGCGTACTTTGGCGGTCTTCCACAGAGCCTGCTAGCGGCAGCTGCATTACTTTGTTTATCTCCGTTACGTGCACCAATCAGACAGAAGGATGGCATTACTTTGCCTTAGAAGCCAATGAGTGAGCGGACACACGATATTACCCGACGGCCACAGTCAATCGTGCAGATTCCCAGTATCAATCTGCGTCATTATTTATGCCGTGCCCTAGCAAATAATCAGCAATGTTGTGTCGGCAGTCTGCATGCTTCATCAGGTGTGGGTATAGAAACGGCCACAGCCACGACTGCTAACAACGTCGGTAATGCACTTAAACTCTGGAGTGTGACTCTAGTGTATGTTGGACTTAGTTGTAGTCAGGACAGATTCAGACTAGTGTAGCACCTGAACTGGAAGTTATGCTTTTGTGTTATCCTAACAAAAGTGGGTTCATTAACATGAAACTATTCATTCGGTCGCAGTGTTCGAGACACTACTCTGTTTAACAATCTGTATTGCATTTGACAATATGTGCAAGGCTATTAAAAGACGAGAACACAAATTTGTTGCAGAAGGATTTATGGAATGTTTGTAGCAGGAGGCCATTATTTCGCTACTTGCCAGGAAGTGGACACTTAGTAGGAAAGCTGGTTGCATTGCTTTCTACGACGATAGAAGCAATGGTGTGTCACTGGCTACAAAAGCGTGTCTCCAACAGCTACAGAAATAAACCCTCTCTTGTTCAATCAAATGATTTCCTGGACACCTAACGGACGACAATAGTATGAGACAAATATATGTACTTCGTGGCAGATTAAAACTGTGCGCCGAACCGATATCGAGTCCAGAAGTCTGCGTTTTGCTGGCGGTGGGAAAGGCGTGATCTCAAGTTCGACCCTGGACCGGCACACATGTCTGACCCGTCAGGAAGTTTAATAATACGAGGGTCACTCCAAAAGAAATGCACACTATTTTTGTAAAAATACAGTTTTCATTCTGCATGTGTGAAAGTTTTACAGTGTGTAGATACATCCTTCCGGCTTGTTCTCAAACTTAGTTCAACCTGTTCCCGTGAGTGGCGCCGTCACGGCATGTCTTCAAGATGGCTGCAACACTTGGCGTTCGTCAGAAGCAACGTGCTGTCATAGAATTCCTGTGCCGTGAAAACGAGACAGTGGGAAACATCCACAAGAGGTTGAAAAAGGTGTATGGAGATGCTGTGCTGCTGTCGATCGCAGTACAGTTAGTCTGTGGGCAAGCAGGTTACGTGATGAAAGCGGGCACGGCAATATTGAGGATTGTCCTCGCAGCGGCAGGCCTCGTACTGCACACACTCCAGACAATGTGCAGAGAGTTAACGAATTGGTGGCTGCTGACAGACGCATCACAGTGAACGAATTGTCACGCTACGTTGGGACAGGGGAAGGAAGTGTTTGCAGAACACTGAAAGTGTTGGCGTTAAAAAAGGTTTGTGCCAGGTGGGTTCCCAGGATGTTGACAGTGGCTCACAAAGAAGCAAGAAAAACGGTATGCAGCGAATTTTTGGAACAGTACGAGAATGGTGCAGATGAATTTCTCGGAAGAATTGTGACAGGTGATGAAACATGGCTCCATCATTTTTCACCAGAGACGAAGAGGCAATCAATGGAGTGGCATCATGCAAATTCACCCAAGAAAAAACAATTCAAAACCACAAATAGTTCAAATGGCTCTGAGCACTATGAGACTTAACATCTGGGGTCATCAGTCCCCTAGAACGTAGAACTTTAAAAAGCTAACTAACCTAAAGACATCACACATATCCATGCCCGAGGCAGGATTCGAACCTGCGACGGTAGCGGTCGCTCAAAACCACACCTTGTGCTGGAAAAGTTACGGCTACGGTGTTTTGCGATTCCGAAGGACTCTTGCTTGTGGACATCATGCCGAGTGCAACCACCATAAATTCTGATGCATATGTGACGACACTGAAGAAACTTCGAGCTCGACTGAGTCGTGTTCGAGCACATCGGCAAAAGCAGGACGTTTTGCTGTTACACGACATTGCACGGCCACATGTCAGTCAAAAAAACCATGGAAGTGATCACAAAACTCGGATGGACAACACTGAAACACCCGCCTTATATTCCTGACCTGGCTCCATGTGACTATCATCTCTTTGGGAAACTGAAAGACTCTATTAATGGAACAAGGCTTCAAGATGACTCCCTTGTGCACGCTGCCAAACAGTGGCTCCAACAGGTTGGTCCAGAATTTTGCCGTGCTGGTATACAGGCGCTGGTTCCAAGATGGCGTAAGGCAGTTGAGAGGGATGGAAATTATGTGGAGAAATGAAAATATTGTTCATAAAGGATGTATCTACACACTGTAAAACTTTCAAACAAGTAGAATAAAAGATGGATTTTAAAAAAATTGTGTGCATTTGTTTTGGAGTGGCCCTCGTAGCATACACTCGGCTGCAGTGTGAGAGATTTATTCTGGAGGTACAGATACATTTGACTTCTTGACAAGCCACCATTGTCTTACAACAACTGTCATGAAAATGTATGCTTGTTAAGCTTCACAGATTAGCAGATGAAACTTGGCTTTTCAGTTCTGAGGTCGGTTACGTAAATACGATTGATTGATTGGCACTGCAGATTGCTTTCCCGGATCCGTCAGCTTAGCGACGTCGGCGCTGACCCTTCCGCTGCCCCTAAGCGTCCTTTCACTCCAGTTGGAGCGTCGGCCACGGCAAGCAGGTCTGAGGAGACGAGGAGCCTCGGCGAGCACCACTGGGCGGACAGGCAGCCCTTTGTGTCGCCTCTCTGAAGTCTTGCCGACCGCGGCGGGTGTCTGAAGTGTGGTATCCGTCGGAAGACAGGCGTGGGGAGTGAGCGGTCTGGGAAAGTGGAGTCGCGGCGGTGAACTGCCTGCTCATCCCGCCATTGCTCAACAGCGCTGGACTTCTACTCCTACCCACTGTGCCGAACAGTTGCAATAATCCAGTTTCTTCCACTCAGTGTGCTCGACATCCGCCCCCACTAATTTTCCAACGGCATCTCCTCAGTGTAGTGGCTCCTCATCATGTCATACAGCACTGCTGGCTGGGACATCTCACGTGGTGCGTTCATTTACCGAGCGGGAAGGATGTTCTTCACTTGCGCGCCATGGGCCCTTCCTTTGCGGATATGTAAGAGTGGAATACTCTCTTTCAAATTCTCAACGTGGCAGGGGTAAAATACAGGGAGCGAAAGGCTATTTACAATTTGTACAGAAACCAGATGGCAGTTATAAGAGTCGAGGGACATGAAAGGGAAGCAGTGGCTGGGAAGGGAGTGAGACAGGGCTGACGCCTATCCCCGATGTTATTCAATCTGTATATTGAGCAAGCAGTGAAGGAAACAAAAGAAAAATTCGGAGTAGGTATTAAAATTCATGGAGAAGAAATAAAAACTTTGAGGTTCGCCGATGACATTGTAATTCTGTCAGAGACGGCAAAGGACTTGGAAGAGCAGTTGAACGGAATGGATAGTGTCTTGAAAGGAGGGTATAAGATGAACATCAACAAAAGCAAAACGAGGATAATGGAATGTAGTCGAATTAAGTCGGGTGATGCTGAGGGAATTAGATTAGGAAATGAGGCACTTAAAGTAGTAAAGGAGTTTTGCTATTTGGGGAGCAAAATAACTGATGATGGACGAAGTAGAGAGGATATAAAATGTAGACTGGCAATGGCAAGGAAAGCGTTTCTGAAGAAGAGAAATTTGTTAACATCGAGTATAGATTTAAGTGTCAAGAAGTCGTTTCTGAAAGTATTTGTATGGAGTGTAGCCATGTATGGAAGTGAAACATGGACGATAAATAGTTTGGACAAGAAGAGAATAGAAGCTTTCGAAATGTGGTACTACAGAAGAATGCTGAAGACTATATGGGTAGATCACATAACTAATGAGGAGGTATTGAATAGGATTGGGGAGAAGAGGAGTTTGTGGCACAACTTGACAAGACGAAGGGACCGGTTTGTAGGACATGTTCTGAGGCATCAAGGGATCACCAATTTAGTATTGGAGGGCAGCGTGGAGGGTAAAAATCGTAGAGGGAGACCAAGAGATGAATACACTAAGCAGATTCAGAAGGATGTAGGCTGTAGTAGGTACTGGGAGATGAAGAGGCTTGCACAGGATAGAGTAGCATGGAGAGCTGCATCAAACCAGTCTCAGGACTGAAGACCACAACAACAACAACAACAACAGCAACAATAACAATGATGATGATGGTAATGAGAGAAGAGACAGGGTGAAACCGGCTGCCGGCACAAAGCCTGATTCTCTCGAATGGCATCAGCGGTGCTATCGAGCTTAACATCCCCACCCGACGCACGGATCACGATCAACTGCGTCACATGCCCTCACTTCATGAGAGCTTGCCAGAGAGGTTGAAAATTCAATTCAGGATGTTGTAGCAAAGACTGTTGTTCAGGAATTTTACGTCATCACCTCTCCTCCACTAACCGGCTAAATATGTGTAGTGGTAGTCAAAATGTTGTGCACCACCAGGACTGGAATCGGCTTACCTCCAAGTCGAGCGCCGCGCCGCGCAAGTGTGCGTCAGCGACCTCGGTCACGTCGTCCTCCAACAGTATCTGTGACCGCTGTGACAAATACGTACAGAAGCCGCAAAGTACTTCCGAGTATGCAGAAAATGTAATCTTTCCTCTAAACTCCTACCTTGAAAATATAATGTTTTCTTCCAGGGGAATGCAGTAGAAGAAGAAGCAATTAATGTCGGGATGAGGAAGTTAGACGAAGCATACCAACTGACAAAGAATACCTATAACAAAACGTCTACAGTATAGGGGCCAAGTTCCGACATTATAATACAGTTGTAAAACCTGGGGGCTTATACGCGTCCGAAACTTTGACCATGAATAGACAAGGTCGAGCTGAGCGGCTGGAAAAGCGAGAGCGTAGGATATTAAGGAAAATCCTAGGTAGGCTGATAGACAGTGGCCAATGAGTGCAAATGAGGACTTGTAGAGCAAGACAGAACCTATCACAGCATCCTTTTAGAAGGGACGATTGTTATTTTACGGCCATCTCATGAGGATCGACGGTGACCGACTAACAATAAGAATATGGAGTTCCATCCAATCTAAGAAAAAAAGGCCGAGATGGTTCGAAGAGTATGACAAAGATCTTGGGCAGATTGGTATCTCAGAAAGAGAAATTTCTGACAGGAACAAATTTCGAAGATTGGTGAACAACTGCCAAGGTTTTAAGTGGCATCAACGTCCGAAAGATGGAAAGGACCTTTGTCCGAAGAGCATAAACGGGCACTTCTTGGTGGACGCAGAAGATACTGGCAGGAAGTCAAAGCTGTAACAGGAACAAGACCTAGACACTAAAATGAAATTGGTTGTTACCACGCAGTCCATAGAGGCACACGTCGATATAAAAAATAAATAAATAAATAAATAAATAAATAAATAAATAAATAAAAAGTTTTCTCTACACTCCTACCTTGAAAATACGCTTCTACTAAACTCCTACCTTGAATGTAGTAAGTTACATTGACGACTACGATACACTCAGCGAGATACGACTTCCTTAAATGCGACGACGTCACATTTACGTAGCCATACATGATTGCATAGAGTAAACATTTAAAGCGTTTTTCGTATTTTTAATACGCTTTCTGAGAGAACAGAGCCTTCCCCATTCTCCTGGAAAACTCAGAACAGCCTGAGTTTTATATACCGGCATTTATCGAGCGAGTTGGTGCAGTGATAAGAGAGTTGACCGGGATTGGATGCCCGTTTCAGTCACCCAGGTTTATATTTTCCATGTTTTGACAACAATGCTTAAGGCAAAAGAGTCAGTATGGTTCCTTTGAAAATTACACTACCGATTTCTTTCCCCGTCCTTCTTAATCCTACCTTCTGCTCCGTTTCTAATGACCCCGTCAACGGCAAGACTTTAAACCACAATCTTCCTTCCTTCTACTGCCAGACTGTAATCTGGTATAGTGGCAGTGAAATTCCTGTGTAAGTTTCAACATCTCGGCACTTTGATATTTTTCAACAAATAGGGAACACATGAAGAAACAAAAATCTCTCGTCCGAGCCCTGTAGGGACAAAAAGGGCAACGTATTGCCGGTGGATTCTCAGAGACAGAATAGTAAGTGGCGCTTTCATGTAACTCTATGTTCTCGAGTACTGTCAGCACTGCTAAACGGCGAGGGAAAGTGAGTTGGTGTCTGTGTCTCTTAGTAAATGCTATGAGGCTGAAAGTTCTAGCTCCCTTTGTTAATTAACACAACACAAGGCAAGAAGAGCGAGTGCAATTCTCGTTGCTATCACAACCTAACACATGCAACCAAATCGTACGAATTTAACACGATCAAATGCAATGCTCGTTGCTTTTACAAAATAACAAGTAAATTATTCTCGTAGCTCACTGTCCACAAAGACAACGTGACCAAGTGAAGTGAACCAGTTGTGTATAGAATACGTTACATTTAATTTTTAATCGCTCGCCTCACCATGCGAAGTTGTAGGACGCTTTAAACAATTTTCTAATCTAAGTCAAGACAGAGATGAACAGTTATTTATTTGCTTTAATAAATGACATAAATCACAACGAAACAGAGTGGAAAGTTCTATACAGCTCAAATCGAATTATAAAATGACTAACACAGTGGGGAAGCACAAAAGTGTGAAGGACTGTATTACTGTATGGAGCGACTGCAAAAAAGGATCTGATTAACTGGCAGCTCGCGACATTTCAGTTACTACTACTACAAGATGCCACAAATTATAACCAAACTAAGCAACAGAATTAGCGTAGCGAAATAAGCAAGTTAGGAGCGGCACAGAATGTGTACCGCAATACCAGAATTGTGACACTTATGAGCGGTTTTGAAAACAAAAGTTACGAAACAACTCACTGCGTAGAACTGAAGCCTTTATTAGAGATTAATCACCTGGGACACGAGCACAACTATCCCATTGTTTCACGAGACGAAGGATTACGTGTTCCCAGAATTCCTGCGACTGTGACAAGAGCCTGTCTTTCTCTGTGTCCTTCAGTTCGTCGCCAGAGTTGAAGCGCTTTCGTGGAAGACACAGGGCGTCGAGTCCGGGTTCTAGGGCGGATGCTCAGGTTTCTCACACTCCAACTTGGCCATTACAGTTTACGAGTATGTGACTGTGGAGATGTGTGGAGGCGTGTTATCTTGGAGCTGAATCACTCCCTCCGTGACCAGCCTGGGGCCGTTTGCTCTTGATAGACTTGCGTGGACTGCGGAGTGTCTCACAGTACACATCCCTGTTAAAGGTTTTTCCGTGCCTGAGGAATTCGATGAGTATCAGAGCTGGTGTAACGCCGAAAATGTAGATAAAATACCTTACGCAGCATCCAAAATTTTTCGGCGTTTAATATCCGTTGACAACTTGTACTGTACTTCTAATTCACGCTTTCTTACAGAAACCATACTTAATATGTAATGAAGGTAATAGTGTATTTATTTGTGAATGTATGTACCTACATCTACATCTACATCCATACTCCGCAAGCCACCTGACGGTGTGTGGCGGAGGGTACCTTGAGTATCTCTATCGGTTCTCCCTTCTATTCCAGTCTCGTATTGTTCGTGGGAAGAAGGATTGTCGGTATGCCTCTGTGTGGGCTCTAATCTCTCTGATTTTATCCTCATGGTCTCTTCGCGAGATATACGTAGGAGGGAGCAATATACTGCTTGACTCTTCGGTGAAGGTATGTTCTCGAAACTTTGACAAAAGCCCGTACCGAGCTACTGAGCGTCAGTCCTGCAGAGTCTTCCACTGGAGTTTATCTATCATCTCCGTAACACTTTCGCGATTACTAAATGATCCTGCAACGAAGCGCGCTGCTCTCCGTTGGCTCTTCTCTATCTCTTCTATCAACCCTATCTGGCACGGATCCCACACTGCTGAGCAGTATTCAAGCAGCGGGCGAACAAGCGTACTGTAACCTACTTCCTTTGTTTTCGGATTGCATTTCCTTAGGATTCTTCCAATGAATCTCAGTCTGGCATCTGCTTTACCGACGATCAACTTTGTATGATCATTCCATTTTAAATCACTCCTAATGCGTACTGCCAGATAATTTGTGGCATTAACTGCTTCCAGTTGGTGATCTGCTATATTGTAGCTAAATGATAAGGGATCTTTCTTTCTATGTATTCGCAGCACATTATACTTGTCTAGATTGAGATTCAATTGCCAATCCCTGCACGATGCGTCAATTCGCTGCAGATCCTCCTGCATTTCAGTACAATTTTCCATTGTTACAACCTCTCGATATACCACAGCATCATCCGCAAGAAGCCTCAGTGAACTTCCGATGTCATCCACAAGGTCATTTATATATATTGTGAATAGCAACGGTTCTACGACACTCCCCTGCGGCACACCTGAAATCACTCTTACTTCGGAAGACTTCTCTCCATTGAGAATGACATGCTGCGTTTTGTTATCTAGGAACTCTTCAATCCAATCACACAATTGGTCTGATAGTCCATATGCTCTTACTTTGTTAATTGTCATTATAAGGTAAATATTGTAAATTGCTGGGTAATACCCAAGGGCAGTTTATTTAAATGTGTCGATAGCAACGGCGAAATGGCAGTAGTTGTGCCGTTGTTTATCTTGGCGTGTGGGGCGTCTCTGTAGCGTTGCAAGCAGAGAGGGGGCGCAGCAGCTTGAGCCATGAAAGAGTGCGGAAGTGTTTGTTGGGCGCCCCCGCCTACGGGGTGTGCAGCCAGCTACGCTCGCGCCAGTGTAGGCGCGCCCGATTCGTTAGCCCGTGAGTACACAGCTACAACATCGAAAGACTGTTAAGTGAAAAAATATAACCTTGTAGAGGCATTACCTAGTGAGATTTATTTAGCAAAGTATGATCAACTTGAATAATAACCTGCAATAGTTAAAACTCTTAGGGCACCTGTGTTGTCATTGTCCGCATGCATTATTACCAAGAAGGGTCCCTTTCCTTTCCATGCAGCCACAGAGTGTCTAGAAATATGAAAATTGATTAGTTACCTACTGCCAGTTCTGTTTCTTTGCTAATGACCAGTTTCAGTCTAAGTTCAGTACCTCTTCATTAGTCACGCAATCTACTAATCTAACCTTAAGTATTCTTCTGAAGCAACACTTTTCTACTCTTCTCTTGTCTGAAATGTTTATCATCCATGTTTCACTTCCATACACTGCTACACTCCAGCCAAATACTTCCACAAAAGACTTCTTAACACTTAAAATCTATATTGGATGTTAACAAATTTCTCTTCTTTCGAAACACTGTTCTCGCTATTGCCAGTCCACATTTTATATCCTCTCTGCTTGGGCTACCATTATCTATTTTTCTACGGAAACAGTTATCCTGATCTACTATTTTTAGTGTCTCGTTTCCTTATCTGATTCCCTTAGCATTAAATGATTTAATTCGACTATATTCCATTATCCTTGTTTTGGTGTTGTTGATATTCATCTTATATCCTCGTTAACAATACAAAACCCTGTAGAAAATTATGAAGCCCTACATTCCCTATAAAAAGAGGCACCCGTCTACTATGCCATTTATGCAGGGTTTCTATTAATAAACAAAACTAATTTATTAATAGAAACTGTTATGTAGGCATGCTATTCCTATTTTGTGTTAAAGGTTTTTGCTGTCTACTCAACTGTTATTTATGTACTGTTCAATTTTTACTTTTTCATTGCATTACCACCACTCTGTCAAAGATGTTACTTATTGTATGTTTCTGCTTCAGTCTAGACGTGTTATTTTCAATGTTGTTTGCAAGCATTGTAACTTGGCGTTGTAAGCCGAAAACCGGTTTCCACAATAAAAGTATATTAGAGAACAAAAGCAAACTGGTGCTTTTCATTTATTATGTTGTTCTACCAAGAACCGACGGAAGATTTTATTAACTATTTTCGTATTTTCATTTCAACCGATGTAGTTATTGTAAATGTTGCTGCGAAGCACGTGTTGCATTTACGACCAACTTGAGGCAATAATTTTGTTCTCCTTTTATGTGAGGAGAAAAAAAATCATGTACCCACCAAGAGTTAGGTTAGTAACTGTAACAGCGATATATCGCTATCTTTGTCCAAAATGAGGTCGGACAGACTTCGCTTGCGGAAAAGGAGGTTAGAGGGTTGTAATTTCTTCTGAAAAGTGCACTGGAATCACTAACTCATGCTGGTGAAAGTAGCGAAGTGCTGACGGGTCATCTTTTCGTTCTCACTAAATGGCTTACGAAGCATAAAGCGGATTGACCATTACCCTCATCTGAATGACTTGACGTTTGGTGGCAAGACCTGGATTGTCTGACCGTGGCATTCGTATTTTGAAGAATATTTTGCAAAGATGTGTTTTCGCTGCGAAGATAACAGTTACTACCTATCCAAAAGCTACCGCCATAATAAGACTCTATTTGTGGCCAGCGTCGCAACTGCTTTCACTTTACAAATTATTTTCTTTGTTGAAAGTGATAGATGATGCGAAAATCCGCGTATGCAGAAATAACGCTGTGCTGTGGTTAGCAGGTTTCTGGTTGATGTTTACATCAGGACGCATGATGCGTAGCCATTAGGACCCACTTACGATTATCTCAAGTGAATAGTAGACTATACAGAAAAATAGTCTAAGAAACAGTGATACTCATATTTAATTAAAATTACTATGAAAGAGGCAGAAAAAAGTGTGGGGAACTGAATAGAGAGCTCAAAAAAGGAATAGCAGATGGAAAATAATATAAAAATGTAAAACAAGGTCGATACTTTTGTGACGCATTTCAAAGTAAAGGATAGATTCTCAATTATACCGTGGCGTATCAGAGCATGAGCAAACAAGGATTAAGCTGCTAAAATTTCGTATACTAAAATACGTACACCATAAGCACAGTGCACTGTTACGTCTTCTCACAGCAGTAGAAATCTCTGCTTCAGAGGGAAATACCACATCAGATGACGTCTTACAACATTTCCTCTCACCAAAGCGTCTAAAAGGGGATACGCCATAGATGTAGATTTCAACAAATATCTAAAACGATTCCAGATCTTTGTTTCAAAGATCGAATGAAAAAAGAAGTGACGCAGCTTTTATACCTCAGCTTACTGGCAGATCGAAAAAAAAAAATTTTTCTCGTACTAAATTCGGATCTTAAAACGCCGAGGCTGAATAAAAACTTGACGGTCACGATTTACATGCATGGTGTACGTATCACTCCAGACGCCAAGACAATGACAAATGGCACACATTACATCAGGTATGCCGGTCTTTTTATTTACCTGCAAGTTTCTTACTTGCATTGTCACTAAACGTCAGCATTTTTTAAATACAAATTTAATAAGAAGACAGCTCAAGGTAAATACACTACTGGCCATTAAAATTGCTACACCACGAAGATGGCGTGCTACAGACAGCACATTTTAACCGACAGGAAGAAGATGCTGTGATGGGCAAATGATTAGCTTTTCAGAGCATTGACACAAGGTTGGCGCCGGTGGCGACACCTACAACGTGCTGACATGAGGAACGTTTCCAACCGATTTCTCATACACAAACAGCAGTTGACCGGCGTTGCCTGGTGAAACGTTGTTGTGATGCCTCGTGTAAGGAGAAGAAATGCGTACCATCACGTTTCCGACTTTGATAAACGTCGGATTGTAGCCTATCACGATTGCGGTTTAACGAATCGCGACATTGCTGCTAGCGTCGGTCGACATCCAATGACTGTCAGTAGAATATGGAATCGGTGGGTTCAGGAGGGTAATACGGAACGCCGTGCTGGATCCTAACGGCTTAGTGTCACTAGCAGTGGAGATGACAGGCATCTTATCCGCATGGCTGTAACGGATCGTGCAGCCACGTCCCGATCCCTGAGTCAACAGATGGGAATGTTTGCAAGACAACAACCATCTGCACGAACAGTTCGACGACGTTTGCAGCAGCACGGACTATCAGCTCGGAGACCATGGTTGCGGTTACCTTTGACGCTGCATCACAGACAGGAGCGCCTGCGATGGTGTACTCGACGACGAACCTGGGTGCACGAATGGCAAAACGTCATTTTTTCGGATGAATCCAGGTTATGTTTACAGCATCATGATGGTCGCATACGTGTTTGGCGACATCGTGGTGAACGCACATTGGAAGCGTGTATTCGTCATCGCCATACTGGCGTCTCACCCGGCGTGATGGTACGGGGTGTCATTGGTTATACGTCTCGGTCACCTCTTGTTCGCACTGAGGGCAGTTTGAACAGTGGACGTACATTTCAGATGTGTTACGACCCGTGGCTCTACGCTTCGAAACCCTACATTTCAGCAGGATAATGCACGACCGCATGTAGCAGGTCTTGTACTGGCCTTTCTGGATACAGAAAATGTTCGACTGCTGCCCTGCCCAGCACAGTCTCCAGATCTGTCGCCAATTGAAAAGTCTGGTCAATGGTGGCCGAGCAACTGGCTCGTCATAATATGCCTGTCACTATTCTTGATGAACTGTGGTATCGTGTTGAAGCTGCATGGGCAGCTCTACGTGTACTCACCATTCAAGCTCTGTTTGACGCAATGCCCAGGGGTATCAAGGCCGTTATTACGGCCAGAGGTGGTTGTTCTGGGTACTGATTTCTCAGGATCTACGTACCCAAATTGCGTGAAAATGTAATCACATGTGAGTTCTAGTATAATATATTTGTCCAATGAATACCCGTTTATCATCTGCATTTCTTCTTGGTGCAGCAATTTTAATGGCCAGTAGTGTACATAACATGAATGTAAAAATCATTATTATTATTATTTAATATTGCACTATGTCTCGAGGAATAATCTCATTATCATTAAAAAAATGGTAATACAAAACTTTTCGCATGAATATAAATAGAGCTTAAAGTTTAAGAACGTCATTATTTACTGCCAAACGATAAAATTTTTCGGTCCACGGACCACCACCAGGTTCATAAAAGGATTTACATCATGCTGGGCGATATAAAGTCAATGGCGTCAGATGGTAAAATCCATGAAATCGTTACTGTTGTAACATAGTAATATAATTTACATCAAGATGATGGGACACAGCAATCAGTCGTCCTTTCCTTTCAGGCTTTATTAAAGCAAATCTAGATTTCGACGAGTACGTAGCCATTACAAGTGCAATATCTCAGAGTTTTAATACATTTCCTAGTACGTCAATCCCCTGTTATTCGGGCTCCTGTCACTGTTAGACTAATTCTTAAATCTTGAATGAACTGTGATAGGAGCCCGAACAACAGGGGACTGTAGCAGGTCATGTATTAAAATTGCACTGATAATGTTTAGACGCTATACCAAGTCTAATTTTGCTGCAGTAAAACTTGAAAGGAAAGGACGACTGACTGCTGTGCTCCATCATTTTGAAAGCCTTATCACAGTCGATGCGTGCATTGCACATTCCTAATGGAAGATACCTTGATAATTTACCTGATCAGTCATAAATCTGCCAGACAAGGTACTTGCTCGTGCTATGTCAACAGTAGTATTGAGTATATAGAATGCCTGTGTTCGTGACGCTAATGCTGACTGTTGATATAGCACGGGCTAGTCCACTGTCTGCAACGTTTTATGATTGACGATGTAATTTATATTACTACGTGACAAAAACTAAACTCCGCCCGAACAGGCTATGAAAGCTCAACGCTACGGACCGGTCACCGTGTCATTCTCAGCCGACAGGCGTCACTGCATGCGGATGCGGAGGGGCATGTGGTCAGCACACCGCTCTCCCGGCCGTATGTATGTCAGTTTACGAGAGCGGAGCCGCAACTTCTCAACCGAGTAACTCCTCAGTTGGCCTCACAAGGGCTGAGTGCACTTCACTTGCCAACAGCCCTCGGCACACCGGGTGGTCACGCGTCCAAGTGCTAGCCCAGCCCGACAGCGCTTAACTTCGGTGATCTGACGCGAACCGGTGTTACCACTGCAGCAAGGCCTTTGGCATTACTATGCCACGACACTAACGAATTCATGGATTTTATTTTTCTGACGCCATTGATTTTGTATCGCCTAGTATGATGTAACCCTTTTATGAACCAGATCATGGGCTGCGGACCGAAAATGGTTATTCAGTAACGACATTTTATCAGCAGCTCTTGGTGGTAAATCATAATCTGCTTCAAATATTTACAAGCACCTTCTGAAAGCTATGGCGTGCCTGCGAAGAAGGGAAGTATAACTCTTCCAACAGAGTGTTTACTTCGTTTAATGGTTCAAATGGCTCTAAGCACTATCGGACTTAACATCTGAGGTCATCAGTCCTCTAGATTTACAACTACTTAAACCTAAATAACCTAAGGACATCAAACACATCCATGCCCGAGGCAGGATTCGAACCTGCGACCGTAGCAACCGCGTGGTTCCAGCCTGAAGCGCCTAGAACCGCTCTTCCACAGCGGTCGGCTTTACTTCGTTTACTACTCTGCTAATAACACTAAACATCGCAAGTAAGCGCATATTCTCTTAATCAGAAATTGAGGCCTTCTTGTGGTGAAATCTCTTTCTTGCGTTCACTACTTACTACTTTTTTGCTGTCCACAGATTAAAAATTTCTGAAGAACACTTAGAGACTTTATTTATCATAATCAACACTAGTGTGCAATAGAGACAAGATAGCCGGCCGGTGTGGCCGAGCGGTTCTGGGCGCTTCAGTCTGGAACCGCGCTGCTACTGCGGTCGCAGGTTCGAACCCTGCCTCGGGCATGGATGTGTGTAGTGTCCTTAGGTTAGTTAGGTTTAAGTAGTCCTAAGTTCTTGGGGACTGATGACCTCATATGTTAAGCCTCATAGTGCTCAGAGACATATGAACCATTTCACAAGATGTCGGCCAAATCAAAGCTTGGTTGGACTTACCGACTTCATTATCGATCTGTTGATCCTGGTGTTCTACACTTTGTGTTGTCTTTTGCACGTTTGGATGAAGCATCTTTGATATTAGTGGACGAAATGTGTTACCATAAGACAGAACAAACGCTTTGATATTACTGATGACAATACTAATTATTCAAAAACAATACAATGATACTACTGTTGAATATACACTGATGAGCCAGAACATTTTGACCACCGACTTGCTATTGATATAAACCCGTCAAGGCAATAGAAGCGTCACCTGCCAGGGACACGCACGATGCATGTACACTACTGGCCATTAAAATTGCTACACCAAGAAGAAATGCAGATGATATACGGGTATTCATTGGGCAAATATGTTATACGAACAGTTCGACGACGCTTGCAGCGGCATGGACTATAAGCTCGGAGACCACGGCTGCGGTTACCCTTGACGCTGCATCACAGACAGGAGCGCCTGCGGTGGTGTACTCAACGACGAACCTGGGTGCACGAATGGCAAAACGTCATTTTTTCGGATCAATCCAGGTTCTGTTTACAGCATCATGATGGTCGCATCCGTGTTTGGCGACGTCGCGGTGAACGCACATTGGAAGCGTGTATTCGTCATCGCCATACTGGCGTATCAACCGGCGTGATGGTATGGGGTGCCATTGGTTACACGTCTCGGTCACCTCTTGGTCGCACTGACTGCACTTTGAACAGTGGACGTTACATTTCAGATGTGTTACGACCCGTGGCTGTACCCTTCAATCGATCCCTGCGAAACCCTACATTTCAGCGGGATAATGCACGACCGCATGTTGCAGGTCCTGTACGGGCCTTTTTGCATACAGAAAATGTTCGACTGCTGCCCTGGCCAGCACATTGTGCAGATCTCTCACCAAATGAAAACGTCTGGTCAATGGTGGCCGAGCAACTGGCTCGTCACAATACGCCAGTCACTACTCTTGATGAACTGTGGTATCGTGTTGAAGCTGCATGGGCAGCTGTAGCTGTACACGCCATCCAAGCTCTGTTTGACTCAATGCCCAGGCGTATTAAGGCCGTTATTACGGCCAGAGGTGGTTGTTCTGGGTACTGATTTCTCACGATCTATGCACCCAAATTGCGTGAAAATATTCACACATGTCAGTTCTAGTATAATATATTTGTCTAATGAATACCCGTTTATCATCTGCCTGTCTTCTTGGTGTAGCAATTTTAATGGCCAGTAGAGTATTTCTTAACATGTATTGCAACGATAGATACCGGAATTCTGAGACAAGGGCTGAGCCAGAACATTTTGACCACCGACCTGCTATTGATCTAAACCCGTCTGCTCGCTACAGTAGTTTTGATGACTACAGAATTTAAGTCTATCTACAGCAAGGTATTTCACCGCTTGTACTAATTTGTATTGAGATGAATATCAATGTAGGTGGTAATGTATGAAACGTGAGTTAATATTAAATGGCTAAATGGGTCTGAGCACTATGGGACTTTTAACTAACCTAAGGACATCACACACATCCATGCCCGAGGCAGCATTCGAACCTGCGAACGTAGCAGCTGCGCGGTTCCTGACTGAAGCAGCTAGAACCGCTCGGCCACAACGGCCGGCAGTTAATATTAAAGATCAATTCAAACTAATACACACACACACACACACACACACACACACACACACACACAGAGTTGTTTCGTTCTTAATTATGCCCTATATACATCGTGTACCGCAGCGAAACGAGACGCCACTGACTTCAGTATGACAGTAATATTGTCGAAGATTGTACAAATGTATCTGAAACGGAAGCTTTTCGCTCGTATGTGACGCTGAATCACGTGTTGTGCAGAAGTCTCCAATAGTGTTTGGTTAATACTGTGTATGAAACGACTGTATTTCGTTAGCATACGCGTGTGAGTGGTGAAATACGAAATGAAATGTCCAGACCTTGGATTCGGGAGCCAAACACATCAAGAAAAAAGCTGAACAAGGAATCATAAGTGAACTGACCTACTGTTGTGGCAGTTTGGTAACAGCGATCGGTTCGGGCGTGAATTGAGCGCTTTCATCGGAGGAAACCAACTACAACCCGTGAAGTTTCAAGTATCAAATATTTTTTATCGCGCTATAGTAGAACTGTTGACTGTGGTTCTCCATGTAGAAGGGAACACGGCGTCTAGAGCTCGAATCGCTGCCCATGCCATGGCTTCCTCTAGTGCGATTTCGTCCAGAGCTCATCGTTTGCGCTGTGTGCAGTGAAGCGGCAGATCTGAAAGTGATCCATTCTTCAAACTTATTTTACGTTCAAAAGGTATGTTCTGAGACACCGGTTTACTATCAGAAGTTTACCTGCTAGTCTCCCTCAAGAACTCCTAGAAGGCTCTGTTTTGAAACACGAGTACATCGATGTGCTGTTTCTGCTACATCACAGCGGACAAAGTGGCGATTTTTCTGACATTCGCAAGAAATTTTTAACGTTTACAGTTTGCGATTTTTTTCTAAATGGTTCTATGTATTCTTTCCCGCAAAGAGCCTACAAAGATGACTTCAATGACTTGACATGGATGGAACTTGATCAAACACTAAGACGATAACGAAGTGTCGTACCTCTCCGTCGCCGTCAGCAGAAGAGGTCCAATAAATGCCTACCACACTGGACCAAATGTAAGAAAACACTATCTATAGAGATATGAAAGTAATCGCAATTCTCGTAGGAATGCAGACAGTGTACACCAAGTGTTGCTCTTTTATCTGCGAGTGACACAGCAGTGACCGAAAGCCCCACTCCATAAATGATGATGATGATGATGTTTGGTTTGTGGGGCGCTCAACTGCGTGGTTATCAGCGCCCGTACAAAGTCCTAGTTTTTACACAGTCCAATTTCGCCACTTTCCTGGATGATGATGAAATGATGAGGACAACACAAACACCCAGTCATCTCGAGGCAGGTGAAAATCCCTGACCCCGCCGGGAATCGAACCCGGGACCCCGTGCTCGGGAAGCGAGAACGCTACCGCGAGACCACGAGCGGCGGACCCCACTCCATAAAGAAGAAATGGCCGATTAGAGATGGAATATAGCCAGGAGGCAAAAACTTCTTTCGTGTGCCTTTTGTTGGGCGTGACAAAGTTACCGCACCACTGCTTCATATACAGCTCGCGCTCATGGACAATATCATAGAGGCACTGCAAAAACTATCGATGTTTTTCAATACCTGTGCAACTTGTTTCTGGAGTTACGCAAACGTGAAAGGAGGTTTGTTCACAGGTCCACATTAAAGAATGTCATTGCTGATAGCCACTTCCAAGACTTACCGAGTACTGCTGAAAGACATGCATGTGTGGCATTCAAGTGAGTCTTAGACAGTTTCTTTGAAATTTATGAATATGATGGGTGTGTGAATGCTGTACACATATAGATAAAAGTCGTTCTTTTTATATTGATGACTACAGACACCGTGAGAGGAGAAAGTACAAACTGGATCAGACTAGGAAAAGGAGTAAGACAAGGATGCTGTTTATCACCTACTCTTTTCAACCTGTACTTGGAAAATATGATTGACCAGTGCTCATTAGATGACAAAGGAGTAGAAATTGGAGGAAGAAGAGTAGGGTGCTTGAGATTTGCTGATGACATGGTCCTTCTAGCCACAGGGGAAAAAGAATTACAGGATTTGGTGGACACCATTGCAACTAACGGAAAAAAATGTGGAATGAAAATTAACACAAATAAAACAAAAGTACTGGCAATAGGAGGAAATAAGGAAATAAAAATTGTGCTGAATGGAGAAACACTAGAACAGGTGCAAAATTTTAAGTATCTTGGAAGCAGGATAGACACCGACTGGAAGTGCACCACAGAAATTAAAACAAGGATAGCAATGGCAAAAGAGGCGTTTTATAAGAAAAGGAGAATCTTCTGCAGCGGTATGGACAGAGAACTCAGAAAGAGACTCATAAAATGTCTTGTATGGAGTGTTCTTCTATATGGCGCTGAAACATGGACTATGAGGAAAAAAGACAGAGAAAGGCTGGAGGCTTTTGAGATCTGGACATGGCGGAAGATGGAAAGAATAAGTTGGATGGACAGAGTAAAAAATGAAGAGGTACTGAGAAGAGTGGGAGAGAAAAGACAGTTACTAGATGTAATAAAGAGAAGAAAAAGAAATTGGATTGGGCATATATTAAGAAAGAATGACGGACTGATAAAAACAGTTTTAGAAGGTTATGTAGAAGGGAAATGGAAGCGAGGAGGGAAGAGATTCCAGATATTGGATGACATGATGGACGGTACAACATACAGCAGCCTTAAGAAGGAAGCAATGGATCGCAGAAAATGGAGAGGCAAAGGACCTGCTAATATAGCAGATAACTGATGATGATGACAGACACCGTGGTTGCAATTCGTCCCTCAAAACCAATCTCCTTGTCTCTTGCCTTCTTTCTCGTACAGAGCCTAGATTTATCATTACCGCAGAAATCATTGTAGCACGTACCGGTACGACGAACGTATCCGTTAGGACAACGCGACGAAATTTGGCGGTAATGGGCTATGGCGGCAGGCAAACGACGCGAGTGCCTCTGTTAGGACCACGACATTGCCTGCAGCGTGACCATAAAGGTTGGAACCTAGAAGACTGGAAAACCGTGACCTGGTCAGATGAGTCCCGATTTCAGATGGTAAGAGCTAATTGTAGGGTTTGAGTGTGGCGCAAACACCAGCAAGCCATGCAGCCAACTTGTCAACAAGGCACTGTGCAAGCCGCTGGTCGCTCCATAACGGTGTGGGCCGTGTTTACATGGATCGGACAGGATCCTTTGGTCCAATTGAACCGATCATTGACTGGAAATGGTTACGTTTGGCTACTTGTTCCCAAACAACGAAGGAATTTTTTATGGATGGCAATGCGCTGTGTCAACGTGTAACATTTGTATCGATTAGAAGTAGGTTTGTATTACGTAACTTTGTGTCTGTAATTGTGAACTGTTTAATCTTACTTAGTTAAGGTCACTGACTTGTGACAGGAAATTTAAAGTTTGTAATATATATATATATATATATATATATATATATATATATATATATATATATATACACATATATATATACATATATATATATATATATATATGATTGTTTAAAATAATGACTTTTTAATATGTGTAAGTTTATAAGAAAATGTAACATATATTAAAAATCCCGCAAAATGCAGTAAAGGAAGCAGGCAAAAAGGAATACAAACGTCTAAAAAATGAGATCGGCAGGAAGTGCAGAATGGCTAAGCAGGGATGGCTAGAGGACAAATGTAAGGATGTAGAGGCCTATCTCACTAGGGGTAAGATAGATACTGCCTACAGGAAAATTAAAGAGACCTTTGGAGAAAAGAGAAGCACTTGCATGAACATCAAGAGATGAGATTGAAACCCAGTTGTAAGCAAAGAAGGGAAAGCAGAAAGGTGGAAGGAGTATATAGAAGGTCTATACAAGGGCAATGTACTTGAAGACAATACTATGGAAATGGAAGAGGATGTAGATGAAGATGAAATGGGAGATACGATACTGCGGGAAGAGTTTGACAGAGCAACGAAAGACCTGAGTCGAAACAAGGCCCCTCGAGTAGACAACACTCCATTGGAACTACTGACGGCCTTGCGAGAGCCAGTCCTGACAAAACTCTACTATCTGGTGAGCGAGATGTATGAAACAGGCGTAATACCCTCAGACTTCAAGAAGAATATATTAATTCCAATCCCAAAGAAAGCAGGTGTTGACAGATGTTAAAATTACCGAACTATCAGTTTAATAAGTCACAGCTGCAAAATACTAACGCGAATTCTTTACAGCAGAATGGAAAAACTAGTAGAAGCCGACCTCGGGGAAGATCAGTTTGGATCCCGTAGAAATGTTGGAACACGTGAGGCAATACTGACCCTACGACTCATCTTAGAAGCTGGGTTAAGGAAGGGCAAACCTACGTTTCTAGCATTTGTAGACTTAGAGAAAGCTTTTGACAATGCGGACTGGAATACTCTCTTTCAAATTCTAAAGGTGGCAGGGGTAAAATACAGGGAGCGAAAGGCTACTTACAATTTGTACAGAAACCAGATGGCAGTTATAAGAATCGAGAGGCATGAAAGGGAAGCAGTGGTTGGGAAGGGAGTGAGACAGGGCTGTAGCCTATCCCCGATGTTATTCAATCTGTATATTGAGCAAGCAGTGAAGGAAACAAAAGAAAAATTCGGAGTAGGTATTAAAATCCATGGAGAAGAAATAAAAACTTTGAGGTTCGCCGATGACATTGTAATTCTTTCAGAGACGGCAAAGGACTTGGAAGAGCAGTTGAACGGAATGGACAGTGTCTTCAAAGGAGGATATAAGATGAACATCAACAAAAGCAAAACGAGGATAATTGAATGTAGTCGAATTAAGTCGGGTGATGCTGAGGGAATTAGATTAGGAAATGAGGCATTTAAAGTAGTAAAGGAGTTTTGCAGCAAAATAACTGATGATGGTCGAAGTAGAGAGGATATAAAATGTAGACTGGCAATGGCAAGGAAAGCGTTTCTGAAGAAGAGAAATTTGTTAACGTCGAGTATAGATTTAAGTGTCAGGAAGTCATTTCTGAAAGTATTTGTATGGAGTGTATCCATGTATGGAAGTGAAACATGGACGATAAACAGTTTGGACAAGAAGAGAATAGAAGCTTTTGAAATGCGGTGCTACAGAAGAATGCTGAAGATTAGATGGGTAGATCACATAACTAATGAGGAAGTATTGAATAGGATTGGGGAGAAGAGAAGTTTGTGGCACAACTTGACTAGAAGAAGGGATCTGTTGGTAGGACATGTTCTGAGGCATCAAGGGATCACCACTTTAGTATTGGAGGGCAGCGTGGAAGGTAAAAATCGTAGAGGGAGACCAAGAGATGAATACACTAAGCAGATTCAGAAGGATGTAGGTTGCGGTAGGTACTGGGAGATGAAGAGGCTTGCACAGGATAGAGTAGCATGGAGAGCTGCATCAAACCAGTCTCAGGACTGAAGACCACAACAACAACAACAAGATTGTAAGATAAACAATGTGTGTTGGAAGCTGGTTCATGCGTAGGGCACTTGTATTGTAAAATGTAAAAGACCTAGGGAAGTCTCTCCGCAACGGAAGTGGCGATGTAAAAGGTGGTCTTGGTGGTCGAACTGGGCGGCTCCTTGGTGTGAACGGGACGCAGTCTGTGGCTAGCCGTTGCGCGGTACACATCGATGGTGCCAAGGGAGGCAATTGGAAGCCGCTTTGCAAGGAATTTTGCCTCGGAATTAGACTTGACTTTTGCGTGGTACCCTCAGCATTGAGGAATGGCTCTAACACATTAAAAATCCGCTGCCAATAAGAAGTTTTATACAGCATTCAAACATCAAGAGGCGTGAGTACAGTTAGCCGCCACGTCGCTTCCCACCACAACTTCACCACTTCTCCACTAACTTCATGCATACAGATATGTATCAGAGGATGGACCAGTTAATTTGTGTGAGCGATTTTAACAATAATCCATGTGCTATAAGTCTGTGTTTGGAACTATATCTTCAATCCTGATCATGAACCTATGCAGGGTCCTCTCCTAAGTGTTCAGAGAATCGAGTATCCTATTTCAAATGAACTAGTGATTCGTTTATTGAAAGGTGGCTACACTGACTCACAGCGCCAGAGATTGCGCCAAAGAGTATTATTCAGCCGCCTCCACTGGCAGTGCTTGTTCAGAAGTGGTGGTAGTTAGTGCTTGCTGAGAGGATGTTGATAGTTGTACTATTTGAGGCCATGTCGTGTGCAGTTGTTTTGATGGGCTAGACAGCAGATGTTGTTCGAACGGAGATGTTGTAATGATCAGAGTGTATTTTTAGTCAATATATATGAAGGTAAAAAACATTTTTTTATTTTTTTTTAAATTTCCTAACTAACAATGCCTCTTGGTCACAGGTTCAGTCAACAAAGCATCTGGCTTGTGTTCATGTATTAGACTGTAATTCGGGTTTCTATGTGCAATTATAGTATTTCAGTTTTATTTAATTAATTCAGTGTAAATGGTATTTAAAATATCTTGTCTTATTGAGGAAGAAGCGTGCCAGATGTGTACGTTGATTCACACTTCCACACACAGAACAGTTACACTTGTGCTTTGTTGTTCGTAGATTTTGTTTCGTAGCTTTTATAGTTGCTGGGGACTTAATTAATTAATTGCGGTAACGGAAATTTCCTTTCATTCTTTGTTGTTATTCTATGCAGTCAGATTGCGCATTAATACTAGTCAGGGCCAACCGTTTACGAGACAGCGTAACCGAACAGACAGCTACTAAAATTAAAAATATTTGCATTCTATTTAATTAAGGCCCCATGCATTATGTTGGTCAAATGTGAAAGGATTAGCAAGAGTTGAAGTTAGTTGGAATGTTGCTAAAGTGCTTTCAGTTTATTGCAAAGTATCGTTTTGCAAAAATTCAGCACAAGACTGTGTAAATGTTACTATTTAAAATACCTGCTTCACAGGTGATGAAAAAAGGCACATAAGATAAAGTTATCTGAAGCATAATTTAGCCTTGATTACTGTCATGAACGAGTTTTTTGAAGTTAATTGAGCTCAGTGTTGAACAATTTGCCTTGAAAAGTAAAAACATAAACTATTCCAAGTGAAGCTACGAATTAACTTTAGTTGAATTAAATTTTGCTACTGAAATAATCATAGGGTTTGATTAGTGACACTATACCAGTTTATGGGTCCCCACTATATTCTTCTCATGTTAGAAAGATAATAGGAATATTGTTGCTACTAAAGAAATATGATATATTTCTTTAAATGGGAATATAAACAGTTTAATTGTCATACTATTTGTTTGTTTTTTTAATAGTGGTTATTACATGTTAGTTAAATTAGAAGCCTCTCCTGGCCAGCTGTAGTTCTGCATTTCTTGCAGTAACTTTTCAGTACTCATCCAAGTAGTGATCTTGAGTGTAACTATTACTAGTGTGAGTTAGATACAGTTATGCTTTCTATGATTACTAGTTTGTGCACTGTTAGTAACTGCTGCTCTCCACAGTTCAGAGTGTCCTGTGTCAGTTTGTATCCTATGTGCTATTCAAAGGGAAATCTTAATGAAAGTCACTTCAATAACTAATATTCAATTTCCTTAAACATATATTTCTAAAATAATGTGTCTAACTGGGCTGGCGACCGTTCATTTTTTTTATTCGTATATGAACTTCTCTACTTTCATTAATCCGCAAAGTTAAAGCATGTTTAGTTTCTTCTGTTGACTGCAATATATTCAAAATTATAGTCCTATACCTTCATCCATTAGATACACGCACGGTCAAATTTCCCAAACCCTTCCAGAGGGTAACATTAGCTTATGTCACGGTAGGCTAGTGTTATACATGGCTTTTCCGTGACAGGACTTGAGGGTATGTTGTTAGGGAAGAGTGGCGTATAACGAAGCTAGTGTTATAAACGGACGACAGTTGTTCGCGATTGATTTGAAGAACATTGTGGGCGTATCGAGCGAAAATTTGGCCACCCAGGTCGACCGACATGAGTCTCATCGAAAATTTATAAAACACGATCGATAGGTCACTTCGCGACAAAATCCTGCGCCGGCAGTCTTTTAGAAATTATGCACGGCTATAGGGGCAGCATGGCTTGTTATTTCTGTAGGTGACTTCCGACGACTTCTTGATCCGATGCCACGTCAAATTGCTGCACTTCGCCGGGAAAAATGAGGCATGACACGAAATTAGGAGGTATCTCACGACTTTTCTCACTTCATTGTATAAGTGGTATACTAAATACCATGTTCATTAGTACTAATGTAGTAACAAACACTCTAGTCAAATTAATGGCTGTGTCTAGTCTATCTTGATACAATGTTGGACGCACAAAGGTGTGGGCAAAATAAAAGTGGCTTGAAAAATACTTCATACACCTAACTATAGTCAAACCAGCCCACACCATCTATCCGGGGTGCGGAACATATAAGTTGTGTTGCCTATCTTGAGGGGCATCAAACATTTTCCGGGCTAGTTTTATTTTGCCTACCCCTTATAAATGGTTATGTCATGAATGTGAAGAACGGTCGGTTATAAAAACAAATGACTTGCATTTTACGAATCAGTATATGTTAATTGTTTCAAGTGTGTTGGATATCAAAGTATCCCATGAACATCTTATCAACCCTGTTTACACGAGGACTCGAGATTACGTGAAACCAAGTATCTCTATTCTATAAATGTACGTGTTTGTACCTTATATAATGTACGCGTTTTATCCATGAAATCAAGTTTATTCAGTTCGATTGTTAACGATATTGGGAAAGAGATGCTCTATTTGCTTCTAAAATTGCGCTGTTTAGTCATCGTATGCTTCTCTCCAGCTGGTGTCAGTAGCTGTTACGAAGCACTGCTTGAGAACCTCTCGGTTGTTCTTCACAATGAAGCTAGCGATCAAAATTAGTTTTAACCGCTGAATGAAAAAATGTCAATTATCTCATAGCAAATCATAACGTTCATAAGGGCACGTTTACTGTTGTCATATTTTTTTTGCCATCGAAAATATCACCCGGCAATGTTGTCCGGCAACATTGTTGGGCATACGAGTTGCAGCTAAATTTCAACAACATTGCGCCGAATGATTACGGCAACAAATTTTCCGGCCGGAAGTGTTTAATGGACCACAGCATTTGCAACGAACTGGACAAAAGCAAGCTACGGGAAGGAAGTGCGGCTCTCCTGTTTCTGTACCCCACAGCGAAACAAATTAGCAAGAAAACGAGAAAATAGGCTTTACTTTCTTTTTTAAGAAAGTGAACTGCATCCGTAAAGTGGACTCGCGAACCGCTGATGATTACATACTTTCCAGAGATTCACCAAAATATCGCAACACGATTTTTAATACATCGTACAAGCAACTGGCTTGGAAACTGGTACGACTGATACGATTATTGAAGGCTGAATACCAGTTAGAACCAGGTTGTCTATTATCCTTCGGTTTCTGGTTCTTGGGCGTCTTAGAGAATTTTTCAGTACTTTTAATATTCCTCTTGGTATCGGATGTTTTGCAGTGTTTTGGTGAAAGGAGTCTTGGAACTGTTTAAGATAAGTTTAGAATAACAATCAGATTTTTTAGGTGTTAACATATTACTGCGGTTCGTCAGTGCAGGTAGCAAACTATTAACTTCATAAATGCAATACACCAGCGGCCCGAGTTGTGGAACGTCGAAATTAATGTATAAAAACATTGTAATAACAGAGAGTACAGTTGGCAAGTTGCCGTTCGTGAAGATGGAAACACATGCGATGAAAGTTGCAAAAAGTTTAGACGTCTTAAGAACGTATGCAAAACACGGCCAGGACTCACTGCTGCAGATTTGCTAATACTGCGGAAGAAGACAGACTGTTCGTATTCAGACTGCAGTCTTTCGATATATTAATTTCTGTGTGCCGCTGCTCTGGTCGTAGATGTCTCACATTTATGAAACTCATGGCTCTCTCATTTGTCCTCTTTTACATTCCTCAAGAGAAACAAACTAATTCAGTGCGTCTGCGATCGCTCGCCAACGACCTGAAGTGCAATAATATGGTTTCACCACTCAGATTTCGTGACTTGGCACTGTGGCCCGTCGGCGTGAGAAAGATGAAGCAAAACTGAGAGTGAGAGGCAAACACACACAAGGACTGCACTATATAGGGTGTTCCAGAAGAGATGGTCCATATTCGGCGATATGCCAGGAAATCTCATTTGAAGCAAAAATCTTCATATAGATACATGCCATATTTTGAATGGTTTCTGAGATAGAACACCTTTAATGTAAACTGTTATTTATGAAAATGGCGGCTTCGCACACAAGAGGTTTGAATCATACTTAACAAACGGAATACAAAAGATGTGGTGAATAATTCAAACTATGTTTAAAAGGCAGAAAGTTTTAATGACTGGGGAGAAATCACAAAGGCAGTCCCATGGGTTTCAGTTCTGGGTCCACTTCTATTCCTATGGCAGAAAGATATCACAAGCAAAGACGTTGTAAGCAACAGAATAGGTTGGGTTAGATAAGACATTTAAGAGGTAGGGTGGGTAAGAAACATAAGTGCGCCAGCAGCCCAAAACCAAATGTGCATCAAAAGTATTCTCGCTTGGGAACCATTCGGAATTAGGCATATATCCATATAAAGATTTTGTCTTCCAATGAGCGTTCATGTCACATCCCTTAATATTGACCATTCCTCCCTGGACGCACTGTATATCGCCCAGTCGTAGGATGTGGACAACTGGAGCAATATTGCCAGGCCATTCCACATTAATGCCAGCCACAGTGCAACAATGTTGACAGCGACACTGGCGCAGCCACACATTGCCGTAAAATATGGCCGTGTAAACACATCTTTAAAGACAGCATTTCTTGCCAACGCACTAATTAGTTCAATATTTGGTTAGACGAAAGAAAAAATTCATTTTATGGATCTGAAGGAGAACGTGTAACATAGCTTCATTAACATATCCAAACTCTTTCTCCAGGCAACCAAAGTTATGCGGTTGTAAACGGTAACGCTGATCATAACAAGGAACTGGGTTGAAGGTGCTTCGATATTAGTGTTATTTTACTTGTTATGTAAAACCTAACCTTGAGAAATGGAAGAATACTAACTACTTGTACAAAACTATGGATATAGCATATTTACTTGTGGTCTTAAAATAAATACTACGGTTCTTGGTTACTCGCAAAATATTCGGAACTTTTCCCAAATAATTTCCTTGAGTTATAGTTACTTGAAAACTTAGAACGGCATTCAGTTTCATGTACATCAGTGTGAAAGTTATAAACGCACATTCAGAATTCAGTACAAATTACGTATTAGAACGGTTTCTATTAGACGCTAAGCTGATGAAAGCTCTTCACACAGCAGCTATGTCGATACTGTAAAAAAACCTTTATACACTAACATTATTATTAGTTTCTGTGTACACCAATACATCTGCTGCAAGGATGCAGGACTGCACTGATATTCTGCTTTACATTGGAATTGTGCCTACATGGATGAAATGCTGATGATCCAAATCATTTTCCATGTTCCTGTTTAGCTGTCTTGCCTTGCCGGCTTAGACATCCTATCAGTGTCTTTTGGACCCTCGGTTAACGTCTTCATTTTTTTGTTTGACAAAAGCCCTATCCTACTCAGTTTTCTTCATCCAGTCTGAATTCCTGGCAGTTGTGTTCCATATGTCTGAATTTATACCTGTTTCCGATCGTGCTCTGTGAAATACCAATTTGTTGCTTTTTTTTGCATTCTTCACAACAGCTTGTTATTGGATAGCACTATATTTGTTCAATGCAACTTATTTATTTTTACTTCAAAGCACATGACATGTCTCATACTTTACGTAAAGTTTCGACAGGCTTGTCTGTAGATGTAACAGGTATACGACTTCCATTACAACAGCGTGCCAAAAGATACGGTTAGACGCCATTATATACCTACCTTACCATATTACGTGACATTAGGTAATGTGGTTGAGTTTAAGACTGAATTAAATAACATTCTGTTGAAGAACCCGTCTCTATTGAAGAGTATTTTCAAAGAAACTCTTAAAATAATTATTTTAGGTTGTATAAAAAAATTAGCATTATCACTGTCAGATAAGAAGCGTTCTTAACGTTAAATCATTTCATTATACTGCACTTCAATGAAAGAATATATCTGAAGGTTTTCCACCATCCAGAGAACCCTCCCGTGGGATCCGTGGACTACGACTCGTGTGATTTAAGTGCGATGTAACATGCGCCTACCTGTATACAGTGGCAGAACGATGTAATTGAAGCAGAAAGATGCAATTTTTTTATCCTGAAACATGTTCTTTACTTCGAAACTGTGTGTACACCACTGCTGAGCCCCGCTGTGCTTCTTAAACTGTGTTCCGCAAAATCGTGGCGTTCTGTAGCCATCACTTGAGGGTACCGCAGAATTAAGTACTTTTTCGTAACAACCATGAAAGTAACTAAAAAAATTAAAATTAATAGATCTTCGAAAATAAAAAAATAGAAGAATTTGCTAACCCTCTCCTCCATTTGCTAATTTGGATTCTTCGTGCGAATGCGACGCCGAAAGTGGACGAGGCTGTGTTTATCAGGAAGCAGACAGCAACAAGTTCGAGGTCCTATTCGACAATATAACACCTTTTATGAGCGACAGGAGTTCAAATAGAAAGAAGTTAATTTGCAGATGCAAAGAAACTTTAAATCAGTGTTTTTCAAATGAACAATAGATTAAATATTGAAGGGAATTGTAGTTGAAAAACCTGTCCATTATCAGTGAATGAGTTTCGACCGCATGAGCAGAAAATGCGAAACTTTTATTAAACTGACATTTCATTCATCCTTGGAAGATGAGTTGAAATTAATGCCGTTATCAGAATTCTGGTATAGCTTAAAAGATTAATATGCTCAATTGCTCTAAAAGGCAGCATTGCTATTTTTACCATTTGCAATTACATATATGTGCGAGACAGAATTTTCAGATTGTGTGTGGACCAAAACTAAACTCCGAAACAGAACTGCCGCCAAACGTGCTATGATAGTTCAACTTTCATCCACGACACCTAGTATTAGGTTTATCTGCGAAATTAAAAACCAGTACCACTCATCTCGTTATTGTTTGAATTTATAAGTGCTACTTGATACGTTGTCTTAAATTTAAGATTACTTCAAGAACTTTTAGATTAATTTTGAAATCATTTTTGAAGCAAGTAAATATTAGTCGAGTTAATTTTAATTTTTGTTACAAAACTAATCCATTGACAGACTATTGCATTAAAAACATACTATAGAAACAAAACAGGGTTTCAACGATAAAGGTGGACGTTAAAAACGGTTCCACTAATTGAAAAGATTGAGAAATGCTCCTGTAGAGGAAATATCAACGACGTACAAACTCGTAGTATGACACATTCACAGTGGCCTTTTTGATGCAGTAGCTCAAGCAGCACGAAAAGAAACACGTTTGTGAAACCAGTACGCAAGCTATTTTTCATAGTTAAACATTTTATGTGACGACAAATGATGTCTTAATGGCCAGCTACACAGTGGCTAAATTTACAGTTCAAGCGCGTACATGCGAGCTACGCGGGTTAGCCTACACCGCAGGGGCCCGCTTTCCCGCGCCGCGAGGTTCCCTCGCTCCGGCTGTGTCGCAGCACGCCCGGCTCCGGAATAGTGCTGACGCGGCGGCTCGGGACGGCCACGCCCTCGGTGCGAGACTGTGTGTGTGTGTGTGTGTGTGTGTGTGTGTGTGCGTGGGTGTGTGTGAGCGGCCTTGGGTCGACTTTTTGGCTGTGTTGCAGGCTTAGTCTCGACCTCCAGGTGCTGCGGTGGCTGAATGTTTAGGCGAGGCGGGGCTAAGTTCACGGAGAAGGGCCTTGCGCGGCCTTCCCTCCGGGGACAGGCACCGCCTTGTCCGTGTCTCTGCCGCTGGCCGCGAAAGAAACTGCGGCCTGTACAACTGTCCTACACTCGTATGAGAATAATAAAGTGACTGACAGCTATTTGTTGACAGGAAAACCAGTCAGAGAAAAAGCTTGATCAAGCCTATTGGCCCGTTCACGTTCGTCGTATCGCTGCGCTAACTCAACTCCCAGTTACCACAGTCACTTGCGTACGACTCTTGTGACCAATATGTAGGGAAGCAGCCTACTCACGCCTTATAAAATTCACATCAGTCTTTCCACTGTGTGCCAGCCAGTCCGCTGTAACTAGCTCTGACGTCATAAATGTTACCAATACTTTAAAAATCAAGTAAATAACCTGAAACGTTTCTAGCATGTCAGGAGTAATACTAAATCAATATGTGTTGAATATCAGATCAATAACTTTAACCATTTTCGAAATTTGGACGTTATTCTGTAAAAATCATTGGCGCAACAGAAAAGAGCTAGAAACTTAAAAAGTTATATTTAGACTCCTTTTGCATAATAATTTAGTAGAAACAGTATTCTGGATCTCACAAATTAAAATTTTAGTTGAAATTCATGATTTTCTGGTTTTTGTCTTAGAAATTAAGGAAGCAAAATAGATTAAGTAGGCGAATAAATAAAGCTAGGATGTTTAAATTTAAGTAGAAGGGAGATCCGCTATAATCATAAAGATGTGAGAAGTTTCAACTGAATAACTATAAAACTATAGCTATAGTGTACCTCCAAAGAGCAAGTTCAGAGCTCGTCTACTGCGTGTAGTGTAATTAAATTAATTCTGTCGCCCAAAATATTTGACTTAGCCACGTCAGACTTTTATTATGACTACTACAATTAAATTGAAAGCTTCATCGGCCATCAGCAAAGGAAGCAATGATTTATTCGATAACTTAGAGTGGTGCATTACTAGCCCAGCGGCTAGTCGAGAGAGCCGATTTGATCAGGCGTTCCCCTAGCCGTCCGCACCGCGGCTTTATATGTAAGAACGCTGCGCGAGGAAGCAAGGCCCCAGTTCTCTCCAGACGCTGAATAGCACACCACCTGTGCCGGGAGCCGCGTCGCGTCGGTATCGTTGATATAAACAGCCTCGGATGCAGTAATAAGTTACTCGGGATAAGCGTAACCATGAAATCGTTTTCGAATGAAGTGTTAATTTTGGGATGACGTTAATGATCTATCTTTAGTTTGCGTATGTCGTATTTTCACGTGCCGCTGCAGGACAGACGTTCTACCATTATTTAGCGTGGTGTTTGATGAACATTATCATCAAATTATGGCGAACATTCACTTAAACATTTAATTTGAACAGTTATAGTGGCATCAGCGCATTAGACTCTGAACTGCTCTGGTAGTTGGATTGCGTGGATTCTTTTGGTCTGTGACTTTCAGAATATAGTGAACATTTGAGAGAGAATGGTTTTTGATTATGAATCCCAGACAATCTCCTAATTCCTCAGAGCTATATGCTGTAGCTATAAATGTATTTCTCAGATGAAGTGGGCACTAGGAATTCTAATTACAGGCTTCACGTTTTGCTAATCACTTTCTGGTTTCCAATATTGTAGTTAGAGAGCCGGTGTTGAGAACGGCAAACAACAGCATTAAATAAATAATAGGAACATTAACAATCATCCCACCCACTGCCCCACAAATAATATAACAGTTGCGATTCGTATCTGTTATTTGTATGAGGGTAGTCATAAATTTATCGTTACAAAAAAAAATAAAAAACAAAAAATAAAAAAATGAAGTGACGTAATTAAAGTTTTGTTCTGTAGACCTGGTACACACTAAAATTGACGCGTCACGAATTACGTCGCTAGAGGAGCCTAAACAAAACATTGCAGCCTACTGATAAAGTGAAGTATCGCGCCCTAATTTATTTTCTACAGGGTGTTAGAAAAAGGTACAGCCAAACTTTCAGGAAACATTCCTCACACACGAATAAAGAAAAGATGTTATGTGGACATGTGTCCGGAAACGCTTAATTTCCATGTTAGAGCTCATTTTAGTTTCGTCCACCTACGCTCAATGGAGCACGTTATCACGATTTCATACGGGATACTCTACCTGTGCTGCTAGAACATGTGCCTTTACAAGTACGACACAACATGTGGTTCATGCACGATGGAGCTCCTGCACATTTCAGTCGAAGTGTTCGTACGCTTCTCAACAACAGATTCGGTGACCGATGGATTGTGTAGAGGCGGACCAATTCCACGGCCTCCACGCTCTCCTGACCTCAACCCTCTTGACTTTCATTTATGGGGGCATTTGAAAGCTCTTGTCTACCCTGTCGAAACAGCGTTTCACCACCTCCGAAGAAGCCAACCACCCACCATGGAGTGCTGATGTATCATTATGACGCCCAGAAAGCGACGTAAAGCGACCTGTCGAAACAGAGTTTCACCACCTCCGAAGAAGACGAATGCGCAACTATCATCGAGCAAGGTGGTGATGAGTGTCCATTGGGCTTCCCATGATGTGACACTAACAGTTTATGTTCGTATGGTGCAAACCGTCAGCGTAACATTCTACCGAAATATCCCGACGAGGGTAAGGGAAGCCGAAGCGTCACCAGAAGCTGTCTAAGGCGCTCTTTCTGCTCCACGGCAACGCCACTGCTGATTCTGGACAGGACGCAGCTATACGTACGGTTCCTTTGCGTTTCAAATTTTGCCTCTCCACCTCCACCTCTCTGTATTTTCCTGACATGACACTTAGTAGTCAAGTCCTACTTTGTAAGATGAAGAAACCATTACGTGACTAGTATTTTCAAAATGATGACAAGTAATTTCCGAGATGGTACGTTCCTTGAAAAACCAAAACGCATTCTTCTAAGACCATGATCTGTAGCAAGTCATCCATCGTTGAGAAAAATTTTTCGCATTGAAGGGTATATATGTACAGAACGTCTAATACCATCACCAAGTTTCACGATCACAACTTGATTTTTCCGAGCTGGTCATGAAATCCTTATGGTGCCCCTACATTCTTTCTCGAGCTGCGACATTATTTCACGCGAAATCCAGCAGAAAAGCGAACCCACTAGGCCTGCTGTCTATTAACGAAGAGTGTGGGAATACGCAGGGAGTGAACAAAACTATCCAAATGCCAGCAGCACAACATATTACCATATCTAATACGGTGTAGCAAAACCCGACGGCATTCAAAACAAATGGTTCAAATGGCTCTGAGCACTATGGGACATAACATTTGTGATCATCAGTCCCCTAGAACTTAAAACTACTTAAACCTAACTAACCTAAGGACATCACACACATCCATGCCCGAGGCAGGATTCGAACCTGAGACCGTAGCGGTCGCGCGGTTCCAGATTGAAACGCCTAGAACCGCTCGGCCACCAGGCCGGCGCATTCAAAACAGCTTGCAGACGTCTCGGAATGGATAAATACAGATTCTGTATGGTTTACAAGGGAATTGTATATCGTTTTTCCTGCAAAATAGTGGCAAGCTCAGGTAACGACGTTGGAGACAGGCAGTGATCATACACTATCCCCTCCTAAGTAGGCGACAAAGGATCAGTGATACTAAGATGTGGTTACGGGTGGCCACAGACATGAGACAGTTCATCCTCGTGCTCACAAAACCAGTCATGGACGATGGGACGCTCAGTTGGTAGAGCACTTGCCCGCGAAAGGCAAAGGTCCCGAGTTTGAGTCTCGGTCCGGCACACAGTTTTAATCTGCCACGAAGTTTCATATCAGCGCACACTCCGCTGCAGAGTGAAAATCTCATTCTATCAATGGCAGTGTTGCTAAAGCTGAGTTACTACACAGAGCCTTGCCAAATTCCTTCAGCAAAGAGCACAAAATAAATATTGCAGAATTCGAATCAAGAGCAGCTGCCACTATGAGCAACTTAGAAGCAGATATCCTCGGAGTAGTGAAGCAACTTAAAATACTTAATAAAAGCAAGTCAGTCTGGATCCGCGTGACCGCTGCGGTCGCAGGTTCGAATCCTGCCTCGGGCATGGGTGTGTGTGATGTCCTTAGGTTAGTTAGGTTTAAGTAAGTTCTAAGTTCTAGGGGACTGATGCCCACAGATGTTAAGTCGCATAGTGCTCAGAGCCATTTGAACCATTTTTTTAAAAGCAAGTCTTCTGGTCCAGACTATATACCAATTAGGTTCATTTCAGAGCATGCTGATGCAATAGCTCCATACTTACACTCATATTCGTACCCAAAGACTGGAAAGTTGCACGGGTCACGGCAATATTCAAGAAAGATAGTAGCAGTAATCCACTAAATTAAAGGCAGATATCTTTACGTGGATATGCAGAGGGATTTTGAAACATACATTGTGTTCGAACATTATGAATTACTTCGAAGAGAGCGTATTGACACACACACAACACGGATTTAGAAAACATAGTTCCTGTGAAACACAATTAGCTCTTTATTCACATGAAGTGCTGAGTGCTATTGGCAACGGTTTTCAAATTGATTACGTATTTGTAGGTTTCCAGAAGGCTTTTGACACTGTACCACACAAGCGGCTTGTAGTGAAATTGCATGCTTATGGAATATCGTCTCAGTCATCTGACTGGATTCGTGATTTCCTGTCAGAGAGATCACAGTTCATAGTAATTGACGGAAAGTCATGGAGTACAACAGAAGTGATTTCTGGCGTTCCCCAAGGTAGTGTTATAGGTCCTTTGCTGTTCCTTATCTATACGAACGATTTGGGAGACAATCTGAGCAGCCGTCTTAGGTTGTTTTCAGGTGACGCTGTCGTTTATTGACTAATAAAATCGTCAGAAAGTCAAAACAAATTGCGAAACGATTTAGAAAAGGTATATGAATGATGCGAAAATTGGCAGTTGACCCTAAATCACGAAAAGTGTGAGGTCATCCACATGAGGGCTAAAAGGAATCAGTTAAACTTCGGTTACACGAAAAATTAATCAAATATAAATATGATAAATTCAACTATATACTCAGGCATTACAATTACGAACAACTTAAATTGGAAAGAGCAGATGGAAGACGATTTATAACAGATGCTGCGAAAGACGGTCTTGCAAACTTAGATTTTACAAAAATCTTAGATATTGTCCAATGGCTTCAAACGGTTAAAAAACGATGCGTAATGGTGAGAAATACTCCTTATAATTTTTAAATGTTATCAGTCGCACGTCGAAAAGATAACGGTGGTGTTTACGGGGACTAGTCATCTAATAAACAATGAAGTTGTTTCAGCATTTTGTAACTCTGCAGCAAAGAAATATAGTAGATGATGATTTTGGTAAAGGCATGCACAAGCAATTTTTAGATTCTTATTTTACAGCGTGGCAACGGCCTTGCCGCAGTGGATACACCGGTTCCCGTGAGATCACCGAAGTTAAGCGCTGTCGGGCGTGGCCGGCACTTGGATGGGTGACCACCCATGCCGGCATGCGCTGTTGCCGTTTTTCGGGGTGCACTCAGCCTCGTGATGCCAATTGAGGAGCTACTTGACCGAATATTAGTGGCTTAGGTCAAGAACACCTGACCCCACGCCCCTCCTATCCGCACACTCCACTGAGGATGACATGGCGGTCGGATGGTCCCGGTAGGCCACTCGTGGCCTGACGACGGAGTGCTTTTTTATTATTTTACAGCACTAGAACCAGACTTACGTCATGCAGATACATTAAATACGAAATAGCACAGGTACATCACTGGAATCCCCCGGTGCATCTTTTTGTAACCGTAGTGTCTTCATCAATTAATTGACTACTACACGTTGGCTAACCCGAGCTGATGAAATACCGATTACACGGCCTGCAAGTTTTACAGTGTCACAAATCGCTCCCCGAGAGGTCTAGGCGGCATTTCGCGCGTCGGCGGGCCCAGACACAAATCTCGCGCAAACGGCTTCGCACGCAACTAGAGGTCCGCTTTCTCTCCGGAGGTTTATTCCCCGATTCGGCCGGTTGCGCCGAGTTAATCTGCAGGGACGAGACGGAGTGAGTCATCCCGTGAGAGACCGCTCTTGCTGAGACCTCGCACCTCGTGCTGCAGACGCCGAGTAGGCTCCGAAAATAGCCACGCGCGTGACGGGGACGCCGAGTTCCGTTAGCGCAGGCGGCTGGCTAACTGCTCGTCTCCCGCCGCGTACGTAGCGGCCGGCGGAAGGTGTGCCGCGTGCTGGCAAATTGACTGCCCCGTCTTGCAGCTTCCCACAGTGATTCGAGATGACGCGCAACTGAGCTGTTAAAAATTACACGCCGGAAAACAAATACTGGTTATTCCTCTGTTCCCTCTATACCAGCCGGCCGCTGTGGTCGAGCGGTTCTAGGCGCTTCAGTCAGGAACCGCGCTGCTGCGGTCGCAGGTTCGAGCCCTGCCTCGGGCATGGATGTGTGTGATGTCCTTAGTTTAGTTGGGCTTAAGTAATTCTAAGTCTAGGGCACTGATCACCTCAGATGTTACGTCCCATAGTGCTTAGAGTCACTTTTTGGACCTCCACACCAAACAACAGAGTTGCTATTTAATTGCTAACGACTTCAAAGGCACAAGACTGCGTCATCAGGTTGAACTCTCTGTGCAGTACGTCAGCCTCAGAGCTGCTGGACATTAAAATTAAACACCTGAAAGGATATCAAATAACGACAGTTTGCTTATTGTGCCTCTGCGATTAAATATGTAGCTAATACGTAGGTGGACATTTAGCGATATTTTACTACATACAGGTGCGACGCCTGGCCGCGTATAGAGTCTAACTGAGCTTGGAGGACAGATACCGGTATGCCATTCTACACTACTGGCCATTAAAATTGCTACACCACGAAGATGACGTGCTACAGACGCGAAATTTAACCGACAGGAGGAAGATGCTGTGATATGCAAGTGATTAGCTTTTCAGAGCATTCACACAAGGTTGGTGCCTGTGGCGACACCTACATCGTGCTGACAGGAGGAAAGTTTCCAACCGATTTCTCATACACAAACAGCAGTTGACCGGCGTTGCCTGCTGAAACGGTGTTGTGATGCCTCGTTTAAGGAGGAGAAATGCGTACCATCACGTTTCCGACTTTGATAAAGGTCGGATTGTAGCCTATCGCGATTGCGGTTTATCGTATCGCGACATTGCTGCCCGCGTCGGTCGAGATCCAATGATTGTTAGCAGAATATGGAATCGGTGATTTCAGGAGGGTAATACGGAATGCCGTGCTGGATCTCAACGGCCTCGTATCACTAGCAGTCGAGATGACAGGCATCTTATCCGCATGGCTGTAACGGATCGTGCAGCCACGTCTCGATCCATGAGTCAACAGATGGTGACGTTTGCAAGACAACAACCATCTGCACGAACAGTTCGACGACGTTTGCACCCGAATGGACTATCAGCTCGGAGACCGTGGCTGCGGTTACCCTTGACGCTGCATCACTGACAGGAGCGCCTGCGATGGTGTACTCGACGACGAACCTGGGTGCACCAATAATAAAACGTCATTTTTTCGGATGCATCCAGGTTCTGTTTACAGCATCGTGATGGTAGCATCCGTGTTTGGCGACATCGCGGTGAACGCACATTGGAAGCGTGTATTCGTTATCGCGATACTGGCGTATCACCCAGCGTGATGGTATGGGGTGCCATTGGTTACACGTCTCAGTCACCTCTTGTTCGCACTGACGGCACTTTGAACAGTGAACATTACATTTCAGATGTGTTACGACCCGTGGCTCTACCCTTCATACTATCCCTGCGAAACCCTACATTTCAGCAGGATAATGCACGACCGCATGTTGCAGGTCCTGTACGGGCCTTTCTGGATACAGAAAATGTTCGACTGCTGCCCTGGCCAGCACATTCTCCAGATCTCTCACCAATTGAAAACGTCTGGTCAATAGTGGCCGAGAAACTAGCTCGTCACAATACGCCAGTCACTACTCTTGATGAACTGTGGTATCGTGTTGAAGCTGCATGGGCAGCTGTACCTGTACACGCCATCCAAGCTCTGTTTGACTCAATGCCAGGCGTATCAAGGCCGTTATTACGGCCAGAGGTGGTTGTTCAGAGTACTGATTTCTCAGCATCTACGGACCCAAATTGCGTGAAAATGTAATCACATGTCAGTTCTAGTATAATATATTTGTCCAATGAACACCCGTTTATGATCTGCATTTCTTCTTGGTGTAGCAATTTTAATGGCCAGTAGTGTATGCAGCTCGAGGCCCACGAGACACACGCTGTGGCGCTTGCGTCGCAACACGTGACTGCAGGACTCACGAGTCCCAGCAGCCGTCTACTGCGGGAGCGAGTAACGATTTCAGACGAGTTTTATAATTCGTAACTCTGCGTTTAAATGGATGAAAACTCTCGATGGCACCGACAAAGTTAAGAGTTTGAATGGAGCCGGGGTTCGCGAATTTTGGCGAGCAAGGCTACTAGTGTGACGTCACAAGTTCGTTGCGGGGTCCGTATTTTTCGTGGTCCCCGACGCAGCTTCACTTCCATGCCTGAGGTCAACAATCGTAGTGGCTGCTAGCTCACCAGTTTCTCGGCAACGCATGATATGATCTGGAGAACGTGTTGTCCTGGGCAACACTCGAACATTATCTGTATCGAACTACCTCACGACAGAATGCGCAACATACGTTCTTGCCTTATTTTGTTGAAAGACGACGTCAGGGAGACCTCGAAGACAGCGTTCTTGCAGCGACCTTAACACACTGTAAATGCGACGGTTGGGTTAAAAGTATCTAATGTACCGCCATACCATCAAGTCAGGTACCGGGCCCATGAGGATGAAGAATGGAATCTGGCAAGGTTCATTCATTTTCGATCCCCACATGTGGGCTTTAGGTATAACAGTTGCCGTGCGGTTAGAGCCAACATTCACCCATTTCGCGGCGTCTCCCGCATGTATGTGTGTGTAAGTGTGTGTGTGAAATCTTATGGGACTTAACTGCTAAGGTCATCAGTCCTAAGCTTACACACTACTTAACCTAAACTATCCTAAGGATAAACACACACACACACCCATGCCCGAGGGAGGACTCGAACCTCCGCCAGGACCAGCCGCACAGTCCATGACTGCAGCGCCTGAGACCGCTCGGCTAATCCCGCGCGGCAGTGTGTTAGTCTAGGGACCGATGACCTCAGTAGTTCGGTCCATTGGGAATTCACACACTTTTGAACATTTAGTAGAACAGCAACTTGTCTGAATGGAAGACGTGGTATCCCAGTTGTAAGGGGTTCACAGCCCCTTACGTAAAGATAAACGTCTTTTACCTCACACTGGTCGAGGTGGGCTATACATCGATAGTCGGGCATCACGAGCGCCGGAGAGCCAGCAGTTGTTAGTAAGTGGAGTGCAGGCAGCATACAGGGCGAGCAGCACGGGGTGTAATGGCGGAGGTCCGCACTGTCGACTGGGCGTGTCCCCGATGCCGCTGGTTGACCCTGAGCAGTTTACCAGTCGTGACAAGAGGGTTTATTTCGAAGTGCCGTGTCGTGATTACGCGTTTCGCGTCAATCGCGACGGCCACCTACAACTGTATTGCAGTGAGGACTCTATTGCGTTTCTGCTAATTAATACAACAGCAACCGAACGAGGTGGCGCAGTGGTTAGCACACTGGACTCGCATTCGGCAGGGCGACGGTTCAATGCCGCGTCCGGCCGTCCTGATTTAGGTTTTACGCGATTTCCCTAAATCGCCTCAGGCAACTGGCGGGATGGTTCCTTTGAAAGGGCACAGCCGACTTCCTTCCCCATCCTCCCCTATCTTATGAGACCGATGACCTCGCAGTTTCGTCTCCTCCCCCCAAATCAACCCAACCAACCCAATACAACAGCGTGTGGGATTATCAAAGAGCGACCTGTGATGCGTATAACCGTCTTTAAATTGTAAGGCGAAAGCAGTAACTGCCTCACACTTGCGTAAAATCAAGAATGTAACTCTTAGTTGGAGCGGAACACGGAAGCGATTATTATTACAGCAGAACCTTAGTGATTGTAAATGATGACTAACTAACAACCTCAGCTGCCGACAGGTGGTGTTGATATACCTCGATGTGGATAGCTGAAAATGTGTGCCCCGACCGGGACTCGAAATCGGGATCTCCTGCTTACATGGCAGACGCTCTATCCATCCCGGGTTCGAGTCCCGGTCGGGGCACACATTTTCAGCTGTCCACATCGAGGTATATCAACACCTGTCGGTAGCTGAGGTTGTTAGTTAGTCATCATTTATTCCAGGAAAAAGCTGCACGGTCATCAACAGTAACTGTTCTTTCGAGAATAAATTACTGTCTTCATATATATATACTTACTGATTGTGTTACTTGATTATTCGGCAACCGAACGCTAATACGAAACATTTCCCACAGCAGTTTTACCCAACAGCCCCTTGTCCTTAGGACGCGGTCAATCCAGGTCATTTATTGAACTTCTACTCGGTGGTTAATAATATCATTTTCTACAGTATCCTCTTTGGGCGCGTCTCCTGGCTATGTTGTCGCATCAAGGAGAACTGCGACATTAGTTTCCGTACTGGTAGTACTTGGTGCTGCAGATCTTGTCTCACTGTCAGCGAATATACGAGGTGCATTCAAGTTCTAAGGCCTCCGATTGTTTTTCTAATTAACTACTCACCCGAAATCGATGAAACTGGCGCTACTTCTCGACGTAATCGCCCTGCAGACGTACACATTTTTCACAACGCTGACGCCATGATTCCATGGCAGCGGCGAAGGCTTCTTTAGGGTCTGTTTTGACCACTGGAAAATCGATGAGGCAATAGCAGCACGGCTGGTGAATGTGCGGCCACGGAGAGTGTCTTTCATTGTTGTAAAAAGCCAAAAGTCACTAGGAGCCAGGTCAGGTGAGTAGGGAGCATGAGGAATCACTTCAAAGTTGTTATCACGAAGAAACTGTTGCGTAACGTTAGCTCGATGTGCGGGTGCGTTGTCTCGGTGAAACAGCACACGCGCAGCCCTTCCCGGACGTTTTTGTTGCAGTGCAGGAAGGAATTTGTTCTTCAAAACATTTTCGTAGGATGCACCTGTTACCGTAGTGCCCTTTGGGACGCAATGGGTAAGGATTACGCCCTTGCTGTCCCAGAACATGGACACCATCGTTTTTTCAGCACTGGCGGTTACCCGAAATTTTTTTGGTGGCGGTGAATCTGTGTGCTTCCACTGAGCTGACTGGAGCTTTGTTTCTGGATTGAAAAATGGCATCCACGTCTCATCCATTGTCACAACCGACGAAAAGAAAGTCCCATTCGTGCTGTCGTTGCGCGACAACATTGCTTGGCAACATGCCACACGGGCAGCTGTGTGGTTGTCCGTCAGCATTCGTGGCACCCACCTGGATGACACTTTCGCATTTTCAGGTCGTTCATGCAGGAGTGTGTGCACAGAACCCACAGAAATGCCAACTCTGGAGGCGATCTGTTCAACAGTCATTCGGCGATCCCCCAAAACAATTCTCTCGATTTTCTCGATCATGTCGTCAGACGGGCTTGTGCGAGCCCGAGGTTGTTTCGGTTTGTTGTCACACGATGTTCTGCCTTCATTAAACTGTCGCACCCACGAACGCACTCTCGACACATCCATAACTCCATCACCACATGTCTCCTTCAACTGTCAATGAATTTCAATTGGTTTCACACCACGCAAATTCAGAAAACGAATGATTGCACGCTGTTCAAGTAAGGAAAACGTCGCCATTTTAAGTATTTAAAACAGTTCTCATTCTCGCCGCTGGCGGTAAAATTCCATCTGCCATACGGTGCTGCCATCTCTGGGACGTCTTGACAATGAATGCGGCCTCATTTTAAAACAATGTGCATGTTTCTATCTCTTTCCAGTCCGGAGAAAAAAAATCGGAGGCCTTAGAACTTGAATGCACCTCGTACTTGTCTTGTTGCAAATAAGAGCGTTTCTTGGCGCAAGGTACGTGACGTGCGTGCATTATCCTGCACGACCGAGTGAATAATATACCTGTCCTCTGGCCCTAGTTGAGTAGGGCCTCTGAGATCATGACGTCAAGCATGGTGCAGCGATTCCATATTGGTAGTGTTGTATAGCTTGAGAAGGCCGAAATGCACGCTATAAGCCCACGCAGGATGGCGTGAGGTCTGAAACAGGATACGTAATGAATGCTATAAAGAAAAGTACGTAGCTTCTGGAATACTTAACTTTAATCCATCATTTGTATACATCGTTCTTGATGAGACATGCTTCATACGATAACTATCAATTGCTATGGCGCCTTGCTAGGTCGTAGCCATTGACTTAGCTGAAGGCTATTCTAACTATCTTCTCTGCAAATAAACGAGGCTTCGTCAGTGTTGCATCTCTGGCAAAGTAGGCTGTACAACTGCGGCGAGTGCTAGTAAGTCTCTCGAGACCTGCCGTGTGGTGGCGCTCGGTCTGCGATCACTGACAGTGGCGACACGCGGGTCCGACATGTACTAATGGACCGCGGCCGATTTAAAGCTACCACCTAGCAAGTGTGGTGTCTGGCGGTGACACCACAGGTAGGACAGTCTCACAACCATGACAAAGAGAGCAGGAGTACCGCGACATGACACGACAGTGCGCGATCCTGATAGTGCCGAAGCCGGGAAAGTGCTGGTAGACGTTTCCCATTATTACACAGGCATTGCACGATACGTGCGGTCATCAGGGTGTCGGTGGATTGTAGCCTGCGGGTGTCTCGCCAGCCTCTCTCGTGAGGCACGCATTGATCCAGCTACTGCTAATCGGTCTTCGCGCTTCATCTTTGCCGACCGGCGTGCCGGCGACAGCTTACGCCAGCACACTCAGGCTTGTTTCCCTTACATAGAAACTCTATATATTCTTTCCGCCTTCTCTTTTACTTTCTTTGCTTAGCACTGCCTTGCCATTTTTCAGCTGTTAGTAGCTAGCAGTAAACTTGAAACGTCTACATCTACATTTATACTCCGCATTCCACCTAACGGTGTGTGGCGGAGGGCACTTTACGTGCCACTGTCATTACCTCACTTTCCTGTTCCAGTCGCGTATGCTTCGCGGGAAGAACGACTGTCTGAAAGCCTCCGTGCGCGCTCGAATCTCTCTAATTTTACATTCGTGATCTCCTCGGGAGGTATAAGTAGGGGGAATCAATATATTCGATACCTCATCCAGAAACGCACCCTCTCGAAACCTGGACAGCAAGCTACACCGCGATGCAGAGCACCTCTCTTGCAGAGTCTGCCACTTGAGTTTATTAAACATCTCCGTAACGCTATCACGCTTACCAAATAACCCTGTGACGAAACGTGCCGCTCTTCTTTGGATGTTGTCTATCTCCTCCGTCAACCCGATCTGGTACAGATCCCATACTGATAAGCAATACTCAAGTATAGGTCGAACGAGTGTTTTGTAAGCCACCTCCTTTGTTGATGGACTGCATTTTCTAAGGACTCTCCCAATGAATCTCAACCTGGTACCCGCCTCACCAACAATTACTTTTATATCATCATTCCACTTCAAATCGTTCCGCACGCATACTCCCAGATATTTTACAGAAGTAACTGCTACCAGTGGTTGTTCCGCTATCATATAATCATACAATAAAGGATCCTTCTTTCTATGTATTCGCAATACATTACATTTGTCTATGTATATGTCGCCTTAGAAAAATTAATGGATTACTGTGCTGATAAACCTCTTACATTGTTTGATTTTCAAACAGCTGAGCAGAACTGAACGTACTCAGACATTTCGCTCTTTACCTATTCTGATCATCACTAAACTGACAGCGAATATTTTTAGCGCAACACAATCTGACTTTCAATAATCCCTACGAAAGAATGGCCCTGACTAACATTAACCTATACCTTTCACAAATCACTTACCTCACAAAAATCTTCGTTACTCGAACTACTGCAATACAGCGAGCGCCACTACTGCCAGCTAAATAAACGATTCAAACTACTGAAGGCACTAACTACTGATAGGCATAGTTAGCAAATAAAAGATTTTGATAGAGAACAAGCAATGTATTTATCTTAATAGTGTTCAAAAGTCATTATATATATATATATATATATATATATATATATATCGGTCCATGATATCCAATATTACAAATTTACTCTTTCTGATGGACACACGTCCAGATCGTCCGCTCTCAAAATTCCGCCATCTCTCTCCCCACATCCACCACTGCTGGCGGCTCACCTCCAACTGCGCAACGCTACGCTCTGTTAACAGCCAACTGCCCAACACTACAATAGCGAATATTACAACAATGCTAACCAGCCACGGACTGCACACAGCACAGCCAGTGATTTTCATACAGAGCGCTACGTGCCGTTACCAATATAAAAACCTAAACAGCCTGCTTACAAACTCACTAATGACGAGTAGCATTAGAACTTTACTAGCAGAAACTATGTCCACATTACGTAAAATTTTCATGTGTGAGTGTTGTGTATCTGGGCGAATTTTTATTTGTATGTTGTGAACTTGGTGTCGACGTGAAAACTTATCAGCGGGAGGGCGGTAACAAAGCGTAAGAGTAACATTACAGCACTGCTCGCGATTCAAGTTACTGCTGCACCTGATAAGGCTCTGACGGCTGGCACTGGCAGTTACAGTTCAGTATAACGCGGCCCGGCCACACCCAGGGCAGGAGGGGCGAGAGCCTCGTGGGACCTGGATGCTCCGCCGGCCGCCCACGCACAGTGGCCGGCGCCGCCCACCACCGGAGGAGGAGGAGGACAGCCGGGCCGCGCCTGACTCACTGCCAGTGTCGCACGCCGGCCTCGCACGCCGCCCACGCGACTCGAGCAGCCGCTCCACCCCGCCACGCCTGTAATGCGACCGCCTGCTCATCACTAGCCGCCGCCCACCCCCACCGCCCACGCGTTTCGTACGGTACCCTTCCCAACAGGGACGACGAACGGAGGCGTTTGGTTGCACCACCGCTGTCCGGGGTGTCTCGAGGCATGTCTTCAGCCTGGAATCTAACTGACTGGAGTATAACTGTCTCCAGTGATGAACACCGCTTCGAACTGAGCCCCAACGACCGGCGAACACGTGTATGAAGGCGCCCCGGACAGCGCTGGGCTACCGTTCCGACTGTCGCCCGCCATACGGCACGACAACCAGGAGTGTGCGACGTTTCTTTTCACAGCAGGATCGCTTTGGCTGTCACATGTCGCACCCCTACAGCGCATCCCTCGCAGTGGCATTGCAGTGGCACGTTAACACAAGTGAACGTAGCAAGCCAACGCCCAGCGAAGCACACAGCGCTATGCATCCGCACTGCTCGGCAGTCTGAGATCAAATGAGACTCAGACCGGAAGCACAGCTGGACCCCTGCAGCGCTCTTATCACAGCGGTTACGCAACCGGAAGCGAATTCTTCTGCAACACGGGTCTAGTAATACTAGGACCCGTGTTGCGCCCAGCAGCTCCCAGAGACCAAGTCCGAATCAAGGTCACCCGCACTACAGTGCGTAAGCCGTGTAAGACGGCAACCCGCCCACCAGCCCCAATTCCACATCAAACAAAGTGAACACCAAACAATTCTTCTGCAAATTATTAATGAATTGATCAAAAAAATTGATAAGGCCCATAAGAATAACACGTACCGCAAGTGAATTCTTCTGCAACACGGGTTAAGTAAATACACTCCTGGAAATGGAAAAAAGAACACATTGACACAGGTGTGTCAGACCCACCATACTTGCTCCGGACACTGCGAGAGGGCTGTACAAGCAATGATCACACGCACGGCACAGCGGACACACCAGGAACCGCGGTGTTGGCCGTCGAATGGCGCTAGCTGCGCAGCATTTGTGCACCGCCGCCGTCAGTGTCAGCCAGTTTGCCGTGGCATACGGAGCTCCATCGCAGTCTTTAACACTGGTAGCATGCCGAGACAGCGTGGACGTGAACCGTATGTGCAGTTGACGGACTTTGAGCGAGGGCGTATAGTGGGTATGCGGGAGGCCGGGTGGACGTACCGCCGAATTGCTCAACACGTGGGGCGTGAGGTCTCCACAGTACATCGATGTTGTCGCCAGTGGTCGGCGGAAGGTGCACGTGCCCGTCGACCTGGGACCGGACCGCAGCGACGCACGGATGCACGCCAAGACCGTAGGATCCTACGCAGTGCCGTAGGGGACCGCACCGCCACTTCCCAGCAAATTAGGGACACTGTTGCTCCTGGGGTATCGGCGAGGACCATTCGCAACCGTCTCCATGAAGCTGGGCTACGGTCCCGCACACCGTTAGGCCGTCTTCCGCTCACGCCCCAACATCGTGCAGCCCGCCTCCAGTGGTGTCGCGACAGGCGTGAATGGAGGGACGAATGGAGACTTGTCGTCTTCAGCGATGACAGTCGCTTCTGCCTTGGTGCCAATGATGGTCGTATGCGTGTTTGGCGCCGTGCAGGTGAGCGCCACAATCAGGACTGCATACGACCGAGGCACACAGGGCCAACACCCGGCATCATGGTGTGGGGAGCGATCTCCTACACTGGCCGTACACCACTGGTGATCGTCGAGGGGACACTGAATAGTGCACGGTACATCCAAACCGTCATCGAACCCATCGTTCTACCATTCCTAGACCGGCAAGGGAACTTGCTGTTCCAACAGGACAATGCACGTCCGCACGTATCCCGTGCCACCCAACGTGCTCTAGAAGGTGTAAGTCAACTACCCTGGCCAGCAAGATCTCCGGATCTGTCCCCCATTGAGCATGTTTGGGACTGGATGAAGCGTCGTCTCACGCGGTCTGCACGTCCAGCACGAACGCTGGTCCAACTGAGGCGCCAGGTGGAAATGGCATGGCAAGCCGTTCCACAGGACTACATCCAGCATCTCTACGATCGTCTCCATGGGAGAATAGCAGCCTGCATTGCTGCGAAAGGTGTATATGCCCTGTACTAGTGCCGACATTGTGCATGCTCTGTTGCCTGTGTCTATGTGCCTGTGGTTCTGTCAGTGTGATCATGTGATGTATCTGACCCCAGGAATGTGTCAATAAAGTTTCCCCTTCCTGGGACAATGAATTCACGGTGTTCTTATTTCAATTTCCAGGAGTGTATATAGGACGACATTCAACTCACCGTTTTGTTGCCCCTTCATGGCAAGCCATGCTGGGTTTACATTTCAGAAAGATAATACTCACCGACACATGGCTAGACTTTTTACTAATTCTCTTCGTCCTTGCCAAAGCCTCCTTTGTCCACTAGGGTCTCTTTTCAGTTCAGAACAATTAAAGCATTATGGGCAAGGCCCTCCAATCAGATCGAGATTTTGACGATCTAACGCGCCAGTTGGACAGAATTTGGCACGATATTCCTCCAGAGGACACGCAACAGCTCTATCAGTCAACGTCAAGCCGAATATCTGTGCCAGCCGATGTGGCCGAGTGGTTCTAGGCGCTTCAGTCTGGAAGGTTTACTTAGGTTTAAGTAGTTCTAAGTCTAGGGGACTCATGACCTTAGATGTTAGGTCCCACAGTGCTTAGAACCATTTGAACCAGGCGCTCCGTTCAATGGATTCTTAAAAGTGCCCTCCGGGTGTTTCCATACAAGATAACGTCTGCGTCGCTGTGGACAGTGTTCCTCGCACGTAAGCCGGCCGAGGTGACCGAGCAGTTCTATGCGCTACAGTCTGGAACCGCGCGACCGCTGCGGTCGCCGGTTCGAATCCTGCCTCGGGCATGGATGTGTGTGATGTCCTTAGGTTAGTTAGGTTTAACTAGTTCTAAGTTCTAGGGGACTGATGACCTCAGATGTTAAGTCCCTTAGTGCTCAGAGCCATTTGAACCATTTTGAACCTAATATCTGCCAGAGGTGGATCAGCGCGTTACTGACTTGCTCAGTTTATCAAGCTCTTTCTCTTGAACAAGTCATCCAATTTCTATGGAATTTTAATCATTTGTTTGCCTATACACGGACATCACATCTACCGATTTCCGTCCCATTCGTATAATTCTTTCGTTGTGTACTGCTTTTGTGCTAGACTTTATTTCACCTGTAAAGGAAAGTCGTGGCTCGATGTGACTGGAGTATTGTTTGCACTGAGGTCTTGAAGACTCCCATCAAGCATGAAAACTAACTACTTGGTGTAAAATATTCTTCAAAGTTGCCCAAGACAAGTCTATTGGACAATTCAAGTAACTGGAAAGTTCGTACGAGTGTTATATTAAAATATCCGTAGATAGCACTCTGTCTTCAGGCCACGAGTGGCCTGCCGCGACCATCCGACCGCCGTGTCATCCTCAGTGGAGGATGCGGATAGGAGGGGCGTGGGGTCAGCACACCGCTCTCCCGGTCGTTATGATGGTATTCTTCACTGAAGCCGCTACTATTTGGTCGAGTAGCTCCTCAATTGGCAGCACGAGGCTAAGTGAACCGCGAAATATGGCATCAGCGCATGCCAGCCTGGATGGTCACCCATCCAAGTGCCGACCACGCCCGACAGCACTTAACTTCGGTGATCTCAGGGGAACCGATGCATCCACTGCGGCAAGGCCGTTCCCTAAAATATCCGTAGTTGGAAATGAAAAAATTTCTCCTCGCTCCGGATGTCTATGCGCCCTTAGAGATACGTTCAAGTGTAAAGCGATATCGCATTCTACGAAAATGATCATCTACAATATCATTGTACACTCCGGTGTCCTCTATGGTTGAGAAAGCTGGGCACTAACTGACGCGTAGATGCAAAGACTTCTAACACTTGAAAGAAAGGCGATATGAAGAATCTGAGGCCCAAGGAGAGACGGAGGTAACCCGGAGAGAACAAGAAAGAATAATGAAATTTATGAGGTAATGAACCAGCCTAACGTTTTGCAATATCAGAAGAGCAGTCTCCTTTCATTTGTCGCTTACAACAAAAGGACCCTGGGTAGGCCAAGAAACAGGTGGGAAGACGGCTCAGAGAAAGATGGTTCAAATGGCTCTAAGCCCTATGGGACTTAACATCTGAAGTTCATGGGAAGAGAAGTTCCGCCTTATGCAAGACACCTTTTTTTCTTTTGTTTCACCCATACATGTTTCAGCACTTTTGTGCTATCATCAGTGGGTTCTATTTTTATTTTTAACTTACATTATATTATTGTCCTCTTGTTTTGGTGGCTGTTATGCTACACAATATACAACATGTCATAGTTTTGAAGTTGTGGTACGTTTTCCTGTTTTGTTGGCGAAGTAAATGGGCTTACTTCTTTGCCTGTGTTCGTGTGGTAATGCAGTTTTTCGATAATAATCTGCATTGCATATAAAACTGCATTACCACACGAACACAGGCAAAGAAGTAAGCCCATTTACTTCGCCAACAAAACAGGAAAACGTACCACAACTTCAAAACTATGACATGTTGTATATTGTGTAGCATAACAGCCACCAAAACAAGAGGACAACAATATAATGTAAGTTAAAAATAAAAATAGAACCCACTGATGATAGCACAAAAGTGCTGAAACATGTATGGGTGAAACACAAGAAAAAAGGTGTCTTGCATAAGGCGGAACTTCTCTTCCCATTTCTTAGCACGCACGGAGACAACAAGAAGAACTGCACCACAAGATGATTATCTGAAGTTCACTTTGAACTACTTAAACCTAACTAACCTAAGGACATCGGACACATCCATGCCCGAGGCAGGATTCGAACCGGCGACCGTAGCAGCCGCGTGGTTACGGACTGAAGCGCTTAGAACCGCTCGGCCACAGCGGCCGGCACAGAGAAAGATGCGGATGCTTTGAACTTAATCCACTGGGAGGGAACGGCAAATGAGAGAAAACAGTGCAGACTCATTGTTGACACAAAGTATGGTTTACTGGGCCGGCGACAGCCGATAAGTACATGAGTAAAATAAAATATTGTTCCGTTAGTGAAATAATTATTTTAAAAAATCCTGGATCACTATGAATTTTGCTGAACCTGTGTCGCAACTCGTCGTGACAACTGAATAACGTGCGAAGTGCTGCCCCTCGCCGTCTCATCATATTAAATGCTGGGCGCAACACGTGGGGGCAGAGAAACACCGAGCCGCGCTTGTTAGGTGGTTGCCACACGCCAGTTACTGCGATACAGTGGTGGCTTTCACTACAAGTTGGCTTTGTTTCTGGTGAATATTCCGGGTTGTACTGTCGAGATCCGTCAAACATTTTTGTTCCTGAACTTTCGTCCAGAGCTGCGTTAGACATCCTGAGAGGAGCCCCTGGTTCTCAGAATCTTGCCCGCTGACAGCCGGACGTTGGAGAGTGATGTAAATATTGAGGAAGATGGCCATGGCGGAAGTTTACACTTGATCGGCAGAGATAATCCTTGCCAAAGATAAAACAACTGTCGAACTTCCGTGTGTCAAAGAAAAAAGAACTTAAAATACGGTAAAAACCTGTAGAAAAATTCTTTTGTTGCCTAAATATGTAACTTCCCACTATATTTGTTTCTTTGTGGAATTTAGCCCAACTTTACCTCCCACTCTACAAAAACGTACGTATTACCAAAACTATGTCCCCACAAACTGTTATTCCAACTTAAACTCGTGCGATAACCTTGATTAAACAGAACCTAATTTGATTTGACCTGTAACTGATCAGAATGCAACCTGTCTTTATATTAAAATGCGCAACTGAAGTGAAACAATTATCTGGCGCTAATCAAAATTTCCACTTACCTCACGTCTTGACAACATTGTTGCAGATTTATCAAAGCACAACTAGAAACAGCAAGCAGACAGCGGCTAAGCTAAATTTTTGTTTCTAAATACATATTCATACTGTGGTGCTGCACAGTGATAAACAGTGCGGTTGGGAGAATAACTATTCCTATGAAATGATATACCAAGACAACGATTTTAGAAAGAAGTACGTATTGAAAAAGAAAGAGTAAAGCTTCGATTGATCGTCATACATAACACTGGCCTGAACAATAATATGCTTAATAAAGTAAACAATGATTTAAGGAGGTTACAATGTTAACAGAGTATTTCTATAAAAACAAATAGCTTAATCGGTTAATATATATGGTAAGGCATGACTCAGGGAAGTGGAGTGGTCTTTCTCTCAGCTCTTAGCAAGTTAACTAACTGACAATAATCATTCCTAGCTGCGCAGTGCTGCAGTCTTACCTCAAACTACCTCTCTTCAAAAATAATAACATTATTGAATTTTCGCCTTCCCGTGTACACATCATATTCATCCTTGCTGCCCTTTACAATAAATCTTTCTACATCTAACAGATACTATCGCAAGGTAACGCATCGCTACAAAATATGTCCATCACCTATCACACTTCAACTAAACGAGCATCAGACTGCGCAGAGGCAAAGACTGTGCCGTGACAAAAACATGCATAAGACACAGCTCCCACCACTTCGAAAGGAAAGTGTCCACCGTGGGCGACTAGGTGGATGAACATAATCTGTACCCGTTGGGCTCTCCCAGCCAACAGTGGCATACGACTTTGCTTTTTCTTTTACGTCCTCCCACATACGTCTCACGAAATGACCATACCTACAAATCGGAGAAATGAGAGCTCATACGCAGTATGCGCGCGTGGAACAGGGAAAGACGATAAATATTGCGACCGAACCGCCGAATCTTTCCATCAGTAAATGGGGTATGTTCTCAACTGACTCGGTTGTTTTAACCCCCTCCACTGACAGAATGACCCGCTTCCTACTTCCGTATGTATAAAGCCGATACGGACTTGTAGCTGTCACGCCTTTGCGCTTACTGTTACGTATTTTAACCGTAAATAGCTCAGTGCTAATGGTAAGAGGTAGTAGTGGATTCACGTTATTAATCTTTTGAATACAGCACAGCTGCCACAAGCTCAGCTCACTTTTACTCCACTCCTACCCTCGCCATTGCACCACATTACCTAGGTGCTACATGGACCTTGCTAAATTCACTTGCGTATACATTTTTGACCGTTACTCGCCAGTATTTACCTAATGATTAGTACACTCCTAACCAGACTATTTCCCAAAGAGCTGTGATGATTGAACGGGTTCGATCCACGGCCTACAGTGCCCTACAGTTCACATGGTAACACTGCCTACCTGACCCACTTAACTTGGTAGTGAGCTTATGTATCCAATCACCACTGCTAGCAGCAGTGGATAATCCTATCAGCACGACGAGAGCAGCAGACTTACCGTCGAATCCTCCTGAAAATACTTATAACTACGGTCGCCAGCTCTGAAGGAGCAAACGAATAAATCAATTTTTTGGCTCGTTTCAAAGTGAAACGGCTTGAGTTGAATTTAAACTTAATTCTGAATATCACTATTTCTGATCATTATAGGTGATTCTACAAAGCAAATACTCTCTCAATTTCTGTGAGTTGGCTTGGTAATTACCACCAAGATAATTTAAGCAACTTAGGTTAACAAAATTCTATCCTTCAACTTATTTAATGATTTTGGATACTACTCTTTGGACAATTGATATAGAATTAGTTAAGCGACTTTACTTGAAAGGTTACTCAGAAAAATTTAACTAACTATAAATAGGCGACTCATTCTGGTGTGACCATTGCTCTTTTCGACATTCTTATACGCTAAAGTATTCTACACCCAAAAGAATTGTAAATGAAAGAGGCGATGGTGGCCTCAGTCTGATTTCACTACACTATATTTGAGGTTACTACACTTTACAATGAACAACATGCGTCGTAATTTTACTCATTACTATATTCTGTCCTCTGCACTTGCATAAAAGAAAACTGGTACTCTCCTTTTACATGTATACAAAGTTCGACTTAACAATTGCAAGCAGTCTTGCCTTGGGTAGACGTGTCGGTGCTGGTGGTGAGATGCATGTGGCTAACGCAGCTCTTCACGCCTCATGCCCTCAATGGCGGCTGGAACTACGAGCCGTAGCACTCGTATAAGCTACTGCACGTCCGCCATAAAATCTGGGCGCAGGAACTCTTACAATCAGCCCCAGTGGCATAGAGACGGCTTCGACAAACATTCGTCGCGTTCTACTCCACAAACGGCGACGATATTCGCCTCTTCGCTGTTGCACAATCACTTTTGCGTGGGCGCAGTTACGCACGTCCGATCACGTCAACACTCCCCAGGCCATTTCCATTGTTCAGTCCCTGTGTCTCCAGCTACCTCTAGCTACGCTCGTATCACCAAGAGTGGGGGCGTTCCCCTACCACCTTTTCACCGAAATCATTTAGTATTTAAGAATATTTATATTTATTACCCTGGAGTTCATACCAGTCATAATAATTTACTACTAGCGCCTTATAACATTAAATCATACAGTAATAACTTATAATTACCAAGAAAAAGAATACATTTGACTCCGAGAGCTTAGTGCATTGTCTGACAGGTAGCGCTAATTCCCAGTTTCGCCAATAGATGGCATCAGGGTGCACTCCCTGGCAGTCTCACACCAGCGCGCCCGTTTCCGACGCGCGGGCTCCAAATTACTGTCAGCCCACCATCATTTCAGTTCCGTTACAATATAGTGGCACCAAAACAACCTCTGCTACAAACAGTAAGATGGCTTCCGCAACATATATGTGGATATAGATGTGGTAGTTCTTTCGGTAAGAGCATCGTACTGAGATCGAAACCCGATGGGGCACACAGTTCACTCTTTCAGGCATTTAAACCATAAACTTTGCAGTGAACATGTGCAAAATATCAGCCACACCTCATTGTCGACAGGTTTCGCCAAAGGAGCTCACTTTCCTTGTGGCCTATCGTCACACATGCTGTTGTCCAGCCACTCTCGTTCCTCGAATTTAGAAGAGAGTGGAGACAAGAGCCGCTTTCCAAGGTGCAGAAAGAGGCGATCGTATCGCGTGTTGGTGTCACCGCATAGAGAGCAGATGCTGTGCGAGTGTGCGCCACGACATGTTCTGCTTGCTGTCAACCGCCATCCGTCATCGCTGCGCCGCTGACGTACCGCCGCTATCGCTTACCGAGGCGTCGCCGTGTCGCTAGCCCGGCGTCGTCCTATTTAGAGGCGTTTCTCCCGGACATCGTCGCGACGTTCGGGCGTTCCTTGCTGGCCGGCATCTGGGTCTTTGCAGAGCAGTTAACACTGTACGCACATCACGTGTGCAGCGATCTGAGCGAAGTTCTGCAGCCACGACGGAGCGAAATCGGCCTGTGCTGTCACACCTCGCCTTTGGTCAACACTTACGCTAACAGATGGCACCGAATGATGGCGATGCCATACCGCGTGGACATGGAACCATCTGACTCACTCCTGCTTGCAGGTGTGAATCAAGCAGTCACTTTCAAAGTAAAACTGCAGAATGACTAATCGAAGCTAATCATCGGGAGATACAGGGTGGTCCATTGATAGTGACCGGGCGAAATATCTCACGAAATAAGCATCAAACGAAAAAACTACATAGAACGAAACTCGTCTAGCTTGAAGGGGGAAACCAGATGGCGCTATGGTTGGCCCACTAGATGGCGTAACCATAGGTCAAACGGATATCAACTACGATTTTTTTTTAAATAGGAACCCCCACTTTTTATTACATATTCGTGTAGTATGTAAAGAAATATGAATGTTATAGTTGGAACACTTTTTTTCGCTTTGTGATAGATGGCGCTGTAATAGTCACAAACGTATAAATATGTGGTATCACGTAATATTCCGCCAGTGCGGACGATATTTGCTTCGTGATACATTAGCCGTGTTAAAATGGACCGTTTATCAATTGCGGACAAGGTAGATATCGTGTTGATGTACGGCTATTGTGATCAAAATGCCCAACGGGCGTGTGCTATGAACGCTGCTCGGTATCCTGGGCGACATCATCCAAGTGTCCGGATCGTTCGCCGGATAGTTACGTTATTTAAGGAAACAGGAAGTGTTCAGCCACATGTGAAACGTCAACCACGACCTGCAACAAATGATGATGCCCAAGTAGGTGTTTTAGCTGCTGTCGCGGCTAATCCTCACATCAGTACCAGACAAATTGCGCGAGAATCGGGAATCTCAAAAACGTCGGTGTTCAGTATGCTACATCAACATCGATTGCACCCGTACCATATTTCTATGCACGAGGAATTGCAAGGTGACGGCTTTGAACGTCGTGTACACTTCTGCCACTGGGCACAAGAGAAATTACGGGACGATGACAGTCTTTTTGCACGCGTTCTATTTAGCGACGAAGCGTCATTCACCAACAGCGGTAACGTAAACCGCCACAATATGCACTATTGGACAACGGAAAATCCACGATGGCTGCGACAAGTGGAACATCAGCGACCTTGGCGGGTTAATGTATGGTGCGCCATTATGGGAGGAAGGATAATTGGCCCCCATTTTATCGATGTGAATGTAAATGGTGCAATGTATGCTGATTTCCTGCGTAATGTACTACCGATGTTCCTACAAGATGTTTCACTGCATGACAGAATGGCGATGTACTTCCAACATGATGGATGTCCGGCACATAGCTCGCGTGCGGTTGAAGCGGTATTGAATAGCATATTTCATGACAGGAGGATTGGTCGTCGAAGCACCACACCATGGCCCGAACGTTCACCTGATATGACGTCCCCGGATTTCTTTCTGTGGGAAGTTGAAGGATATTTGCTATCGTGATCCACCGACAACAACTGACAACATGCGTCAGCCCATTGTCAATGCATGTACGAACATTACGGAAGGCGAACTACTCGCTGTTGAGAGGAATGTCGTTACGCGTATTGCCAAATGCACTGAGGCATTAATGTGGTATTTACAGGTAGTCACGCTGTAACAGCAAGCGTTCTCAGAAATGATAAGTTCACAAAGGTACATGTATCACATTGGAACAACCGAAATAAAATGTTCAAACGTACCTATGTTCTGCATTTTAATTTAAAAAAAACTTCCTGTTACCAATTGTTGGTCTAAAATTGTGAGCCATATGTTTGTGACTATTGCAGCGCCATCTATCACAAAGCGAAAAAAAGTGTTCGAACTAAAACATTCGTATTTCTTTACGTACTACACGAATATGCAATAAAAAATGGGGGTTCTTATTTTAAAAAAACGCAGTTGATATCCGTTTGACCTATGACAGCGCCATCTAGTGGGCCAACCATAGCGCCACCTGGTTTCCCCCTTCAAGCTAGACAAGTTTCGTTCTTTGTGGTTTTTTCGTTTGACGCTTACTTCGTGAGATATTTGGCCCGGTCACTATCAATAGACCACCCTGTGTAGGGTGGCGCACGAAATTTGTCACTATTTGTTTCGTACACAATTTATGAGTCGCACTAGATATGCTGTTGAGCATGTCAACAGCAGTAGCAGTACAACTTGGAGGAACAAGTGAGCTACGAAACGACTCTTAGTTCAGGATACCGCCGCAAGGGGACCAGTGTTTACAACATGGCCGACATTTGGACGACTAACAGTGCAGTAGCGGTGGCAGTTGTGTTCGCTTTACACGAAACGCAAAGGCCAGAGGCGATTTCGGCACCAGTTTAAAACAGTGCGCCCCTTGCAAGAGAACTATTCACAGACTGTATGATGAAATTGTACGGGAAGGATCAACACTGGAAGCGAAGCGACCATGGTCGAAGCCTATATTGCAGCGGTACGGGATCATGAGGCCGATGAGGTAGTTTCCTCGTCATGGCCGGTTTCACCTTCATAGAATCGCCTGTCAACTCCATAGTGTGACGTTCAGATTCTGTGAGTTTCCTCTTTTCCTCCAAATCGCTTATCAGCGTTTCACGAAGTTCTGCCTTCTTTTCTTCAAATTATTTTGCTACTGCCCTTTTTTCAATATTGTAATCTCTTTCTAGATACATTTAAATAATCCCTTGAAATGACGGTTAAACGCAACCCCTCTCTATAACCTTGTTCTAAGTTCTTCAGTTTTCTGTTATGTTCTGGGTGTGTACCATCCTTCAAGTGCTGGAGCTGTTTCCCTAAAGTGGCAAGTTTGCCTTGGTACATTTGCTCTTTAATTTCCGTGTATTCTTCATATTTCCCCATGTCTGTTTCACTTGCTGCTTCTGTATCTTCATCACTTTCATCGTGCTCGTAATTCTCTCTGTCTTCGTCTCAGTCATCGTTGTTGTCATCTTCACAATCATACTCGTCGTGTACGTACGCTGGCGAATTGAAGGTCATGATGAGATATTTGTACAACGTGTCAAAATATTCCACTACGTAGAAGTAACTGTTTATGTGGTACACAAGAGGGCGGTAAAATATTTAATAAACAGTCATTTTTTTATTACAGTGCTCGTGGCCCATAACGGTGAATCCTGGAACAACCCGGAAATACCTATCTTTCCATCGTTCTACATACGAAAAATCTATACTAAATCTAGCATCCATCTCTTAATTTCGAACCGCTCTATGGAGAATCCCCGGCAAATCGTGCAGAAAGGCAGCAGAGCAACTGCGCGTATCCAGACGGTCCGTTCAATGCATTCTTAAACGTGACCTCCGGGTGTTCCCATACAAGACAACCCCTGGTCAGACGCTCACTGCAGAACACAAGCGACAGAGACTACCGTTTTCCTGATTGGTGGAGAAAAGGGAACAAAGTCTCAACAACGTTTTTAGACGAGGCGGATTTTCATTTGGACGATGAGGTTAACTAACACAATTTACCCTTTTGTGCCTTTGAAAATCTTCAAGTGCTTCATGAACGACATCATGCTCCGAGGATTGCAGTAAAGGTGGCAATTTTCAGTCACGGGTCTGTTGGACCCTTTTCCTTTGCAGAAACTGAACTGTGCGCTTTATTTGAGCATGCTTCGCAACAACTTCATTTCACAGCTTCTTGCTACTACTTCCATGTCGTTTCAGTAACAGACAATTTGGGACCACGTATAGTCCATATCTCAACCACATGTGACTTCCTTCTTTGGAAGTACCTGAAGGAAACAATTTTTCCGTAACGTCTAGACGAATTAATGGAACTAAGACGCCTTATTTTTCAAGTCTGCCGTGAAATCATGGACGGAAGACGTGTGCCGTAGGGTTACCGCTAACGTCAGTGTTCTTGTGGAGACAGTTAGGAATCAAAATGGCAGGCGTATTGAGCGTGTGCTGAGTTGGGTGAAGCTTTCACTGAGTGTTTTCCATGGTCCTTTGAATTTGTCTTGACAGTGAAGTGTTTATTCAGAAACAAAGTGATGACCCATTTCGCGGGTGAACATTAGATGAACAGAAAGGGCAGTACCACAAGTGTAACAATAGAGAGAACCGTAATTCGATTCTTTGATTTCGAGAGATTAGACTAGATTAGATTAGCACTTGTTGCATAGATCATGAATAAGACACTTCGTAATGATGTGGAACGTGTCAGGTTAATAAAAGGTGTCTATGAAAGATATTACTTTACACAAAATATTACATGATACTTAATATTTTTTGTTGGGGTTGGGGAAATTACCCACTTACTATATCCAAAAATTCATCTAATGAGTAGAAGCAGTTGCCATTAAGAAATTCTTTTAATTTCCTTTTAAACGCTATATGGCTATCTGTCGGACTTTTGATGCTATTAGGCAGCATAATTTACCCCCTTCTGAGCCAAAGTTAGATTTAACCTTGAGTAGTGAAGATCATCCTTTCTCCTAGTGTTGTAGCCATGTACACTGCTATTACTTTTGAATTCGTTCGGATTGTCAATAACAAATTTCATAAGTGAATATATATATTGTGAGTCTACAGTGAAGATTTCTAGCTCTTTAAATAAGTGTCTGCAGGATGATCTTGGATGAGCTCCAGCAATTATTCTGATTACGCGCTTTTGCGCAATGAACACTCTTTTACTCAGTGATGAGTTACCCCAGAATATGATGCCATACGAAAGCAGAGAATGAAAATAGGCGTGGTAAGCTAATTTACTCAGATGTATATCGCCAAAATTTGCAATGACCCTAATCGCATAAGTAACTGAACTCAAACCTTTGAGCAGATCCTCAGTGTGTTTTTTGCAGTTCAACCCCTCATCAATGCATACATTCAATATATACAGGGTAACGGAAAACAATATTTAAGCACTGAATTCCGGAGGAAAGGTTGTGCCGCTGTTCAGTACAAAGTGATGATCCATCAGTTAAAACGGAAGTTACAGAATTGTACTCAATGAATCCCCTGTAAGGTCGAGACGACCGGGAGGGAGAAATGCTAGCAATGAGGAGCAACAGTGGGACGTGATGTCGCGTCACCTAGGCCTGTAGGTCGCAGCACCTCGCCGTGTTGTCGGCGACGTCCTCTGTGACGGGAGAGACACGGGTGCTACATGTTGACTGCTCCAGGACACACACAAAAGTGAGTCTGAGTGACCCAGCTCGTTCCCATTTAAGAGCTCGGTCGCAGCAAAAACACAGCAGAGTGTCAGGGTAGTCACTACTTTCTGTTGCCACCCTAAACGCCCATTCTTACGGAAAGCAAAGTCGCTCCCCATCGAGTCCTCAGTGAACTTTCCAGATCATTCAAGTAAAGCACTCCGTCTTCAGGCCACAAGCGGCCCATCGGGACCATCCGACCGCCGTGTCGTCCTCAGTAGAGGATATGGATAGGGGGGCGTGTGGTCAGCACACCGCTCTCTCGGTCGTTATGATGGTTTTCTTTGACCGGAACCGCTGCTATTCGGTCGAGTAGCTCCTCAGTTGGTATCACGAGGCTGAGTGCACCCCGAAAAACGACAACAGCGCATGGCGGCTGGATGGTCACCCATCCAAGTGCCGGCCACGCCCGACAGCGCTTAACTTCGGTGATCTCACGGGAACCGGTGTATCCACTGCGGCAAGGCCGTTGCCCCAGATTATCTAAGTACTGCAGATTATTCAAGTACTTCAGGTGTGATAGGTTGCCATTGCCTGGCTGTCCCGATAGCAAAATACCTCGCAGCAATGCGTCCCTACGCTCTTGGCGTCCTTCAAACCAAAGAACTCACTAGCGGTCGCCACCATTTAGGTGACCATAAATAATTCTAAAGGGCGTTTAGAAATTAGTTACACGAAAGTAACCTATAATTGTGAAAAGGGTAAATAACTTACAGAAATTTTGATACAGCACTGAATGCATGGTATCTTCAAAGCTTTGTTTCCGTCTGATCTGTGAGTTTCTGACATTCCGACTAGGTGGCACGCGCGAGTTAGTTATTCCAACAGTCGTCATGGAATCCTATGACGCTGAAGACTGTGCACAGTGTCTTATCCGCTACTACAGTTCAGAAACAATTCCGGACTAAATATCGCAAGTCATCACCCCAAAGACAAACTGTTATTAACTGGTACAATCGTTTCACCGAAACTGGCTGTATCTGTTACATCGGACGCTGGGTTAGGGTCGGCGATCAGTTGAACAAGTTCGCCAATCTTACATTTGTGGTCCGGATACATCAACGAGAGATGCTACAGAATTTATTTTCCAGCAAGATAGCGAGCGACCACATCATCAGTGTGTAATTGTCGCGTATCTAAAAAATGGCTCTGAGCACTATGGGACTCAACTGCTGAGGTCATTAGTCCCCTAGAACTTAGAACTGGTTAAACCTAACTAACCTAAGGACATCACAAACATCCATGCCCGAGGCAGGATTCGAACCCGCGACCGTAGCGGTTTTGCGGTTCCAGACTGCAGCGCCTTTAACCGCACGGCCACTTCGGCCGGCCTATCGCGTATCTCCGTAGGAATGTGCCGACTTGTATTTGACGTGGTGGAACAATATCCTGACCACCACGATCATCTGATTTAATCTCAATGAAAAGAACGAACTTCTACGATGCCCTACCTCGCTTTCACCAAAAGGGAATGAAATAAGTAAAAATGAAAAGGAAGTTCCAATTCCCAGTTTTGACCAAGGTTTTCTGGAGGTTTCCTGTGGGTGTAAGGAAAATTACGGAACAGGTAACCCCCCCCCCCTCCCTCCTCGCGTTCCAGATATTCCCAATTTGGACCACCCCTTTGCCCCACTAGTACCTCGTCTGGTAACTGGCGGAAAAGAACCGACTCAGTAATGAGCCGTATCTCACACAGTCTGCTATGTCCACTGCAATAGAGAGTGGAGGAAAAAATTGCTCCGCTAGCGTCGTTCTGTTGAGCTGCCTTGTTTCAAACTAGCGTTCGCTTTTTCAGTGCGTGTGCTAACAAGTCTCCAACGGTTTTCAACAACGTCTCACTAGGAGGGGATCTTCCTGACTGGGTTCCCCTCGCGATGCGCCCTTGATACTCGGGCGCGCCGTGGGATGAGAACACGTTTCATGGCTATCGCTGTGGCTCCGTGGCAGGGAACAACGAACTGTGGTAATCCGGCTGTCGCGGAGCGGCCAGGTCCCGTTCGGAGGCGGCTGCTCCACCCGCCATTAATTATCGTGTTTACGCGGACCCGATCGCGTTGTACGGGGCTTAGCCTTTGGTAACACACGGACCACAGCCTGGGCCGCACTGCTATATAACTTGCGTGACATTAGTGCTGTGGCGTGCACGCTGTGAAAGGCTGGAATGAGTCAAGGGCCGGCCGCAGTGACCGAGCGGTTCTAGGCGCTTCAGCCTACGGTCGCAGGTTCGAATCCTGCCTCGGGCATGGATGTGTGTGATGTCTTTAGGTTTAAGTAGTTCTAAGTTCTAGGGAACTGATGACCTCAGATGTTAAGTCCCATAGTGCTCAGAGCCATTTGAACCATTTTGAGTTAAGGATTTTTCTCCGTCCTTTCCCCTTCCAGGACATGAGCGCAAATGGTAAAAGGATTGATGTAAGGAAGGAATCAGACTTTGTCTCGTCCGTATCCAGGCCATTAGAGACAGATCACAATATCACAGTTGGTCCTTTTTTTTGGGGGGTATTCCTTACATTTCCAGTAACTGATTTCGAAATCTATCTGGCCATCTACATCTACATTCTACATTTCTACTCCGCAAGCCACCCAACAGTGTGTGGCGGAGGGCACTTTACGTGCCACTGTCATTACCTCCCTTTCCTGTTCCAGTCGCGAATGCTTCGTGGGAAGAACGACTGCTGAAAAGCCTCCGTGCGCGCTCGAATCTCTCTAATTTTACATTCGTGATCTCCTCGGCAGGTATAAGTAGGGGGAAGCAATATATTCGATACCTCATCCAGAAACGCACCCTCTCGAAACCTGGACAGCAAGCTACACCGCGATGCAGAGCGCCTCTCTTGCAGAGTCTGCCACTTGAGTTTGCTAAACATCTCCGTAACGCTATCACGCTTACGAAATAACCCTGTGACGAAACGCGCCGCTCTTCTTTGGATCTTCTCTATCTCCACTGTCAACCCGACCTGGTACGGATCCCACACTGATGAGCAATACTCAAGTATAGGTCGAACGAGTGTTTTGTAAGCCACCTCCTTTGTTCATGGACTACATTTTCTAAGGACTCTCCCAATGAATCTCAACCTGGTGCCCGCCATACCAACAATTAATTTTATATGATTATTCCATTTTAAATCGTTCCATACACATACTCCCAGATATTTTACAGAAGTAACTGCTACCAGTGTTTGTTCCGCTATCATAAAATCATACAATAAAGGATCCTTCTTTCTATGTATTCGCAATAAATTACATTTGTCTATGTTGAGGGTCAGTTGCCACTCCATGCACAAAGTGCCTATCCGCAATGATGTAATCTAACTGAAATCTTCCCGTATCATCCGGCCTTTTCCAAGTATATCTCCTCCTCTTGTGATTCTTGAACAGATTATTTATTGGCTCTTACTAGCTGAAATTTATTGCAGAACTGAGTCTTTCTCCTCTCTCATTCCTCGTCCCAATCCCAAATTCTCCTGTAACCTTTTCTTCTGTTCCTTCCCCTACAACTGCATTCCAGTTCCCCAAGACTGTTAGACTTTCATCTCGCTATACAAACTGTATTACCCTTTCAGTATCCTCATATACTTTCTCTGTCTGTTCATTTTCATCTTGCGACGTCGGCATGTATACCTGAGCTATCGTTGTCGGTGTTGGTTTCCTGTCGATTCTGATTAGAACAACCCTGTCGCTGAGCTGTTGACAGTAACACACCCCCTGCCCTGTCTTCTTATTCACGACGAATCCTACTCCCGTTATCCCATTTTCTGCTGCTGTTGATATTGCCGTATACTCATCTGACCAGAAATCCTTGTCTTCTTTCCATTTCTCTTTACTGACCCCTACTTTATCTAGATTGAGCATTTGCATTTCTATTTTCAGAATTTCTAGTTTCCATACAACGTTCAAACTTGTGACATTCCACGCCCCGACCCGTAGAACGTTACCCTTTCGTTGATTATTCAATATTTTTCTCATGGTAACCTCCCCCTTGGCAGTCCCCTCCCGGAGATCCGAATAGGAGACTATTCCGGAATGTTTTGCCAGTGGGGAGATGATCATGATACTTTTTCAATTACAGAACACATGTCCTGTGGAGACACGTTACGAAGCCGGCCGGATTGGCCGAGCGGTTCTAGGTCCTACAGTCCGGAACCGCGCGACCGCTACGGTCGCAGGTTCAAATCCTGCCTCGGGCATGGATGTGTGTGATGTCCTTAGGTTAGTTTGGTTTAAGTAGTTCTAAGTCTAGGGGACTGATGACCTCAGATGTGAAGTCCCATAGTGCTCAGAGACATTTGAACCATTTGAGACACGTTACGTGTCTTTAATGCAGTGGTTTCCATCGCCTTCTGTGTCCTCATCGCTGTTTGTTCCGCCTTTAGGGACAGTTTCCCACCCCTAGGACAAGAGAGTGCCCTGAACCTCTGTCCGCTCCTCCACTGTCTTTGCCAAGGCCGTTACTCGTACATATTTAATGAAAGTCACATTTAAAGACAATGAAGAGTAACTAATCTTCATTAATAACACACAAACAGAAATCATGTGTTCAGCGGTCAGTGTGCTGACAACAATCTACATATTACGGTATGTGTGCAGAGATTAATTAAGTACACCAACGCGTTTTACTATCAAAAATGGTTGAAATGATTCTGAGCACTATGGGACTTAACTTCTGAGGTCATCAGTCCCCTAGAACGTAGAACTACTTAAACCTAACTAACCTAAGGACATCACACACTGAAACATCCCATTTGTTGTATTAATTGTAATAACAATGCACTGGTGTCTGAAACATGTTCCTCAGTGCTTTTCGGCAGTGAATTTGCACCGGCAACATTCACACTTTGACAAGCAGAAAATGTGTCTTGACTTATTTGAGAAAACGGTGAGGACCCAAAACCTGAATCTACAGTATTTGCGAGATTGTGTCCTGTCATTTCGGATTCCTGAGGCGAGCTGTTGCCGACCGATCGATCGATAATGCTTCCCTGTTCACTAATTGTTTCACTGTCTACGCCATTATTTGCCGCCCGCTCCATTTCCCTATGCACAATTACCAAGTTACTACTTTGAACATTAGTTAATTCATTACTCGGCGGCGCTGATAAGCTACGCTCGTCGTCACTATTATTTCTCAGTTTACTTTGGAGCCTAGTGTTACGTTTTTCACACGCCATTATTGTCACAATATTTCACACGACAACACAGAAAAGCACAATTTGAAGAGCAAAATAAGTAAACACATTAACACAACACTGAAAATGATATCTAGCTAATTGCAAGCGCAGCTGCAAAATACTTGGTGCCAATCTACATGCATGCCACACCTGTTTTACTGTACAACAATGAAAGACTGCAACTACAAAGGAGATTCTCTCTACAATTACGCGCTAGCAATAAACAAAATCTACACTAATTACACAAACTACAAGAAAAAATCAGAAGATTCCAGTGAGGTATCGTCGGCTAAGGGTCGCCATATGAAACTTCCCCTTAGAAAAATTTATACATGACTGTGTTTAAACTGACACGCAATATTTTTATCGCGACGCTATCTGACTTTTAATAATCCCTACAAAAGAATGGCCCTGACTAACATTAACCTATACCTTTCACAAATCACTTACCTCACAAAAATCTTCATTACCCCAACTACTGCAATACAGCGAGCGCCACTACTGCCAGCTAAATAAAAGATTCAAACTACTGAAGGCACTAACTACTGATAGGCATAGTTAGCAAATGAAAGATTTTGATAGAGAACAAACAATGTATTTACCTTAATAGTGTTCAAAAGTCATAATATATATAGCAGTTCATGACATCCATTCTTACAAATGTACTGTTTCTGATTGGCGCACGTCCAGATCATCAGCTCTCAAAACTCCGCCATCTCTCTCCCCACATCCACCACTGCTGGCGGCTCACCTTCAACTGCGCAACGCTACGCGCTGTTCACATCCAGCCGCCCAACACTACAATAGCCAACAACAATGCAAACCAGCCACAGACTGCACACAGCACAGCCAGTGATTTTCATATAGAGTGCTACGTGGCGTTACCAACATAAAAACCTAAACAGCCTACTTACAACACATCCATGCCCGAGGCAGGATTCGAACCTGCGACCGTAGCGGTCGCGCGGTTCGAGACTGAAGCGCCTAGAACCGCACGGCCACAGCGGCCGGCCCAGGACATTGATCGTAGGTGATGTGCAGGTAGAGGTCATGGCCGAAGACATCATCAGCACTTGACAAAATTGGGTTATCGAAAACTGTTTATGTGTCGTTATTTTAGACGAGTACAGGACGAAACACGGCGGGTAAAGATACTGGAGCACCGTCAATCAACACGCCGATGTGGCGGTCGCAAGAAGAGAGACAACATTTTGCAACTGGGGAATTCCAGGAAACCGACTAGTAAAGCAGACAACTGCGACGTTCGAGATGATCGAAACGGATTAGTCCGTAGAATCCCCGACTTAAGAAAGAAAGAAGAGACGTCCAAGGTGTCAGCAGTGCTGAATCGCGTTCAGCGCCAAGTTCCACCCACGCAGGCCTGCCGTGAAATGTATCGAGCAGGCGATAGATAGCAGCGACTGCCTTTCTAAGCGACGAGTGATACGTTCACGAGATACTCCAGCCGAAGGCCGTTTTATCGGAATATCTTCGCACGCGTGCCGCCATTCACTGGCTGGAGCCGTACCGGCAGCCAACGGCTTCTGGACATAACGCTTTGAAAACGACTGCGGCACCAGCCAGAACCAGCTGTTCGCAGCGCTTGCTTCCGCTAGCTGTACGCGGGTGAGCTACTTTCTAGGGCCTTAAAACAGACACGCGAGTTCAGAAAGTCAGAAGGAGTTTATTGCCGCGTGGTAATGGCCACATAAATATTCAGTGTCCTGGTGAACGTCGATTGGACTTTTTACTGTGTTTTGGTAAGTAGAGCATTACGTCAACATACTACTGTCGCCGAGTGTGGGTACTTAGTAGTGGCTGCGGGCGCACCGGGGGTGATAAGAGCGTGTAACTGAAATTAATTGCATATTGGAATTCCACAAAACTGGAAAACTGCAGCCTGCGTTTACAGGCCTATTAAGCTACTGCAGTGCCACGAACTTAATCACGTGAATGAGGATACAAAGTTGTTGTTGTTGTTGTGGTCTTCAGTCCTGAGACTGGTTTGAGGCAGCTCTCCATGCTACTCTACTCTGTGCAAGCTTCTTCATCTCCCAGTACCTACTGCAGCCTACATCCTTCTGAATCTGCTTAGTGTATGCAGGGTATCCCTCTATGATTTTTACCCTCCACGCTGTCCTCCAATACTAAATTGGTGATCCCTTGGTGCCTCAGAATATGCCCTACCAACCGATCCGGCCGGCCGCGGTGGTCTAGCGGTTCTAGGCGCTCAGTCCGGAACCGCGCGACTGCTACGGTCGCATGTTCGAATCCTGCCTCGGGCATGGATGTGTGTGATGTCCTTAGGTTAGTTAGGTTTAAGTAGTTCTAAGTTCTAGGGGACTGATGACCACAGATGTTAAGTCCCATAGTGCTCAGAGCCATTTGAACCAACCGATCCCTTCTTCTAGTCAAGTTGCGCCACAAACTCCTCTTCTCCCCAATTCTATTCAATACCTCCTCATTAGTTATGCGATCTACCCATCTAATCTTCAGCATTCTTCTGCAGCACCACATTTCGAAAGCTTCTATTCTCTTCTTGTCCAAACTATTTATCGTCCACGTTTCACACATGGCTACACTCCATAAAAATACTTTCAGAAACGAAACGATTTCCTGACACTTAAATCTTTACTCGATGTTAACAAATTTCTCTTCTTCAGAAACGCTTTCCTTGCCATTGCCAGTCTACATTTTATATCCTCTCTACTCCGACCATCAGCAGTTATTTTGCTCCCCAAATAGCAAAATTCCTTTACTAGTTTAAGTGTCTCATTTCCTAAACTAATTCCCTCACCATCACCGGACTTAATTCGACTACATTCCATTATCCTCGTTTTGCATCTGTTGATGTTCATCTTATACCCTCCTTTCAAAACTCTGTCCATTCCGTTTAACTGCTCTTCCAAGTCCTTTGCTGTCTGACAGAATTACAATGTCATCGGCGAACCTCAAAGTTTTTATTTCTTCTCCATGGATTTTAATGCCTACTCCGAACTTTTCTTTTGTTTCCTTTACTGCTTGCTCAATATACAGATTGAATAACATCGGGGAGAGGCTACAACCCTGTCTCACTCCCTTCCCAACCACTGCTTCCCTTTCATGCCCCTCGACTCTTATAACTGCCATCTGCTTTCTGTACAAATTGTAAATAGCCTTTCGCTCCTTGTACAAAGTACGAGTGAAAAAAAAAATTAGGTGCCAATGCAACGCATGTACTGAGAACGACTATGAGCTTAATTTCATGACAGGAGACGTAAGATGATTATGTCGGTAAACAAAATATTCCTTTCGACAATTCTTTTCTTGTATCACAGTACTGTGTTTAGTATCCTCTACTACCTGTATCATTTTGACGCTAGAACTTCAATGCAACTTGTACAGCTACACCTTTGTCTGAACTCTACTGTATTTTGAGCGACAGAAGGTACTTTGAATGGAATCATGCGTAAAGGTTTCTTCTAAAATCATTTGTATGTGGAGTGTGGAAAGAATGACGGCTTCAAGGATTTATGTAATGGATGAGAGAAAAAGTATCGAACATGATCAGCTAACAGATCACCTGCATGAACTCCAGTCCAGCAGTAGCTACCGAGCGTTCGGGAATCTTGCATGACTCGTCTGCAAAAATGTCCAAAATTTCCTTTAAGTTAGTTTATTGTCTGTAAAACACGAAAATGGCTATCAAGTCCGTATTTAATTTCCCGACATCAATTACGCAATGTTACTCACTGTCTCTATTATAGGTTCACACCCGAAAGCAGCCAGAAGATATTTAGTCCGTCCCGTTATCTGAGCGTGCTAGGCAGTCACCGACTAACTTGCGAGTTAACACATTCAGTCGTTCAGTAGGCTTCTTGTAAAGAAATGCTCGCCATAATGTCTCGTAATCTGCACGAAACACGCCACACGCCACATGAAATATTCAAACCCGAATGTTTCCTATCTCGTAAAATAAACCACTCACAAAGCTCAGGCTCTCACAAAATACTCAGTATTGCAGTCGATTTTCGTGAACGACACGAGAACCGATCAAAAGCGCGAATTTCTTCATTTTGGTACGAATCTGATCAGAGCGGTTTCCCAGAAGACGGCTTCTGAGCCACCATCTCGACTCTTAGATCTGAGGCACAAAGCCCTACTCAAACGCGCAGGAAATGCTGTATTCCTATTGGCTAGTATGTTAAGCAGCCAATCAGATCATCTCGAGCCCTTCTACACTCATGGCGCGTCTAACGTCAGCCAATCTGATTACCACAAGTAGTTATCTCGTAATTCCGAAACTAAATAAAATTTAATGAAAACAATGGTATCAACTCAATTCAGCAGGTTCTCTAGTTCCTTTCTTTCAGGAACGCTAGTTCTGCAGGGTTCGCAGGAGAGCTTCTGTAAAGTTTGGAAGGCAGGAGACGAGATACTGGCAGAAGTAAAGCCGTGAGGACGGGTCGTGACTCGTGCTTGGGTAGCTCATCTGGTAGAGCACTTGCTGGCGAAAGGCAAAGGTCCCGAGTTCGAGTCTCGGTCGCGCACACAGTTTTAATCTGCCAGGAGGTTGCAGGTTCTTTAGTTGTAAGTTTTCTTCATAGACGACTAGAATGACTATGTGTTTCCTCTATTATTTCTTGAACATACGTATTAAACAATGACTGAAAGCTGAAAAATTTCCTTACATTCTGCTAAACACGAACCTGACCGTTCAGTTTCATTACTTCCAGTTGGTTTTTGTAGATGTAAACTTACCTTCAATAAAATGACAAACTGACTCACTGGGTGAGTTTTAGGCTGAATGTGTTGAGGACTGAGGGTCGGACACCACTTAGTTTTATTTATTTATTTATTTGGTGCTTAAGACGAATTCACTTCTGCCAATACTTACATGAACGCTGAAAAAAACTATTTTAACCATGCTTAGAATTTCTTATTAAATTTTAATTCCAACTCATAATTGAGTGGGTGGTTTGGTTCTAAGGTTGGTGAAAGGCAATAGAACACGAGCTAGTAAAGCTTCGTGACTCAACATCTTTGCTTCGACGATCTGCTTCTGTGCGGTGTACTGCCGTTACGTACGCCGATTAACAAACACGGAGACTGGTTCTTGTGAAATGAAGTGTAAAACAGACATTCAAAATCTAAGTGGGACGTTATAAACTTCGGATATCTTTGTAGGTGGCAGTATTTACCAAGACCGGCAAACAAACCTTCCTATGTTTACAGTGGAAAATAGCGTTATTAAATAGTTTATGTGATAAGAACAATTAGATTTTACCTCTATGACGACTAATTATTTTTTAACGAGAAACAAGAAGCGAACGGAGCATACATTACTGCAAGACATGTTTTTTCATTACACGCGAAGTTTTCTAGTTATGGCGCATTTGAGCAAGAGCACTTTAAGTAGAAAACCATGAACATTTGTGGCGTTTACTGTCCACTAAAACAGCGTTTATTTTACATCTTTTACTGGAACGGAAGTGAAAGTCTGCGAAGATCATATTCTCTGCGCTAGTTTAAAAGTTGCGATGAGAATGAAAGAAAACGTTACGTTGCGATTTAGGATGCAATGAACTGAGTGATTACTGATATTATCTTACGTTTATAATCGTTGTGCTTGTGGTTAAGTAATGCTACATCAGTTTCACTGGCCGGCCGCAGTGACCGAGCGGTTCTAGGAGCTTCAGTCTGGAACCGCGCGAACGCTAGGGTCGCAGGTTCGAATCCTGCGCCGGCCGCGGTGGTCTAGCGGTTCTAGACGCGCAGTCCGGAACCGCGCGACTGCTACGGTCGCAGGTTCGAATCCTGTCTCGGGCATGGATGTGTGTGATGTCCTTAGGTTAGTTAGGTTTAAGTAGTTCTAAGTTCTAGGTGACTGATGACCACAGATGTTAAGCCCCATAGTGCTCAGAACCATTTGAACCATTTTGAATCGAATCCTGCCTCGGGCATGAATGTGTGTCATGTCCTTAGGTTAGTTAGGTTTAATTAGTTCTAAGTCTAGGGGGCTTGTGACCTCAGATGTTAAGTCCCATAGTGCTTGGAGCCATTTGAACCATTTGAACATTATGTATTCATATGTTTTTCAAGTGCCACCTAACATTTTCCCTGAAGCGCTACATAAACATTCCTTTTACAAACACCTTTCACGTTGCCCCATTGTCTTCATTTCTCATTTTTTACATTCTCCACTATCTCAAGTCATTATTTAATTTTCATACGCAAGTAATTGAGCCTTTATGCCGTCTACACTCCTCCGGACACTGCGAGAGGGCTGTACAAGCAATGATCACACGCACGGCACAGCGTACACACCAGGAACCGCGGTGTTGGCCGTCGGATAGCGCTAGCTGCGCAGCATTTGTGCACCGCCGCCGTCAGTGTCAGCCAGTTTGCCGTGGCATACGGAGCTCCATCGCAGTCTTTAACACTGGTAGCATGCCGCGACAGCGTGGACGTGAACCGTATGTGCAGTTGACGGACTTTGAGCGAGGGCGTATAGTGGGCATGCGGGAGGCCGGGTGGACGTACCGCCGAATTGCTCAACACGTGGGGCGTGAGGTCTCCACAGTACATCGATGTTGTCGCCAGTGGTCGGCGGAAGGTGCACGTGCCCGTCGACCTGGGACCGGACCGCAGCGACGCACGGATGCACGCCAAGACCGTAGGATCCTACGCAGTGCCGTAGGGGACCGCACCGCCACTTCCCAGCAAATTAGAGACACTGTTGCTCCTGGGGTATCGGCGAGGACCATTCGCAACCGTCTCCATGAAGCTGGGCTACGGTTCCGCACACCGTTAGGCCGTCTTCCGCTCACGCCCCAACATCGTGCAGCCCGCCTCCAGTGGTGTCGCGACAGGCGTGAATGGAGGGACGAATGGAGACGTGTCGTCTTCAGCGATGAGAGTCGCTTCTGCCTTGGTGCCAATGATGGTCGTATGCGTGTTTGGCGCCGTGCAGGTGAGCACCACAATCAGGACTGCATACGACCGAGGCACACAGGGCCAACACCCGGCATCATGGTGTGGGGAGCGATCTCCTACACTGGCCGTACACCACTGGTGATCGTCGAGGGGACACTGAATAGTGCACGGTACATCCAAACCGTCATCGAACCCATCGTTCTACCATTCCTAGACCGGCAAGGGAACTTGCTGTTCCAACAGGACAATGCACGTCCGCAAGTATCCCGTGCCACCCAACGTGCTCTAGAAGGTGTAAGTCAACTACCCTGGCCAGCAAGATCTCCGGATCTGTCCGCCATTGAGCATGTTTGGGACTGGATGAAGCGTCGTCTCACGCGGTCTGCACGTCCAGCACGAACGCTGGTCCAACTGAGGCGCCAGGTGGAAATGGCATGGCAAGCCGTTCCACAGGACTACATCCAGCATCTCTACGATCGTCTCCATGGGAGAATAGCAGCCTGCATTGCTGCGAAAGGTGGATATACACTGTACTAGTGCCGACATTGTGCATGCTCTGTTGCCTGTGTCTATGTGCCTGTGGTTCTGTCAGTGTGATCATGTGATGTATCTGACCCCAGGAATGTGTCAATAAAGTTTCCCCTTCCTGGGACAATGAATTCACGGTGTTATTATTTCAATTTCCAGGAGTGTATATTGAACTTATTACGTTCGATATACTTAGATGTTTCAATGTGTTGCGTTGCAAGGCTCGTATACACTGAAGCGCCAAGAAACTGTTGTAGGCATGTATGTTCAAATACAGAGATATGTAAACAGGCAGAAAACGACGCTGCGGTCGGCAACGCCTGTATAAGACAAGAAGTGTCTGGCGCAGTAGTTAGATCGGTTCCTGCTGCTACAATAGCAGGTTATCAAGATTTAAGTGAGTTTGAACGTGGTGTTACAGTCGGCACACGAGCGATGGGACACAGCATCTCCGAGGTGGTGACGAAATGGCGATTTTCCCGCACGACCACTTCACGAGTGTACCGTAAATATCCCGGTTCCCGTCAGATCACCGAATTTAAGCGCTGTCCGGCTGGGCTAGCACTTGGATGGGTGACCATCCGGTCTGCCGAGCGCTGTTGGCAAGCGGGGCGCACTCAGCCCTTCTGAGGCAAACTGAGGAGCTACTTGACTGAGAAGTAGCGGCTCCATATCTGCATCCACTAACGCCTATGGGTCCAGGATGACACGGCGGCCGGTCAGAACCGTTGGGTCTTCATGGCCTGTTGGGGAGGACTGTAGCTTAGTTTTACTGTGAATATCAGGATTCCCGTAAAACATCAAATCTCCGATATCGCTGCGGCCGGAAAAAGATCCTGCAAGAACGGGATCAACGACGACTGAAGAGAAACTTTCAACGTGACGGAAGTGCAACCCTTCCGCAAATTGATGCAGATTCCAATGCTGAGCCTTAAACAAGTGTCAGCGTGCGAACCATTCAATGAAACATCATAGACATGGGCTTTCGCGTACCCTTGACGACTGCACGACACAAAGCTTTACGCCTCGCCTGCGCCCGTCAACACCGACATTCAATTGTTGGTGACTGGAGACATGTTGCCTGGTCGAACGAGTCTCGTTTCAAATTGCATCGAGCGGATCGACGTGTACGGGTATGGAGACAACCTCATGAATCCATGGACCCTGTATGTCAGCAGGGGACTGTACGAACTGGTGGAGCCTCTGTAATGGTGTGGGGCGTGTGCAGTTGGAGTGATATGGGATGCCTGATACGTCTAGATACGACTCTGACAGGTGACACGTACGTAAGCTTACGGTCTGATCATCTGCATCCATTCATGCCCATTGTGCATTGCGACGGACTTGGGCAACTCCAGCAGGACAATGCGACACCCCACATGTTCATTATGGCTAGAGAGTGGCTCCAGGAACACTCTTCTGAGTTTAAACACTTCCGCTGGCCTCCAAACTCCCCTAACATGAACATTATTGAGCATATCTGGGACGCCTTGGAACGTGCTGTTCAGAAGAGATCTCCACTCTCTCGTACCGTTACGGATTTAGGGACATCCCTGTAGGATTCACGTCGTCAGTTCCCTCCAGCACTACTCCAGACATTAGTCGAATCCATGCCACGTCGTGTTGCGGCACTTCTGCGTGCTCGCGGGGGCCCTACACGATATTAGGCAGGTGTACCAGTTTCTTCGCCTCTTCAGTGTAGTACCTTCTAGCCGGCCGGTGTGGCCGAGCGGTTCTAGGCGCTACGACCTGGAACCGCGCGATCGCTAAGGTCGCAGGTTCGAATCCTGCCTCGGGCATGGGTGTGTGTGATGTTCTAAGGTTAGTTAGGTTTAAGTAGTTCTAAGTTCTAGGGGACTGATGACCTTAAAAGTTAAGTCCCATAGCGCTCAGAGCCATTTGAACCATTTTCTGTAGTACCTTCTGCCTGCTTCGAAAAGATCTGTTACACTTCCTGCAGGTCTTATCGCTCAGGTCCAAGAACTGGAAAAAGAAGGTATGAATGCTTATTCAAATTATGGTTGAAAACCGAAATACGGAGGCATATGGAATTTGGATCATCATCTGGCAGTAGTTAAACTGGCACAAAATACGAAGAAATGGAGAACGGTATTAAATCAGTAGAAAAACTTATGACTTAAAGCCTACCTAGAAACACGGAAATATGGTGTTTCGGTCATAAATCTTTCACTTCGGGATCCGATAGTCTGTAAGTACAAGGTGCATTCAAGTTCTAAGGCCTCCGATTTTTTTTCTAATTAACCACTCACCCGAAATCGATGAAACTGGCGTTACTTCTCGACGTAATCGCCCTGCAGACGTACACATTTTTCACAACGCTGACGCCATGATTCCATGGCAGCGGCGAAAGCTTCTTTAGGAGTCTGTTTTGATCACTAGAAAATCGCTGAGGCAATAGCAGCACGGCTGGTGAATGTGCGGCCACGTTGCTCATTGTTGGAAAAAGCCAAAAGTCATTAGGAGCCAGGTCAGGTGAGTAGGGAGCATGAGGAATCACTTCAAAGTTGTTATCATGAAGAAACTGTTGCGTAACATTAGCTCGATGTGTGGGTGCGTTGTCTTGGTGAAACAGCACACGCGCAGCCCTTCCCGGACGTTTTTGTTGCAGTGCAGGAAGGAATTTGTTCTTCAAAACATTTTCGTAGGATGCACCTGTTACCGTAGTGCCATTTGGAACGCAATGGGTAGGGATTACACCCTCGCTGTCCCAGAAGATGGACACCACCATTTTCTCAGCACTGGCAGTTACCCGAAATTTTTTTGGTGGCGGTGAATCTGTGTGCTTCCATTGAGCTGACTGGCGCTTTGTTTCTGGATTGAGAAATGGCATCCACGTCTCATCCATTGTCACAACCGACGAAAAGAAAGTCCCATTCGTGCTGTCGTTGCGCGTCAACATTGCTCGGCAACATGCCACACGGGCAGCCGTGTGGTCGTCCGTCAGCATTCGTGGCACCCACCTGGATGACACTTTTCGCATTTTCAGGTCGTCATGCAGGATTGTGTGCACAGAACTCACAGAAATGCCAACTCTGGAGACGATCTGTTCAACAGTCATTCGGCGATCCCCCAAAACAATACTCTCCACTTTCTCGATCGTGTCGTCAGACTGGCTTGTGCGAGCTCGAGGTTGTTTGGGTTTGTTGTCACACGATGTTCTGCCTTCATTAAACTGTCGCACCCACGAACGCACTTTCGACACATCCATAACTCCATCACCACATGTCTCCTTCAACTGTCGATGAATTTCAATTGGTTTCACACCACGCAAATTCAGAAAACGAATGATTGCACGCTGTTCAAGTAAGGAAAACGTCGCCATTTTAAGTATTTAAAACAGCTCTCATTCTCTCCGCTGGCGGTAAAATTCCATCTGCCGTACGGTGCTGCCATCTCTGGGACGTATTGACAATGAACGCGGCCTCATTTTAAAACAATGAGCATGTTTCTATCTCTTTACAGTCCGGAGAAAAAAAATCTGAGGCCTTAGAACTTGAATGCACCTTGTAGTTTGCCTCCGTAGTCTGCATCAACCGTAAGAAGCACGTTCGCACACCGTTTCCTCACGTATTTGTGTTTTTGCTAATGAGCAGGTCGATCTAATGAACCGGCGAAGTCAGGTACACTTTCAGTCAGAAAGTAGAAAGAGTTGAATACGAGCAGGAAGCACGCCTTCTAACAGTACCGAAGCGAGTGGCGATATATCATGAATGAACTTTTTCTTTTAGAGGAATGTAATACGTTCTCGACGTTAGAACCAGCATGTGATGTCTCTTTTAACAGCTCCGTAGGTCGGAATACGTCACGATCCGCTGTATTTCTTCTGATACAGGAACTAGCTTTCTCCTCTTGGTCACGATGCAAAAAACGGAACAGAAAACCCGCTAAGGATACAGAGGTTTATGTACGCGAGAGTTCTGTTCGAACTTAATGTCAGGGGACTGCTACAAAATTAATCACCCAGAAAATGTTGGAAACAAAACCCAAGTTCTAGTTTCTGAGAGCTTCATGAGATGTCAGTCAGGGGACTGCAGCAGCTGTATGCAGAATGATGGATTCGCGATATTTTGTGCATAACGGCACTGAAAGGCTAAGGTAAGGTATCCAGACCTTCTTTCCACTTATAGGTACTTGAATTTTCTTTGTTACTTTCGTTTTACTACACGAGAAAGTCTCAGAAAAAAGTTTGCAGTCAGAATGGTGGTGCATTGCTTGACTTTGCGCAACTGAAACTTGAAGCCACATTTGTTGATGATCCGACTTTTGGTGCTGGTATATGTATGTACGTCATTTAAACTTTTCCATGGTTTCCGTAAGTCATTAAAAACAGTGCCAGCATTAATAGTTCAATGCCATTTCCCCCATCTCCTTCCCAAAGTACTGACGTAGTGTATAAAGATCCGGGTGTCACAATTTACGGTCTGTTTTCGTTACAAAGGATGGACCTACGGTCATCCTGGAATATAATTAACATCTACGTCTACATGGTTACTCTGTGCCTGGCAGAGGGTACATTGAACCATTTTCATACTACATCTCTACCATTCCACTCTCGAATGGCGCCTGGGAAAAAGGAACACCTAAATCTTTCCGTTCGAGCTCTGATTTCTCTTATTTTATTATGATGATTATTTCTCCCTACGTAGGTGGGTGTCAACAAAATATTTTAGCATTCGGAACAGAAAGTTGGTGATTGAAATTTCGTAAATAGATCTCGCCGCGAAGAAAACCGCCTTTGTTTCAGTGGCTGCCACCCCATCTCGCGTATCATATCAGTGACACTCTCACCCCTATTGCGCGATAACACGAAACGAGCTGCCCTTCTTTGCACTTTTTCGATGTCCTCCGCCAATCCTACCTGGTAAGGATCCCACACCGCGCAGCAGTATTCCAGAAGAGGACGGACAAGTGTAATGTAGGCTGTCTGTTTAGTGGGTCTGTCGCATCTTCTAAGTGTTCTGTCAACAAAGCGCAGTCTTTGTTTCGCCTTCCCCACAATATTATCTATGTGATCTTTCCAATTTAAGTTGCTCGTAATTGTAATTCCTAGATATGTAGCCCTTAGATTTGAGCGATTTATTGTATATCCAAAAGTTATCGGATATCTTTTAGTAACCATGTGGATGACTTCGCACTTTTCTTTGTTTAGTGCCAATTGCCACTTTTCGCACCATACAGAAATTCTCTCTAGATCATTTTGTAATTGAAATCGATCGTCTGACGATTTTACTAGACGGTAAATTACAGCGTCATCTGCAAACAGTCTAAGGGGGCTGCTCAGATTATCACCTAGATCATTTATGTAAATCAGCAACAGCAGAGGGCCAATGACACTACCTTGCGGAACGCCAGATATCACTTCTGTTCTACTCGATGATTTACCGTCTATCACTACGAACTGTGACCTCTCTGAGAGGAAATCTCCAGTCCACTCATACAACTGAGACGATACTCCACATGCACGCAATTTGATTAATAGTCGCTTGTGAGGAACGGTATGAAAAGCCTTCTGGAGATCTAGGAATATGGAATCGATCTGAGATCCCTTGTCGACAGCACTCATTACTTCATGGGAATAAAGAGCTAGCTGTGTTGCACAAGAACGATATTTTCTGAATCCGTGTTGGTTATGAATCAATAAGTCATTTTCTTGAAGATGATTCATAATGTTCGAGTCCCTCTGACAGAAACCCACTGAATTCTTAGTCCGTGACATTATGATGACCGTCATTTTAGCCAGTTTTGAAAAAAAGGGCAGTGAAATGAAAACCAGACAAGTGGAAAAAATAGGTTATCTGTTTATTATTTCAAAAGTAACTTGATAACTGATAATACATTTAGTCCATTGTGAGATAAGACGGTTAGTGGCTTCATGTAGAAATGTTTGTGGTTGCCTGTGGAATCATGATTGTACCCAGGCTTGTACCTCTTCTTCCGAAGCAAATCGGTGGACACGAATGTCTTTTTCAGGGCTCCAGGAATATGGAATTCGCATGGGAGAGATCGGAACTGCATCGAGAGTGTGTGGAGGTTCCCCAGCGAAACTTCTGCAGCATAGTCGAAACAACGTTGGCAAGACGCGGGCGGTCTTTATGTTGCAAAAGAACCGTGCCGTCCGTCAATATAGCTGGGCCTTTGGGCTTCATTGCACGCTTCAGTTTTTGCAAAGTGTCCACTTGGCGCTGCGTGTTAATTACGGCGCCAAGTTCCAGAAAGTCTATAAGCAGCGGACCCTTGCAGACAAAAAGAAAAAAAAAATTAAAATTCACAAAGATAAGGTCGTCACCACTTTCTTGGGGCTGACGTGCCTGTCGCTTCTATTACACTGCAGAAGTTCCGCTGGGAACCCCTTACACATCCACCGTGGAACCCCGATCTTTCTCCGCTTTTTTCCTTTTTTTTAGAGCCCTGAAGAAAGACATTCGTAGTCGTCGATTTGTTTTGGACGAAAAGGTGCACGCTTACGTACAAACATGGTTCCGTACGCAACCGCAGGCACTGACCGTCTTGTCTGACAGTGGGACAAATTTATTAACAGCTTATGAAGATTACTTTGCAAATAATAAACAATTTACTTACCTTTTTCCATCTCTCTCGTTTCCATTTGACTGTCCTAATATTTTAGACGGTATATGTCCTGAGACGTTTGGCAATTTTCTACCAAAAACAAAAGTTGCACTATGCAAGATGGTTCAATCTCTCGAAAGAAGCAATAGATGCGGTGAACTCGCCTACACTACGACGGCAAAGTTTCGATAAGGTTCAACTGTTTAACTACGAAATGTTAAAATTTAAGACGCCGTCGATGTCGAAGTCATTAGGGATGGTACACCAGCTAAGATGGAAAGAGGATGGAAAAGGAAATCGGCCTTCAAAGGAACCAGCGGGGCGTTCGCCCAGGAGACCGTGGAACGCCGAAACATAAATGGCCGGGCGGTCATTTGAAGCGCAGTTGTGACGAATAAGAGTCGAGGCTCATTGCAACTGCGCCATCTTGCTCGGTTTCGAATAGGGTCGTAATAGCTGTTTCCGGAGCTACGATATACTTTCTCGCCAGTCAAAAGGAATCTACATGTTGCCGCAAACGTTTAGAGTCCAAAATGTACAGCTAGTAGAGGGGTCTAACCAGAAGATTTGAGATATGAAGCTAATATTTTCGCGGCGTGAAGTCTTAAACAAGCACTGTATGATATACAGGGTGCCTGAGAAATTACGCGCCAAGATTATACACCTGGTATTGAATCGTAAGCTGAGTGCTTTAACGTACCATATTATTGGCTGGGAAAGAATATAGGGTGTCCATGAAATCCCACTGTAATACGAAACAAATTCCACAACTTGGAAACTGTTGGAGACAGAGCATTGTGGTTTGTTGCAAAATTTTCAGAAGCTCGTATAGCCTTTCTCTATTACGCCAAAATTACAAGTATTTAAAAGTGGTTCTATTCCTGCATCAAGATCGTGTCGCTACTTTGTAAGTAATGACTGAATATTTTGTGGTGTGTCCAATCTCCTACAAATTTAACATATTCACAAGTACCTTTACCTTTAATCCATATAAAAACAGTTTCATTAACAGATATCTTACGTCTATTACGTGTATACAAGGAAAAGGGTGAGGGTGACATATATGTAGATTTTCCAAAATCTTTATTTGCATTTTCAGTAACATGATATGATCGATAGGCTATGATGTCCCGATCAACGAAGCTTTCCAGTCCGGATACATTGGGTACTCCTGTTCCACCACGTACAACAGCGACTGTTAGCCATCCATAGGCTATGATGTCCCGATCAACGAAGCTTTCCAGTCCGGATACATTGGGTACTCCTGTTCCACCACGTACAACAGCGACTGTTAGCCATCCATTTCCGTGGGTAAACGAATCATTGATGTCGATGCTGAAGTTCAGTCTGCATCCACAAAAGACTGCAGGTCCGTCCAATAGAGAGTGTGCAGCAACAGATTTGATGGTATTCTTTTTTTTGTCAACGGCGGATGTAGTCATTTCAACGTCTTCAATTGTTTTGTATATGGTCTGTCTTGCACGGCGACGGCGACTGTATCTTCTGTATACCATCAAATCTGTTGCTGCACACTCTCTATTGGACGGACCTGCAGTCTTTTGTGGATGCAGACTGAACTTCAGCATCGACATCAATGATTCGTTTACCCACGGAAATGGATGGCTAACAGTCGCTGTTGTACGTGGTGGAACAGGAGTACCCAATGTATCCGGACTGGAAAGCTTCGTTGATCGGGACATCATAGCCTATCGAACATATCATGTTACTGAAAATGCAAATAAAGATTTTGGAAAATCTACATATATGTCACCCTCACCCTTTTCCTTGTATACACGTAATAGACGTAAGATATCTGTTAATGAAACTGTTTTTATATGGATTAAAGGTAAAGGTACTTGTGAATATGTTAAATTTGTAGGAGATTGTACATTGTATTTTCACAAATAAATTGAATTGTAGCGTAGCCCTGAAATGGCTAACAGTCGCTGTTGTACGTGGTGGAACAGGAGTACCCAATGTATCCGGACTGGAAAGCTTCGTTGATCGGGACATCATAGCCTATCGAACATATCATGTTACTGAAAATGCAAATGGCTTTACTTGAAGTAGTTGGTGTAAGAAACACCAGTAGAAGCTGAAGAGCAACTGATTAATAAGATCAAACATATCTGTCTCATTGTAGTACTGGCAGGAGGGATCTACGTCTACAATAGTACTCAGCAAAACACTACGAAGTCATTGCCAGAGCGCCTTAACATTTATACCACAGGGTCTCCACGTTAACATTGGCGTATTGAGTGCGGGAAAAATAGCTGTTTAAATGGCTGTCGGCGTACCGTAAATACACTACTGGCCGTTAAAATTGCTATACCACGAAGATGACGTGCTACAGACGCGAAATTTAACCGACAGGAAGAAGATGCTGTGATATGCAAATAATGAGCTTTTCAGAGCATTCACACAAGGTTGGCGCCGGTGGCGACACCTACAACGTACTGACATGAGGAAAGTTTCCAACCGATTTCTCATACACAAACAGCAGTTGACCGGCGTTGCCTGGTGAAACGTTGTTGTGATGCCTCGTGTAAGGAGATGAAATGCGTAGCATCACGCTTCCGACTTTGATAAAGGTCCGATTGTAGCCTATCGCGATTGTGGTTTATCGTATCGCAACATAGCTGCTCGCGTTGGTTGAGATCCAATGATTGCTAGCAGGATATGGAATTTGTGGGTTCAGGAGGGTGATACGGAACGCCGTGCTGGATCCCAACGGCCTCGTATCACTAGCAGTCGAGATGACAGGCATCTTATCCGCATGGCTGTAACGGATCGTGCAGCCAGGTCTCGATCCCTGAGTCAACAGATGGGGACGTTTGCAAGACGACAACCATCTTCACGAACAGTTCGACGACGTTTGCAGCAGCATGGACTATCAGCTCGGAGACCATGACTGCGGTTACCCTTGACGCTGCATCACAGACAGGAGCGCCTACGATGGTGTATTCAACGACGAACCTGGGTGAACGAATTGCAAAACGTCATTTTTTTGGATGAATACGGGTTCTTTTTACAGCATCGTGATGGTCGGAACCGTGTTTGGCGACATCCTGGTGAACGCACATTGGAAGCGTATATTCGTGATCGCCATACTGGCGTATCACCCGGCGTGATGGTATGAGGTGCCATTGGTTACACGTCTCGGTCACCTCTTGTTCGCATTGACAGCACTTTGAACAGTGGACGTTACATTTGTGCTGTGTTACGACCCGTGGCTCTACCCTTCATTCGATCCCTGCGAAACCCTACATTTCAGGAGGATAATGCACGACCGCATGTTGCAGGTTCCGTACGGGCCTTTCTGGATACAGAAAATGTTCGACTGCTGCCCTGGCCAGCACATTCTGCAGATCTCTCACCAACTGAAAACGTCTGGCCAATGGTGGCCGGGCAACTGGCTCGTCACAATACGCCAGTCACTACTCTTGATGAACTGTGGTATCGTGTTGAAGCTACATGGGCAGCTGTGCTTATACACGCCATTCAAGCTCTGTTTGACTCAATGCCCAGGCGTATCAAGGTCATTATTACGCCCAGAGGTGGTTGTTCTGGGTACTGATTTCTCAGGATCTATGCACCCAAATTTCGTGAAAATGTAATCACATGTCAGTTGTAGTATAATATATTTGTCCAGTGAATACCCGTTTATCATCTGCATATCTTCTTGGTGTAGCAATTTTAATGGCCAGTAGGGTAGTTCCATCTTGTTGGTCCCGAAGGGAGTGATATGTAGGGGGAGGGAGCGGCGTGAGGCAGCATATTCCCAGATTTCTCACTTAATACTGGTTCGTGAAACTTCTTTCGATGGTACATCAACAAGTAAGTTACACACTATTACGGCAGACCAAGTAACTTTTATTTAATGCTGTGTGGAGTTCCTCAACGTTGGAAAGTCTCTTTCCCCCTACATGTTCGCCTTTCTTCGCAGTTGTCATATCGTTGCACGACGTGTGTAACTTATTTCTAAAGTTCATGCGTAAGTAGAGTTTCGCGGAATAGTGTCGCCCATCTTCAAAGATCTGCCGGTTTACGTTTTACATCACTTCTCTGCCACTCTCTGTGGGTCGAACGAACCTGTCACCAGTCGGCCTGCCCTACTTTGCATGCATTCATTATTTGATACGAGTTCCACGTGCTTCAGCAGCATTCCAGGATAGATTGCACGAGCGTTTTGCAGGCTCAAATGGTTCAAATGGCTCTGAGCACTATGGGACTTAACATCTGAGGTCATCAGTCCCCTAGAACGTAGAACTGCTTGCACCTAACTAACCTAAGGACATCACACACATCCATGCCCGAGGCAGGATTCGAACCTGCGACCGTAGCGGTCGCGCGGTTCCAGGCTGTAGCGCCTAGAACCGGTCAGCCACTTCCGCCGGCTCTAAACAAATATCCGTAATTACCTGTTCAAATTATATGTGATTGTGATGGCAAATAACCCATTTTTACAAGTGTTTCAACAACCATTGACGTCTCCATCATGACCGTAGTGGCCTTCTTTCCAAGCCTTTTACGCGCTGTGACGCACTTCCAGTTATTCCTGTATGAATGTTGTTTGTGTCAATACAAAACTAAATAATTTAGAGACTGTTCAAAAGTACCGCTATCATTTCAAGGAATTTTATCTCGGAAACTATCAGAGATAGAAAGCCCGGCTTTTAGCAGCTCTCAAAATTTATTTCCTTCGGTCTTTGTTGCAGATTTGCCCTTGGAATGCACCTAAATAGCGACAGAGCACGACAAGGCGCAATGTGTTATCTGGAATACAGAATCGAAATATGTGACAATAGTACTGCTGCACTGTCGACGTCCATATGAAATGGCTTGAGGGGAAGGGGGGGGGGGGGAGGAGACGTGTGCAACCAGCAAAAAAAAGTCTTCAGGGATCGCGTGTACAGAAGAACAGTCAATGACATCGTTATCCTTTATGCAGGAATCAACGAAGCAATCAGAATTGCTGATATTACAGCGCTGACCCCTAAATGGGCACAACTCTAATGTCGGAGTGATGTTCTACGAAAGACCGGTGAGACACATCTTCTTCCACAACAAGGTAGACCTTTGCGAGCTACTAAACATTTTGCAGAAAACCATGATATTCTATCTCTAATAGTTTCGAAATTATGCTTTTTTGAAATGATAGCGAGACTTCCTGGAAACACTATATTGTTTTCCAATAAATAATATTATACGTGAAAGGAACTACTGATGGCCTTGGGAGAGCCAGTCACGACAAATCTCTACCATCTGGTGAGCAAGATGTATGAGACAGGCGAAATACCCTCAGGCTTCAAGAAGAATATAATAATTCCAATCCCAAAGAAAGCAGGTGTTGACAGATGTGAAAATTACCGAACTATCAGTTTAATAAGTCACAGCTGCAAATTACTAACGCGAATTCTTTACAGACGAATGGAAAAACTGGTAGAAGCGGACCTCGGGGAAGATCAGTTTGGATTCCGTAGAAATGTTGGAACACGTGAGGCAATACTAACCTTACGACTTATCTTAGAAGAAAGATTAAGGAAAGGCAAACCTACGTTTCTAGCATTTGTAGACTTAGAGAAAGCTTTTGACAATGTTAACTGGAATATTCTCTTTCAAATTCTGAAGGTGGCAGGGGTAAAATACAGGGAGCGAAAGGCTATTTACAATTTGTACAGAAACCAGATGGCAGTTATAAGAGTCGAGGGGCATGAAAGGGAAGCAGTGGTTGGGAAAGGAGTGAGACAGGGTTGTAGCCTCTCCCCGATGTTATTCGATCTGTATATTGAGCAAGCAGTGAAGGAAACAAAAGAAAAATTCGGAGTAGGTATTAAAATTCATGGAGAAGAAGTAAAAACTTTGAGGTTCGCCGATGACATTGTAATTCTGTCAGAGACAGCGAAGGACTTGGAAGAGCAGCTGAACAGAATGGACAGTGTCTTGAAAGGAGGGTATAAGATAAACATCAACAGAAGCAAAACGAGGATAATGGAATGTAGTAGAACAAAGTCGGGTGATACTGAGGGAATTATATTGAGAAATGAGACACTTAAAGTAGTAAAGGAGTTTTGCTATTTGGGGAGTAAAATAACTGATGATGGTCGAAGTAGAGAAAATATAAAATGTAGACTGGCAATGGCAAGGAAATCGTTTCTGAAGAAGAGAAATTTCTTAACATCGAGTATAGACTTAAGTGTCAGGAAGTCATTTCTGAAAGTATTTGTATGGAGTGTAGCCATGCATGGAAGTGAAACATGGACGATAACTAGTTTGGACAAGAAGAGAATAGAAGCTTTCGAAATGTGGTGCTACAGAAGAATGCTGAAGATAAGGTGGGTAGATCACGTAACTAATGAGAAGAGAAGTTTGTGGCACAACTTGACTAGAAGAAGGGATCGGTTGGTAGGACATATTTTGAGGCATCAAGGGATCACAAATATAGCATTGGAGGGCAGCGTGGAGGGTAAAAATCGTAGAGGGAGACCAAGAGATGAATACACTAAGCAGATTCAGAAGAATGTAGGCTCCTGTAGGTACTGGGAGATGAAGAAGCTTGCACAGGATAGAGTAGCATGGAGAGCTGCATCAAACCTGTCTCAGGACTGAAGACCACAACAACAACAACGTGAAAGCATTCAGCTTAAGATCCAATATGATCTGTATGATCTTGACCCATAAAGCTTTGGGGTAAACTGTATAGTGTACATTGCATTTCAGTCTGTCGTTAAGCGGAATTCCAAAAACATAAATATGTAACGGCAACAAACAGAATACATTGGAGCAAGCAATGACAGCATCTCAGCCTGACACTAGAATTGCAGTGCTTGCATCTGCCGAGATGCTAGAACGTCTTTCTAGCATCTACTATACTCATATTTTATATCTTATTTTAGACACAATAGGGACACGTATCGTCTGTATTTTATCCCTACCTACAAAGCAATATTGTAATACAAACGGATCAGTGATCGCAGATACACCCCTCATAGGGTTTTTCTTTGTCAACTCCATATAGCGCAGTAAACACTGCTTGTAATTTACAGAACGGACTAGCTTTTCCTGAACTCGTTCTGGTTCGCTGAAAGTATTTTCCTCCAGGCAAGCCATAATTATCGAGCTCAGAATATAGCCTAGAATCGTGCAGTAGATGAGTGTCACAGATTTTAGTCTGTACGTCTGTGCACTAAAATGATTTTACTCTCCTACGTTCTAAACTAACATCTAAGCTCCGCAATTCACCTTTAGAAGAGTAGCAGAGGATATTTCGTGTACCAGTGTCATTTGCCCCCTTACTTTTCCAGTTGCGGTGCGCCGGCAGAACGATTACTAGTGATCCTCTGTGTGAACTCCTATCTCTCTGCTTTTACCTTCATAGTCTTTTCGCGAGATATACTTAGGGATAAGCAATAATATTGGTTGACTCATCTATGAATGTACGCTGCCGCAACTTTAACATGAAACCACACTGGGATGCCGCTTATGTAGCGACTGCCACTGACGTTTTCACGTTTACTAAACGAGCCTGAATCCAAACGCGCTGCTCATCTTTGGATCTTCCTTACTTCCTGTATCAATCTTATCTGGGATCCCTTACTGTCGGACGATACGTAAGTCTCTGTGCAAGAGGATTTTGCTACCTCCTTCGTGAGTGGTTTGTACTTTTTGAGTATTACCATGGACCTTGCCGTTGGTGGGGAGGCTTGCGTGCCTCAGCGATACAGATGGCCGTACCGTAGGTGCAACCACAACGGAGGGGTATCTGTTGAGAGGCCAGACAAACATGTGGTTCCTGAAGAGGGGCAGCAGCCTTTTCAGTAGTTGCAGGGGCAACAGTCTGGATGATTGACTGATCTGGCCTTGTAACATTAACCAAAACGGCCTTGCTGTGCTGGTACTGCGAACGGCTGAAAGCAAGGGGAAACTACAGCCGTAATTTTTCCCGAGGACATGCAGCTTTACTGTATGATTAAATGATGATGGCGTCCTCTTGGGTAAAATATTCCGGAGGTAAAATAGTCCCCCATTCGGATCTCCGGGCGGGGACTACTCAAGAGGACATCGGTATCAGGAGAAAGAAAACTGGCATTCTACGGATCGGAGCGTGGAATGTCAGATCCCTTAATCGGGCAGGTAGGTTAGAAAATTTAAAAAGGGAAATGGATAGGTTAAAGTTAGATATAGTGGGAATTAGTGAAGTTCGGTGGCAGGAGGAACAAGACTTTTGGTCAGGTGATTACAGGGTTATAAATACAAAATCAAATAGGGGTAATGCAGGAGTAGGTTTAATAATGAATAAAAAAATAGGAGTGCGGGTTAGCTACTACAAACAGCATAGTGAACGCATTATTGTGGCCAAGATAGACACAAAGCCCATGCCTACTACAGTAGTACAAGTTTATATGCCAACTAGCTCTGCAGATGATGAAGAAATTGATGAAATGTATGACGAAATAAAAGAAATGATTCAGCTAGTGAAGGGAGACGAAAATTTAATAGTCATGGGTGACTGGAATTCGTCAGTAGGAAAAGGGAGAGAAGGAAATATAGTAGGTGAATATGGATTGGGGGGAAGAAATGAAAGAGGAAGCCGCCTTGTAGAATTTTGCACAGAGCATAACTTAATCATAGCTAACACTTGGTTCAAGAATCATGAAAGAAGGTTGTATACCTGGAAGAATCCTGGAGATAGTAAAAGGTATCAGATAGATTATATAATGGTAAGACAGAGATTTAGGAACCAGGTTTTAAATTGTAAGACATTTCCAGGGGCAGATGTGGATTCTGACCACAATCTATTGGTTATGAACTGCAGATTGAAACTGAAGAAACTGCAAAAAGGTGGGAATTTAAGGAGATGGGACCTGGATAAACTGAAAGAACCAGAGGTTGTAGAGAGTTTCAGGGAGAGCATAAGGGAACAATTGACAGGAATGGGGGAAAGAAATACAGTAGAAGAAGAATGGGTAGCTCTGAGGGATGAAGTAGTGAAGGCAGCAGAGGATCAAGTAGGTAAAAAGACGAGGGCTAATAGAAACCCTTGGGTAACAGAAGAAATACTGAATTTAATTGATGAAAGGAGAAAACATAAAAATGCAGTAAATGAAGCAGGCAAAAAGGAATACAAACGTCTCAAAAATGAGATCGACAGGAAGTGCAAAATGGCTAAGCAGGGATGGCTAGAGGAAAAATGTAAGGATGTAGAGGCTTGTCTCACAAGGGGTAAGATAGATACTGCCTACAGGAAAATTAAAGAGACCTTTGGAGAGAAGAGAACCACTTGTATGAATATCAAGAGCTCGGATGGAAACCCAGTTCTAAGCAAAGAAGGGAAGGCAGAAAGGTGGAAGGAGTATATAGAGGGTTTATACAAGGGCGATGTACTTGAGGACAATATTATGGAAATGGAAGAGGATGTAGATGAAGATGAAATGGGAGATAAGATACTGCGTGAAGAGTTTGACAGAGCACTGAAAGACCTGAGTCGAAACAAGGCCCCGGGAGTAGACAACATTCCATTAGAACTACTGATGGCCTTGGGAGAGCCAGTCATGACAAAACTCTACCATCTGGTGAGCAAGATGTATGAGACAGTCGAAATACCCACAGACTTCAAGAAGAATATAATAATTCCAATCCCAAAGAAAGCAGGTGTTAACAGATGTGAAAATTACCGAACTATCAGTTTAATAAGTCACAACTGCAAAATACTAACGCGAATTCTTTACAGACGAATGGATAAACTGGTAGAAGCGGACCTCGGGGAAGATCAGTTTGGATTCCGCAGAAATGTTGGAACACGTGAGGCAATACTAACCTTACGACTTATCTTAGAAGAAAGATTAAGAAAAGGCAAACCTACGTTTCTAGCATTTGTAGACTTAGAGAAAGCTTTTGACAACGTTAACTGGAATACTCTCTTCCAAATTCTGAAGGTGGCAGGGGTGAAATACAGGGAGCGAAAGGCTATTTACAATTTGTACAGAAACCAGATGGCAGTTATAAGAGTCGAGGGGCATGAAAGGGAAGCAGTGGTTGGGAAAGGAGTGAGACAGGGTTGTAGCCTCTCCCCGACGTTATTCAATCTGTATATTGAGCAAGCAGTAAAGGAAACAAAAGAAAAGTTCGGAGTAGGTATTAAAGTCCATGGAGAAGAAATAAAAACTTTGAGGTTCGCTGATGACATTGTAATTCTGTCAGAGACAGCAAAGGACTTGGAAGAGCAGTTGAACGGAATGGACAGTGTCTTGAAAGGAGGATATAAGATGAACATCAACAAAAGCAAAACGAGGATAATGGAATGTAGTCAAATTAAATCGGGTGATGCTGAGGGGATTAGATTAGGAAATGAGACACTTAAAGTAGTAAAGGAGTTTTGCTATTTAGGGAGTAAAATAACTGATGATGGTCGAAGTAGAGAGGATATAAAATGTAGACTGGCAATGGCAAGGAAATCGTTTCTGAAGAAAAGGAATTTGTTAACATCGAGTATAGATTTAAGTGTCAGGAAGTCGTTTCTGAAAGTATTTGTATGGAGTGTAGCCATGTATGGAAGTGAAACATGGACGATAACCAGTTTGGACAAGAAGAGAATAGAAGCTTTCGAAATGTGGTCCTACAGAAGAATGCTGAAGATAAGGTGGGTAGATCACGTAACTAATGAGGAGGTATTGAATAGGATTGGGGAGAAGAGAAGTTTGTGGCACAACTTGACTAGAAGAAGGGATCGGTTGGTAGGACATGTTTTGAGGCATCAAGGGATCACAAATTTAGCATTGGAGGGCAGCGTGGAGGGTAAAAATCGTAGAGGGAGACCAAGAGATGAATACACTAAGCAGATTCAGAAGGATGTAGGTTGCAGTAGGTACTGGGAGATGAAGAAGCTTGCACAGGATAGAGTAGCATGGAGACCTGCATCAAACCAGTCTCAGGACTGAAGACCACAACAACAACATGCTCCAGCATAGTGACTTTTCTGGAGACTAGAAATCTACTCTGTAGGAATCAGCATGGGTTTCGAAAAAGACGATCGCGTGAAACCCAGCTCGCGCTATTCGTCCACGAGACTCAGAGGGCCATAGACACGGGTTCGCAGGTAGATGCCGTGTTCCTTGACTTCCGCAAGGCGTTCGATACAGTTCCCCACAGTCGTTTAATGAACAAAGTAAGAGCATATGGACTGTCAGACCAATTGTGTGATTGGATTGAAGAGTTCCTAGATAACAGAACGCAGCATGCCATTCTCAATGGAGAGAAGTCTTCCGAAGTAAGAGTGATTTCAGGTGTGCCGCAGGAGTGTGTCGTAGGACCGTTGCTGCTTAGAATATATATATATATATATATATATATATATATATATATATATATATATATATATGACCTTGGGGATAACATCGGAAGTTCACTGAGGCTTTTAGAGGATGATGCTGTAGTATATCGATAGGTTGTAACAATGGAAAATTGTACTGAAATGCAGGAGGATCTGCAACGAATTGACGCATGGTGCAGGGAATGGCAATTGAATCTCAATGTAGACAAGTGTAATCTGCTGCAAATACATAGAAAGAAAGATTCTTTATCGTTTAGCTACAATATAGCAGGTCAGCAACTGGAAGCAGTTAATTCCATGAATTATCTGGGAGTAGGCATTAGGAGTGATTTAAAATGGAATGACCATATAAAATTAATCATCGGTAAAGCAGATGCCAGACTGAGATTCATTGGAAGAATCCTAAGGAAATGCAATCCGAAAACAAAGGAAGTAGGTTACAGTACACTTGTTCGCCCACTGGTTGAATACTGCTCAGCAGTGTGGGATCCGTACCAAGTAAGGTTTGATAGAAGAGATAGAGAAGATCCAACGGAGAGCAGCTCGCTTCGTTACTGGATCATTTAGTAATCACGAAAGCGTTACGGAGATGATAGATAAACTCCAGTGGAAGACTCTACAGGAGAGACACTCAGTAGCTCGGTATGGGCTTTTGTTGAAGTTTCGAGAACACACCTTCACCGAGGAGTCAAGCAGTATATTGCTCCCTCCTACGTATATTCCGCGAAGAGACCATGAGGATAAAATCAGAGAGATTAGAGCCCACACAGAGGCATACCGACAATCTTTCTTTCGACGAACAATACGAGACTGGAATAGAAGGGAGAAGCCATAGAGGTAATCAAGGTACCCTCCGCCACACACCGTCAGGTGGCTTGCGGAGTGTGGATGTAGATGTAGAGTAGTTTAGATGTATCTGAAACATAATTTAGCCCTGATTACTATCATGAACGATTTTTTGAAATTAATTGAGATCAGTGTTGAACAGCAGGCTGGAGCTTCTGACATTATCGTCTAGGTTATGTGTGTACATTCCGAACAGTAATGATCCTATAAACTTCCATTGAGCTACGTCCAAAGTCAATTTTACGTCTGAAGGATCCCCTGAGTCAAGTATCACACGCTGTGTGTTCTGTTTAGTAGGAACTCTTCAGTTCAATCACGGAGTGAGTTCGTGATATCCCGTACGCTCGCACTTTGTCCACTAGGCGGCAGTACGGAACTGGATGGAACTGCTGCCTAGGAATACAGCATCAGTCTGCAGACGGGTGTCTACTGCCTTAAGGGTCTTGCCGTCGGGTATTGTTCTCTTTCGCGGTCACGAAGGATTACAGGCTGCGTGCGAGATTCTCGGCTTTTACGAATCGGGACAGAGCCTAAAGACAGAAGGGAACTGAACACGTTAACTGGTAGTGGGCATTGATTTATATCAATGGGGCAAGTTAAAAATTTGTGTCGGGCCAGGATTCGAACCCGGATCTCCTGCTTACTGGGAATGAACTGACCACTACGGCGTCCGGACACAGTGGTGGAGACGACCGCACGAACCACCCAGCACGCCTCCCGTCTGACCCAACTTCTCAACTTTTACCACACGCTGCTGATGTAGTGGCCCTGCTGATTGGCAGCATCTCGCCGATTTCCGTTAGAGTTCGGGCTTGGTGCGCATCCGCACTCAAGGGAACACTGGCCGTCGTCGCCTTAATTATATATATATATATATATATATATATATATATATATATATATATATATATATATATATATATATGTGTGTGTGTGTGTGTGTGTGTGTGTGTGTGTGTGTGTGTATGTGTGTGTGTCTTGTCCGTTCTTTCTGATATGTCCGAAAGAGCAGAAACCGTAGACAGGGTGAGACTTATTGAATTATATGAGATAAAATCGTCATAACTTCTGAACGGTTTGCGTTAGGATGTTCAAACTGACCGGTTGGCCCGCGGGACATAATGGGAATTAGCATGCGCATGCACGGTTTGGTTTTAGCGACGAAGCCCACTTTCATTCGGATGGATTCGTCAATAAGCCAAACTGGCGCTTTTGGGGGGCTGAGAATCCGCATTTCGCGATCGCGAAGTCTCTTTACCCTCAACGGATGACTCCGTGGTGGCGGTATCCAGTCACGGAACAGTGGATGCGGTATTCCTTGATGGCACGGTGACTACCGAGCTGTACGTAAAGGTTTTGGAAGGTGATTTCATCCCCGTTATCCAAAGTGACCCTGATTTCACAAGATGTGGTTCATGCAAGACGGAGCTCGACCCCATCGAAGCAGAGGAGAGTTTGAAGTCCAGGAGGAGCACTTTGGGGACCGCATTCTGGCTCTGTGGTACCCAGAGGCCACTGAGATGGGCCTCGATTGGCCGCCATATTCTCCGGATCTGAATACATGCTACTCCTTGTTGCGGGGCTATATTAAAGACCATGTGTACAGCAACAACCACAAAACCATTGCTGAGCTGAAAACAGCCACGCACGAGGTCGTCGCGACAGCATCGATGTTCCGATACTTCAGCGGGTCGTACACAATTTCGCTATTCGTCTGCGCCACATCACCGCCAATGGTGGCAGGCATCATTGTCATCATCTACCTCAGAATATCTGCAGTGACGTTTGCACGCTGAGTAAAGAGTATGTACGCCTGAGCCGTGTGTCGACTCGTGCTAGACCTCGTGTTTAGATTGCACTGGTTTTCCTTTTCTTCCCCTGACGTGTTTGTTTGATATGTTGTCTGTCATTAAGTGCCTGCTTGGTTGTCTTTTCCCTCTGCTATCGATATCTGCGTTTTGCTTCCGAGAAACTGCTATGGAGGAAGTGAGATATTTGACCGGTTGTAACCTCGTGTGGTGGCGCGGAAGTAGGGGCATGGCGCGCAGAGAGAGTGTGGTGGACACGGGAGGGCAATGTGGCTCTCCAGCGCGAAGCAGGCGTGGTCGGTTGTACCGAGTCGCCACGTGATGTATATCGGTTGTTTCTTGAGTTGACGGAAGAGCTCCCCGCGTGTTGGTTGTATACAGAATCGCCCCACGAGTAGTTGCTGTGGGACCTTAACAAACTTCTTTAAATCCTGCGTTTCAACACTGGAGTTTAGAAGGAGACACCTAACATGAAGGAGCGGTCACTACCCGTCAACGTTGCAGAGAACAAGTGAACTCCGGTGACAGAGCGTGTTGTCGCGTGACCGTGGCGTGTCGGGTACGCTGGCGACGCGTGCGCGGTCGGATGTGTGGATCCTTGCCATCGGAGGTCGTGTACTGCCTGTTCGAGCATAATTGCAACTTAAGTTCGTGGAAGGTTTAATCATTAAGTAATAATTTTGTGTAACCAGCGTCTCTTCTGCCTTGTGGCCTTCGGCGACCGGGTTTCCTGTCCCTGGCACCGGTGTAATTGAAGACAGTGATCTTTCCTCCTCCTCTCGTTACTGTCCGATGGGAGGTGTAGTTTTGGCAGTTTAATTGTTTCGCTATTTTGTCGTGGGTTATGAGTAAATTCATGCCTCTTGTTGGTTGATCATGTGGTCGCTCATTCAGGACTGTGTGGTATAATGTTTCCTTGCACGAGGTTAGCTCTAATTCTGTCAGCAAGTTAAGCCATCTTACAATAAGTTTTTGCTGGCTAAAAGTCGGTGCAGTGATCAGCCTGAGAGTGGCAATTGTGTTTACGGGCGTGTTTAAATTGGTCAGTATTCTGCCTAGCCTGGACACCCCTGAGTGGGTGATTTGTGGCCGCCTTACACGGGTGTGTGATATCTGTTATGTTCTAATGATATTCCAGGACACTTTTGTTTAAAATTTTTTTTGAATTCCTCCAAGTTTGTAAATTCCTTTTATTGCCATTAATCGCGTGTTTGCTGAGACCCGTTTAATTTTTTTTAATGGCTGTGTTGGTAGCTTCACTACCTCACCGTACTTTATTAACAAAGTTCTGCATTTACTTTAGTAACCTGTTTACTAATGTTCTTCAAATTTTTTAAAATAGTTGTATTGCTATAAATTGATTTTGATTAGCGTTAGCGGCGTGTTTGAAAAGGTAGTTTATTGCCGTACTGCTAGCTTCTGTGTTCTTTTAAGAAAAAATTCTTTTAGTTGTTGTATTGCTATAAATTGATTTTGATTAGCGTTAGCGGCGTGTTTGAAAAGGCAGTTTATTGCCGTACTGCTAGCTTCTGTGTTGTTTTAAGAAAAAATTCTTTTAGTTGTTGTATTGCTATAAATTGATTTTGATTAGCGTTAGCGGCGTGTTTTAAAAGGTAGTTTATTGCCGTACTGCTAGCTTCTGTGTTCTTTTAAAAAAAATTTTTTTTAGTTGTTGTATTGCTATAAATTACTTGATTGTCGTTAGCGGCGTGTTTTAAAAGGCTGTTTATTGCCGTACTGCTAGTTTCTGTAAGATACGAATAAACCATTTGTGAAAATCTCAACTCGACAGTAAACTACTAGAAATTTGGCCCCGTTTCCCAACTTGTGGTGTGGCTTGTAGTAACTGTAACCATTGTGTGTGACAACGCCGTAATTTGTAGCTAATTTACGTATTTTTTCATATAGTTCAATAATTGTCACCCTGCGTATACAGGGTGTTACAAAAAGGTACGGCCAAACTTTCAGGAAACATTCCTCACAAACGAAGAAAGAAAATATGTGTTGTGGACGTGTGCCCGGAAACGCTTACTTTCCATCTTAGAGCTCATTTTATTACTTCTCTTTAAATCATAGTAATCATGGAATGGAAACACACAGCAACAGAACGTACCAGCGTGACTTGAAACACTTGGTTAGAGGAAATGTTCAAAATGTCCTCCGTTAGCGAAGATACATGCATCCACCCACCGTCGCATGGAATCGTGATGCGCCGAGAATGGCGTATTGTATCACAGCCGTCCACAATGCGAGCACGAAGAGCCTCTACATTTGGTACCGGGGTTGCGTAGACAAGAGCTTTCAAATGCCCCCATAAATGAAAGTCAAGAGGGTTGAGGTCAGGAGAGCGTGGAGGCCATGGAATTGGTCCGCCTCTACCAATCCATCGGTCACCGAATCTGTTGTTGAGAAGCGTACGAACACTTCGACTGAAATGTGCAGGAGCTCCATCGTGCATGAACCACATGTTGTGTCGTACTTGTAAAGGCACATGTTCTAGCAGCACAGGTAGAGTATCCCGTATGAAATCATGATAACGTGCTCCATTGAGAGTAGGTGGAGGAACATGGGGCCCAATCAAGACATCACCAACAATGCCTGCCCAAACGTTCACAGAAGATCCGTGTTGATGACGTGATTGCACAATTGCGTGCGGATTCTCGTCAGCCCACACATGTTGATTGTGAAAATTGTGGCGGTGAATCGAGGAAGTACAGTACATACTGACGAAACTAAAATGAGCTCTAACATGGAAATTAAGCGTTTCCGGACACATGTCTACATAACATCTTTTCTTTATTCGTGTGTGAGGAATGTTTCCTGCAAGTTTGGCCGTACATTTTGTAACACCCTGTATACAATCAAGCTAAAGCCGCGCATTTGATGTCAGATCTAATAGGAATTCCTCCATAGCCTGGTGTCTTTCTCCGGCATTTGTGGCCGGCTTTCAGCGACGTCTGAGCAGAACCAGGGCACGCAGGCTGGTAATTAGTGCCGAGCCTCTCCCCGAACGGAGTCGCCAACTACTTTGCAGTGCGGGGCGCGCGTTCTCCTTATAGGCGCGCCGCCCGGCTTGGAGACAAGACGCCGGCCCGCACTGGCCGCCTGCTTTCTCCCGCAGTCTGCCGAGGCTGGCACCGGGAAATGGCGCGCCTGGGACAGCAGCACTCGGCGCGACAGATACCGTCACTCCCACCCGCATCACACACCGTCGTTTCTCACCTCGATTCTCTTGACAACGCTCTACGAAAGTGATTCGATATTATCTTCCTGTCATCGGCTCTTTCTCCGCACAATACTCCTCCGTTAGCCCCAGAGGCTACCGGATCGGATCACGAAGGTGCAAAATGCTATGGCCATAGACACAGGATCCCAGGTAGATGCCGTGTTTCTTGACTTCCGCAAGGCGTTCGATACAGTTCCCCACAGTCGTTTAGTGAACAAAGTAAGAGCATATGGACTATCAGACCAATTGTGTGATTGGCTTGAAGAGTTCCTAGATAACAGAACGCAGCATGCCATTCTCAATGGAGAGAAGTCTTCCGAAGTAAGAGTGATTTCAAGTGTGCCGCAGGGGAGTATCGTAGCACCGTTGCTATTCACAATATACATATTAAATGACCTTCTGGATGACATCGGGAGTTCACTGAGGCTTTTAGAGGATGATACTGTGGTATATCGAGAGGTTGTAACAATGGAAAATTGTACTGAAATGCAGGAGGGTCTGCAACGAAATGACGCATGGTGCAGGGAATGGCAATTGAATCTCAATGTAGACAAGTGTAATATGCTGCGAATACATGGAAAGATAGATCCTTTATCATTTAGCTACAATATAACAGGTCAGCAACTGGAAGGAGTTAATGCCATAAATCATCTGGGAGTACGCATTAGGAGTGATTTAAAATGGAATGATCATATAAAGTTGATCGTCGCTAAAGCAGATGCCAGACTGAGACTCATTGGAAGAATCCTAAGGAAATGCAATCCGAAAACAAAGGAAGTAGGTTACAGTACGCTTGTTCGCCCACTGCTCGAATACTACTCAGCAGTGTGGGATCCGTACCAGATAGGGTTGATGGAAGAGATAGAGAAGATCCAACGGAGAGCAGCACGCTTCGTTACAGGATCATTTAGTAATCGCGAAAGCGTTACGGAGATGATAGATACACTCCAGTGGAAGACTCTGCAAGAGAGACGCTCAGTAGCTGGGTAAGGGCTTTTGTTGAAGTTTCGAGAACATACCTTCACCGAGGAATCAAGCAGTATATTGCTCCCTCTTACGTATATCTCGCGAAGAGTCCATGAGGATAAAATCAGAGAGATTAGAGCCCACACAGAGGCATACCGACAATCCTTCTTTCCACGAACAATACGAGACTGGACTAGAAGGGAGAACCGATAGAGGTACTCAAGGTACCCTCCGCCACACACCGTCTGGTGGCTTGCGGAGTATGGATGTAGATGTAGAATGCTTTTTGTACGTGAAGACATCTTTAACATCAATTCCAGACGTTGAGACGCAATTGCAAGCGACGGCAGTTTCTGTCGTAATACAAACACCCATTTGCTAGGCTCAAAATAGAAATAATGTCACATATCTTGGAGTCGCCTTATAGAGTAAGAATCACAATATGTGTCATTCATCTCCGCTATCAGTGGTGGAGGATGCCGCCATCTGTAAATATGCAAAGTGAGTCCAAGAATTTTTGAGTTTACGGGATCCACACGTGTTCATAAACACTATCATATGTCAGACATTAATTATCCCATTTGAGAGAACCGACTGTGGTTTTGAAGACGGGTGCAAGTGTTACAGTTAATGCTAAGCTCCAAGTATGTACGAGTATATCGGAAACTAATAAAAACACGAAAAAATGAAGAGGCGTGCTTGTGAATATGAAAACTTCTAAAATTTTCCATTTTTTGTAAATATTAAGATACAAGAGCGTGAACTCATTGGTACATGTACATAGAGCACAAAAATTCGAAGACGATGTCAGCAAATAGCTGGAATCGGTCCTCAAATTGGAGCATAGAAGTGGCTGTAAAATAGAGCGAATAAACGCTCTCGGGCAATACAAGCGGCGTACGACGAAACTTAGATATTGTGGATGAAGATGAGTCAGACAGTGCAATGAAGGTGTATCCCGTCCCATGAGACCCACTCGAAGTACCTAATACGTCAGCGGAGGCTCAAACTTAGATTGCCAGATACTTAAAAAAAAAAAAGAAATCCCGTACTGCGATCGACAGAAATAGGAGAGCTAGTGTTGGTCCTCATACTTTGTGCCAGAGTGCTGAGCTAAATTCTAAACCTTCCACAGCGTCCCACGATGTAAGGACGTGTGGTACTGTTCACTCTTCACTGGAACCAAAGCTCAGCAGCGCTCTTGGTGGTATTCGAGGTTAATATTCACGTCTCCCAACAATTATGGTCTACGTAGTATTGGTTCCACTACATTCCATTCAAATCCACCGACATATGGGCAACATCGATCTGTCTCGACGTGAGCTCACATGGTGTCATTCTGGGTGGCAAGTACCGTCAAAAGTAGACAGATTTCTTGACATCTGATACGTCCCATACATGAATTGAATAACGAATTTTCGTTGGTTTTTTTTGTGTGGAATGTTCCGCAGGAAGGGCTCCAGCACTTCTTCTGTAGCTACATGGCAAGATTGTCTACTGGTACTTGAAGGCTATCGTTGTATTATAATGGCTGTCGGATTATAGCACGGTACCTGAATGGGACGTTGCAGTACAGAGGTTCTTTTCTATAACTGTCCATCTTTTATGGTTCTCTATCGTCGTGTGAAGTTTATCTTGTCATTTTAGAAACACCGCGTGTATTCGATAACGTATGATGGCTCAAGATAGCAACTCTAGACAACTCAACGTAACGAGTTAACATCTTAATTAATACTCATATATTTTTAAGAGCACTGAGCACGTTATTTAGACAACTCAACGTAACGAGTTAACATCTTAATTAATACTGATATATTTTTAAGAGCACTGAGCACGTGATGAATGCAAGAACATAGCAATCTAGTGCAACTGATAACAATAACCTACTTCTTTTTTCTCCTATTGGGAAGTATCATATTGGATTACACAGTACAATAATTACAAGCTAACGAGGCACCCTATCATGTGGTTACGGGGCATAAAAGATGGGTACCGCGCATCTATTTGTAATCCACTTGCGAACGAATTTTTGCAGGTCACATGGATTGTTTTGAGTAATATTCAATATTGTCTAAGCCTTGGAAAATAATTGCATACGGTAGTATAAACCTTCTCACACAGGTCTCACTGCTTAGTTATCAGCTGACAGTTCTGACACATACACACATCAAAAAAAAGTTTTGCATCACCTCAGTTCCGAGAGTTACGGAACGTGTACAGAAAATTGGAATAGAGATCAACATAAACATCATTTCCGCCCTTTTTATTGCTCATGAAAACCACACATTGCATGTTGTGCCACCATACAGCGAGACCTTCAGAGGTGGTGGTCCAGATTGCTGTACACACCGAATGCTCTAATACCCAGTAGCACGTCCTCTTGCATTGATGCATGCCTGTATTCGTCGTGGCATACTATCCACAAGTTCGTCAAGGCACTGTTGGTCCAAATTGTCCCAGTCTTCAACGGCGATGCGGCGTAGATCCCTCAGAGTGGTTGGTGGGTCACGTCGTCCATAAAGAGCCGTTTTCAATCTATCCCAGGCATGTTCGATATGGTTCATGTCTGGAGAACATGCTGGCCACTCTAGTCGAGCGATGTCGTTACCCTGAAGGAAGTCATTCACAAAATGTGCACGAAGGGCGCACAAATTGTGGTCCATGAAGAAGAATGCCTCGCCAATATGCTGCTGATGGAGGATGGCATTCATGAATCGCACAACCATTATGGCGTCTTCGATGACCACCAGCGGCGTACGACGGCCCCACATAATGCCAGGACCGAGCGGGGTGGCGCAGTGATTAGACACTGGACTCGCATTCGGGAGGACGACGGTTCAAACCCGCGTCCGGCCATCCTGATTTAGGTTTTCCGTGATTTCCCTAAATCACTCCAGGCAAATGCCGGGATAATTCCTCTGAAAGGGCACGGCCGACTTCCTTCCCAATCCTTCCCTAATCCGATGAGACCGATGACCACGCTGTCCGGTCTCCTTCCCCAAACCAACCCAACCAACAACATAATGCCACCTCAAAACAGCAGGGAACCTCCACCTTGCTGCACTTGCTGGAGAGTGTGTCTAAGGCGTTGAGCCTGACCGGGTTGCCTCCAAACACGTCTCCGACAGTTGTCTAGTTGAAGGCATATACGACACTCATCGGTAAAGAGAGCGTGATGTCAGTCCTCAGCGGTCCATTCAGCATGTTGTTGGGCCCATCTGTACCGCGCTGCATGGTCTCGTGGTTGTAAAGATGGACCCCGCCATGGACTTCGGGAGTGAAGTTTCGCATCATGCAGCCCATTGCGCACAGTTTGAGTCGTAACTCGATGTCCTCTGGCTGCACAAAAAGCATTATTCAACGTGGTGGCGTTGCTGTGTGGGTTCCTCCGAGCCATAATCCGTAGGTAGCGGTCATCCACTCCAGTAGTAGCCCTTGGGCGGACTGAGCGAGGCCTGTCGTCGACAGTTCCTGACTCTCTGTATCTGCTCCATGTCCGAACAACATCGCTTTGGTTCACTCCGAGACGCCTGCACACTTCCCTTGTTGCGAGCCCTTCCTGGCACAAAGTAACAATGCGGACGCGCTCGATCAGCGGTACTGACCGTCTAGGCACGGTTGAACTACAAACAACACGAGCCGTGTACCTCCTTCCTGGTGGAATGACTGGAACTGATCGGCTGTCGGACCCCCTCCGTCTAATAGGCGCTGCTCATGCATGGTTGTTTACATCTTTGGGCGGGTTTAGTGACATCTCTGAACAATCAAAGGGACTGTGTCTGTGATACAATATCCACAGTCAACGTTTATCTTCAGGAGTTCTGGGAACTGGGGTGATGCAAAACTTTTTTTCATGTGTGTATATGGGAGGTTTCTACATGTTTTTGGATACCGAAACGACAGAAGTTCGTGTTCGAGTCATTTGGCTAATGCAGTGTAATTCACTACTTACTCTCAACGCTTTCACTGTTCCTGATGGAGGTTGAGAGGCGAAACTTACCTGTAAACAAAAGAAACAGTGTGATTAGTGAACTACGGACGACTTAACATCCTGCTCTTTATACTGAACAACTAAAATTTTGTAGCTACTCAGCTGTCATACTTAGAACAAAGCAAATGTCATAAAAGAAGACAGGTTACATGCAGCCGAAAATAAACTCAGTACTGATTTAGCAAGATATAGTAAGCATTAACTGCAAACCAGTTTAAAACGTACGATAAATGCGTTCATGTTAGCTGATGGGGAGAGACGGCTGGCTACACGGTGAATGGTATAGTTCCTCGTTTTACACAGCTTGCGTGACGTCAGACCTCGCTTTGATCATCAGCACGATTGTTGAGTGCAGACTAAAGCAGAAGCGGCATCAGCGCAACTGATCGTGGTCAGATGTGCGCACCGAGCGAGGTGGTGCAGTGGTTAACACTCTGGACTCGCATTCGGGAGGACGACGGTTCAATCCCGCGTCCAGCCATCCTGATTTAGGTTTTCCGTGATTTCCCTACATCGCTCCTGGCAAATGCCGGGATGTTTCCTTTGAAAGGGGACTGCCGACTTCCTTCCCCGTCCTTCCCTAGTCCGAAGAGACCGATGACCTCGCTGTCTGGTCTCCTTCCCCCAAACAACCCAACCCAGCCCAGATGCGCGCGACACATGGGCCACCCACCTCCGAGACTGTGCAGGGAAAACCGCTGTCGCCACGGTCAGTTGCCGAGGGCGGAATCGTTTTCACGCGCTAGCTAGTGAGCTCTACGCTTCTCTAGTAACCACGTCTGTTCTGCCGGCTACAACATCGTCGTGTTGCACCACGGCAGTGCTTACAGTAACGAACACGAGGTGTGAAAGTGTTTTGGCGTAGGTCAATCAGTGAGCTGCATGTTCCACGTATCATTTGAACGAATATTTTCTCTAAATGAAGTGGGAAAAGTCAGTTTACAGGATATGTATATCTGATTATAGTGTAGTCACACGAATCGCGATTTTGGCTCGTTTCCAAATGTGAGAAGGCGGTAAGTGCCGAATGAGGCGATTAACGTGCTGTGTATGGAGACGATAACTCCAGCGAAGGTCGTTCTGTGATAGTTCGGTGGTTTATTTCCTACTAACACCTGGGCCCCCTCATTCAGATTGCCGTGACCAAATGTTGCCCTTATCTTCTATATCTTCGTCTTGAATATGCTGTAGACTCTCCCGTCTTACAAGATGAGAAGGCTTTATCCAATCGTTCGTGTGATAAAAACTCATGCATCGAATGGGACCTCGAATGACCCGCCCTATCCTAATCCCACAGAAAATGTCTGTGACTATTTGGAACAGAGGACGAAAAGTAGCAATCAACATTCCCGAAGTTTGATGACTCCACGGGATGTAATCCTCAATGAGTGGTTTCATCTGGATACAGCATATATTGCCGCAGTGGTAACAACATTTGCCGTCAGATCACCGAAGTTAAGCGCTGTCGGGCTTGGCCAGCACTTGGATGGGTGACCATCCGGTCTATCGAGCCCTGTTGGCAAGCGGGGTGCACTCAGCCCTTGTGAAGCAAACTGGCGAGCTACTTGACTGAGAAATAGCGGCACCGGTTACGAAAACTGACAACGGCCGTAGAGCGGTGTGCTGACCACATACTCCTCTGTATTCTCATCCGGTGGTGTCTAAGGGCTGAGAATGACACGGCGGCCGGTCGGTACCGTTGGACCTACACGGCTGTTCGGACAGCGTTTTTGTTTATTTAGTTTTTGAAGAAATTTATGGAAGTAATTGAAGCCATTATCAAAGTTACAGGCAGTGTTACACGACATCAGGATGATGTCTCATGGTGTGTGTCCAGTTTGCTTCTAACGATAGATATCCTCAAGATTGGCAATGTTTTACAGAAGTTCGAAATATAGCGCGTACTTCAATGCGAGATGCTTTTAATAATTTCCACAACGAAATTCTGTCTCAAAATCTGGCAGAAAACCCAAAGAGATTCTGGTCATACGTAAAGCACATCATTGGCAAGACGCAATCAATACCTTCACTGTGCGATAACAACGGTGAAGTCACCGATGGGAGTGCCACTAAAGCAGAGTTATTAAACACGGTTTTCCGAAACTGCTTCACCAAAGAAGACGACGTAGATATTCCTGAATTCCAATCAAGAACAACCGCCAAGATGAGAAACATAGAAGTAGATATACTCGGCGTAACAAAGCAGCTTAAATCACTTAATAAAGGCAAAGCCTCCGGTCCAGACTGTATACCGGTCAGGTTCCTCTCAGAGTATGCTGATAAAATAGCTCCATATTTAGCAGTTACATACAACAGCTCGCTTACAAAAAGTTCCGTACCTAAAGACTGGAAACTTGCTCAAGTCACACCAATACCCAAAAAGGGAAGTAGGAGTAATCCGCTGAATTACAGGCCTATATTACTAACGTCGATTTGCAGTAGGGTTTTAGAACATATACTGTACTAGAACATCATTAAGTACCTCGAAGAAAACGATTTATTGACCCATAGTCAGCACGGATTCAGGAAATATCGTTCTTGTGAAACACAACTAGCTCTTTATACTCATGAAGTAATAAGTGCTATTGACAGGGGATGTCAAATTGACTCCATGTTTTTAGATTTCCAGAAGGCTTTCCACACCGTTCGTCACAAGCGTGTTCTAACCAAACTGCGTGCCTGCGGACTTTCGCCTCAGCTGTGCGACTGGATTCGTGATTTCCTGCCAGAAACGTCACAGTTCGTAGTAATAGACGGAAAGTCATCCAGTACAACAGAAGTAATATCCGGCATTCCCCAAGGTAGTGTTATGGGCCCTCTATTGTTCCTGATCTATATGAACGACATGGGAGACAGTTTGAGTAGCCGTCTTAGATTGTTTGCAGATGATGCTGTCATTTACCGTCTTGTAAAGTCATTAGATGATCAAAACGACTTGCAAAATGATTTAGATTAGATATCTGTATGGTGCGAAAAGTGGCAATTGACCCTGAATAAAGAAAAGTGTGAAGTTCTTTACATGAGTACTAAAAGAAATCAGATAAATTTCGATTACGCGATAAGTCACACAGCTCTGAGGGCTGTAAATTCAACTAAATACTTAGGAATTACAATTACAAATAACCTAAACTGGAACGATCACATAGATAATATTGTGGGTAGAGCAAACCAAAGACTGCGATTCATTGGCAGAACACATAGAAGGTGCAACAGATCTATTAAAGAGACTGCTTAACACCACGCTTGCCCGCCCTATTCTGGAGTGTTGCTGTGCGGTGTGGGATCCGCATCAGGTGGGACTGACGGATGACATCGAAAAAGTAGAAAGAAGGGCAGCTCGTTTTGTATTATCGCGAAATAGGGGAGATAGTGTCACAGACGTGATACGTGAATAGGAGCGGAAATCATTAAAACAAAGGCGTTTTTCGTTGCGGCGGGATCTTCTGAAATTTCAATCATTAGTTTACTCCTCCGATTGCGAAAACATTCTGTTAGCACCCACTTACATAGGGAGAAATGATCATCACGATAAAATAAGATAAATCAGGGCTCGCACAGAAAAATTTAAGTGCTCGTTTTTTCCGCGTGCCGTTCGAGAGTGGAACGGCAGAGAGACAGCTTTAAGGTGGTTCATTGATCCCTCTGCTAGGCACTTTATTGTGAATAGCAGAGTGGTCACGTAGATGTAGATGTATAAAAACGACATGCTACATATAGTCCCTAGGAAGCAGCTCCTGAGTACCAGCAAATAAATAAATAAAAGATACGTTCATACGGACGTTTGGATCTTGCTGAAGGGTGATGGTCCAGCAACAAAGTTTGAAAAAGTATTTTTGATACAACTCTTTAATAGCGGTGACCAGTGGTGTAGCGAGGTTACGCGAGCGACGAGTGGTTACGCGAGCCCTATCCAGAGCAGAGATAATTGGCGCAGTGAGAGGTAGAGGCGGTCCACCGGAAGCGAAGCTGGTGCCTCCTGCGCTTGCGTCAACTGGGGCGCACGCACTGCCAGGGAGAGAGGGAGAGGCAGTGTGCAGCCAGTGGGTGTGGAATCCACTGCAGCCGACGGAGTTCCTGCGCGCGCTGGCCAGTCATCAGGCTGCCAATTACGGAGAGGCGCAAGGCAGCGTGCGCGCCGGGGACCGATCTCCCTGCTGGTCCAGCACGACTCAGTTGCGTCACATTATGGAACCTCTGTGCCGAACGTACTAGGTGAAGTGCAGTGCCTCAGCAGTGTCTTAGGTTCACAGTAATTCAGACACACACACACACACAGAGAGAGAGAGAGAGAGAGAGAGAGAGAGAGAGAGAGAGACGCAGTAACGCAATTCTATCACAGTAAACTAAAAATAGTAATAGGCACTGAAAAATTTGAAGCAAGCTAATGTGACTTACCACAGGGTTCTATGATAGGTCCTCTTTTTTTTTGATACACATAAATTACCTTTCACTTACATTTTCAGAAGGTGTAAATTTTGCCGTTTTTGCATGTGACAAAAGTACAACAATAAAAAACAATATAAGTTCTCTAATTGAAAATGAACACAATGAAACATGTCAAAACATCCACAGATTGTGGATGGCAGGTTGAGTAACATTATACACTACTGGCCATTAAAATTAATACACCACGAAGATGACGTGCTACATACGCTAAAATTTAACCGACAGGAAGAAGATGCTGTGATATGCAAATGATTAGCTTTTCACAGCATTCACACAAGGTTGGCGCCAGTGGCGACACCTACAACGTGCTGACATGAGGAACGTTTCCAACCGATTTCTCATACACAAACAGCAGTTGACCGGCGTTGCCCGATGAAACGTTGTTCTAATGCCTCGTGTAAGGAGGAGAAATGCGTACCATCACGTTTCCGACTTCGATAAAGGCCGGATTGTGGCCTAACGCCATTGCGGTTTATCGTATCGCGACATTGCTGCTCGCGTTGGTCGAGCAGAATATGGATTCGGTAGGTTCAGGATGGTAACACGGAACGCCGTGCTGGATCACAACGGCCTTGTATCACTAGCAGTCGAGATGACAAGCATCTTATCCGCATGGCTGTAACGGATCGTGCAGCCACATCTCGATCCCTGAGTCAACAGATGGGGACGTTTGCAAGACAACAACCATCTGCACGAACAGTTCGACGACGTTTGCAGCAGCATGGACTATCAGCTCGGAGACTATGGCTGCGGTTACCCTTGACGCTGCATCACAGGCAGGAGCGCCTGCGATGGTGTACCCAACGAACCTGGGTGCACGAATGGCAAAACGTCATTTTTTTCGGATGAATCCAGGTTCTGTTTACAGCATCATGATGGTCGCATCCGTGTTTGGCGACATCGCGGTCAACGCACATTGGAAGCGTGTATTCGTCGTCGCCATACTGGCGTATCACCCGGCGTGATGGTATGGGGTGCCACCTCTTGTTCGAATTGACGGCACTTTGAACAGTGGACGTTACATTTCAGATGTGTTACGACCCGTGGCTCTACCCTTCATTGCATCCCTGCGAAACCCTACATTTCAGCAGGATAATGCACGATCGCATGTTGCAGGTCCTGTACGGGCCTTTCTGGATACAGAAAATGTTGGACTGCTGCCCTGGCCAGCACATTCTCCAGATCTCTGACCAACTGAAGACGTCTGGTCAATGGTGGCCGAGCAACTGGCTCGTGACAATACGCCAGTCACTACTCTTGACGAACTGTGGTATCGTGTTGAAGCTACATGGGCAGCTGTACCTGTACACGCCATCATCCAAGCTCTGTTTGACTCAATGCCCAGGCGTATGAAGGCCGTTATTACTGCCAGAGGTAGTTGTTCTGGGTACTGATTTCTCAGGATCTATGCAACCAAATTGCGTGGAAATGTAATCACATGTCAGTTCTAGTATAATATACTTGTCCAATGAATACTCGTTTATCATCTACTTTTCTTCTTGGTGTAGCAATTGTAATGGCCAGTAGTCTAGATAGTGTGAAGTGCTAGGACTACAGACATATCACGATCTTAATTCGGCAACCGATAAGCAAGGATTAATCGGCTTAGTTCAGCTACATTTCGAGTACGCATGAATTCTACTGTAGATGATTTTAAAATGATAAACTAGTTTCTTTTGTATATTACCATTCACTGACGAATAATGGAACCATTTTAAGAGGAAACTGGACTTACGGGAGTTGTATTTTGAGAACACTGTTACAGGAATTGCATCTACTGTCCATAACATCCTGTGGGGGTTTCTAATTCAACTAAACATTTTGACAACTGTTTGATAAGGCACTTATTCATTATATCTTTCTGTAGTTAGCAATATTTCTCTTTTCTCAAAAAAAGTAGTGCTCAGCATGAGAATGGCTCTAGTGCTAAGAAATACCGTAACAAAGACTTGAAGGACATAACAGCAGAGCAGAAAGGATTCCGATACATTGCTATACATGTATTAAGCAATCTATGAGAGCATATGAAACTGGTAACAGATAACGTGGTGCAACTTCAGGCAATCAAATGATTTTCTTTGGATCAAATTCTTTTACTCCACTAACGAGTATCTTCAGAGAAACACTTATAAGAACGAATGATTTAGGATATGTTTTAATCAATACTAGTACTGTAACAGAATGCTATTTCATAACGTTAAATAATTTCATTGGATTTCACTGCAATAAAAAGTGCGTCCTTACTTCATTTTACATCCCAGGGACGAAGGCTGATTCACAAAACGAATCTCGTGACCATCGGACAAGGTTTGAAAGAATAAAGTATTTATTCTCACACTGTCACTACACGCGGTTCAGATTCCTCGTAAATAAATTATCATTTCCAGCAATTCGTCGATGTGTGCCCCTACCTATCAAATACAGATTAGCCTCTGTTTGTACATGACGCTAACGTCGTACAGTCATTCTAACTTACAGATAATCTTGAAGCGCAGCTGATGTGTTCTGCGGAGGTATTATTAGTACGGGCCGTGAACAACAGTATCCAAGCCGCGTTACTTGGAGCTACTCTAGATCTCTAGGCTGCGTCTGCTGATGGCTCCACATCCACGTAAACAAGTTAAGCACTCGTCTCAAAAAATCCGGCTGCTTATCGCACAGGAATGCTATTTACTGAGCGACATTGTGGCAGTACGGAATAAAATAACTAATCAGGTAAGTGGAATAGTATTGGTATACAGCAACATTTTATACAACCAAGAGGTACAGTCGGACTTTCAGGACAGATTCACCACAAATAGGAGAAGAAATATTTTATATGGATATGGATCCGGAAACGCTCTATTCCCATGTCTGAAATTATTTTTATAGCACTCCAGAATACAATAATCATGGAAACAGTCTGGAACAAAACGTACCAGTGTACAAGGGGAACCCTTTCTCACATGATAATTTCAAAATGCTCTCCGTTAGCAATGATACTTTCATCAAACGCCCATCGCATCGAATTCCAGATGCACTGACCTATTCACGGAGTATGGTTAAAATGCTGCTTACGTCTCAGACGCAAAACTTCAATCGCGTGCCTTTCGCGCGCCGCAAGGGATCACGCACTCACGTGAACGACGCACGAGACAAATTACGCGAGGTACGGCTCCGTATATTTTCTCGGAATCATTTACTGGCAGAACCACATTAATTCCCTGCACTGCTGCACTTTTAAAACCTGTCCACTTAAAAGTCGCCAGCTTCGCTTGGACCCTCGAGACAAGGTTAAACTAGTGACTACTGCAAAGTGAACAATTATAAGCCCTGTAACTATCTAACAGTTTTCAGAAATATTCAGTTATCCGACGTCTAAGCTGCAAAATGCTCACCGGCAACCGTCCACGCACCGCTCCAGCTGGCCTCTAGGAAATCGATAACCTTCCTAAAGACGAAAACAGGAAAACAGTTTCAAGTCGATTTGTCTAATGATACAAAAAAAAAGAAAAAAAACCGGGCAAGGGCTAAATTCGGACACGCACTCCGAACTCTCAGTACGAACTTAATTATGTGTATAGATACTTCATCTATCCAGAGAATCGAGGATCTCGACGTTGTATCGATATCAATATAGGGAAGATATTACTCCCGGAAACGCGTCGGGCCATCCAGATTTAGGTTACCCGTGATTTCCCTAAATCGCTCCAGGCAAATGCCGGGATGGTTCCTTTGAAAGGGCACGGCCGACTTCCTTCCCCGTCCTTCCCTCATCCGATGAGACCGATGACCTCGTTGTTTGGTCTCTTCCCCCAAACAATCCAATCCAAACTCCCGGAAATTCCATGGCTTTCGAGAATGTCTTAATGTTAAGCTTAGACTTTTTGTGCACTTGCGCATTCCTTACTGTAAGTTTTCGTTTGTTTTATTAATACTGGAGCTTTATTAATAAGCTACGCTAATTGGCAATTGCAGATGCATTGACTTCGTCTGTTGTCCTGTTGCGATTACCGCGCGGTCATGGGGCGCGGCTCCGCCCCCCCCCCCCCCCCCCCCCCCCCCCCCCCCCCCCGGTCGGAGGTTTGAGTCCTCCCTCGGGCATGGATGTGTGTGTCGTCCTTACCGTAAGTTAGATTAAGTAAGTAGTGTGTAATCTTAGGGACCGATGACCTCAATAGTTTGGTCACATAACACCTTACCACAAAATACCTGTTGCGATTACTGGTGAGATTTGACGGAAGTTCCCAGAGAAGGAAACGGTACAGCTGGCCATATGGCTACTGTAGTTACGCAAGTCTCGAACTGTTCTGTGGAATGCTTTGATGGATATTTTACATAGTATCGGAAACCTATCTCAAACAATGGAAGTGCAATGATACATCAATACCAAAAGTACTTTTCTTTCAAACATTACAGATGTTGTTCGTGTCGTAGGCATGGACTGTAAGGGAAGTTTTCATGCAGAATGAGCAGTTCGTAAAGCCTTAAAGAGATTTACTGGGGTGAGGGTAAAGATAGATCTGGATGCTCGTACGGGGACTTGAACTATCATCCTGCCGAATGCGACTCCAGAGTGCTGAGCACTGCGCCACCTCTCCCGGTGAAAGGCTCTCCGGATGCATCCTCCTGTGATATACATTCACTGACAGGAAAAGTAAAGCAACCCGTAGAGACGATCGAACGTCACTGTAACTTCCTACACGTACACACCATCGGCGGGTACTGAAATGATTAGAGTTGGCATTCTCTGTGACAGGCGGAACGGCCACATGAGTTCAGTAGCGTTGTTGGTGTATAGTGTTATTACCAGGTCTGGTAGGGTATGTAAGGAGCGTTAATAGCATCAGATTTTCACTGATCCCTGTGAAGGACTCCGAGATGCCGCGTACTTGCACGAGACAGCGTTATCAGCACTTTACAGAGATTGAAAGGGGCCTCATCATCGGGTTTGCATTTGGCCGGTTTTTCGAATTCATTTGTGAGGCACCTGGATGTCACAGTGGCCCGATGCAGGACAGCTGGAGGAGGTGAGGCCAGGAATACACGTCGCCAAGGTTTCGATCGATGATGTCTGACAACCAGAAGGGAGGTTAGACGTATTTTGCAACAAACACACTGCAACCCGATCATATCTAAAGTAATGGACTCCCAACAACATTCCATTGTCATTCCGCACCATTGGTTGGAGATTAGCAGCAGCCGGAAAAGGGAATTAGCGTCCCAAGGGTGGACTGCCGTCAACACCACAACACAAACGGCGTTTCTCAGGATCTATGCACCCAAATTGCATGAAAATGTAATCACATGTCAGTTCTAGTACAATATATTTGTCCAATGAATACCTGTTTATCATCTGCATTTCTTCTTGGTGTGCCAGTTTCAACGGCCAGTAGTGTATTTGTGGCAGTAGTAAATTTGAGGGGATTTAGTATAAACGCCGCCTTCAGGGACAAACAAATATATCTGAAGTCATATAAAGTGACACTGCGGAGCCTGTACATCATACGCAAGTGTACATCCTTCAGCAACCAGAGCATCTGACGATAGATCCTAAATGCCATTTTGCATGATTTAAGAATCAATTATTTGAAGAAGGAATTTGTATGAACACTCACCAGATATCATTTAACAGTTAACTAACCTACAAATCCACACATCAAAAAGATTAAAATTATACGATGGTGGATCAAAACGTAATGCTTCCTGAGCCATAGACACTTTTATAAGAGGAATTAATACAGATCATAGCTTGAACTGCCCTCTACACAATACTATAGTTCAACATAGGGACGAAACATTTGTACACATTTGCGCCATCGCTTGACCCAGGCAGCAAAAGCAGTTTGGAAATTTTCAGGCTTTGCTTCTTGATCGATGATTTTAAAGCTATTTTAACCTCATGTGGGGAACACTGTAACGGACACCAGCAATGTACGGCGTTGGGTGAAGAAGCTCGCTAACGGACACGGGGACCTTGCATGTAAACCACGCAGCGGCCGAAATACATTACCCGTCACGCATGCCAATCGAGGGAGTGCTGATGAAATGATTCGAGGAGGTAGTAGCGTTATTAACAGTGAAATGTATGTAACCACGCTATACAAACTTAAATTGTGAATTTTTCTACTCTGGTTTTGATGCTTGGCTTCAACGATACAAATGTGTACAGATGCGTGTTCACTATGTTGAACGATACCGTTGTGTAGATTTGAAGATATGATCTGTGCTAATTCCGCTGTTATATGTTCATTACTGACTTTTCGTGATCCGCCTTCGTACTTATCCGGGACACCGAGGTGTTCGGGCGATCTGAAGAACTAATATTACATATAAATACAAAGTATCAATACCGTCCCGGAGTCTAATTTTAAAGCCAACCTTTTTTTCTTTTTGAGATTGCCTTTGCTGCTGCATAGTCATTGTTATTGTGCTACAAAGTGCGATTACGGAGTCGTTTGGATGTTGATCTCAAAAGAAGCGGCTAAACTCAACACTTGGCGTTTAAATACACGAAATAAAATAACAAATAAAAATAAACGTGTAGAATGGAGGCTGTGACGACCTTGAAAACTACCTGTTTTAAAAGTGGGTCATAAAAGCACACGGTAGCTAAAGAAAGATTTAAGGCTTCAGTCTACATTTGTTGTGGCGATTAAAATGTTTATGTGGAAGTGAATGCTACTGGTAGAAGTACAACTTACACAGGAAATAAAAGAAAATTCCAGTTTATGTCATCTCCGGGAACTCATTAATTTCTCATAAAACTGCTTGTCGTCTGTAAGTTGAAAGGTGTGCACCTTAATTCCATCATCTGACGACTACTTGGAGCTGTGCACAGTATTAGTGTCCGTCTACCGACCATCGAAAGCCGTAATTCTTGACTTTGGCAACAGCCTGAAAAAAATATTTTGATACGTGAGTCGGAGACTTCACTGAAGTGCATATCGCAGCAGACTTCAGTTATCCTTAGCAACGAATAACTTACTTTTAAATGAACCACACACCAGGTAGCGGCTAAGCAAACGGACAACAATCATACGCCCGCCCGATTAACGGCACAGCTTGCCTCTCGGCGGCCTTGACGTGGCAGTATTTTTTCTGTATTTCTTTTTTGCCAGCTCTGGCAATGCCAAGTTCACTCGCCAGAAGACGTTAATCGATTGTTTACGTCGGTGCCGCGCACGCTAAGCTGGCAAACGAGATTGTGTAGCGGCAGAGCAGACTGATTTCTCCCATCATACGATCACAGCGTTCCGAAGAGAATGTCGGTGTACCGTTTACCACAGAAACGTAACAGCGAATTCTTACGGCAACATTATCGCTCAGAATAGTAGTTGGTCACGTACGTATAGTAGATTGCTGAAGTTTCCAGTTTGACTAAATAATTCATGAAACAACAAGCAATGGAAACTCCAGGTAGGAATATTAACAGTGTAGGAAAAGACAGATTGCCACTTACCGTAAGGATGACATGTCAAGGTGCAGACAGGCAGAATTAAAAGACACTCACATACAGGACTGGACCACAGCCTTCGTCAGTAAAAGACACACACACACACACACACACACACACACACACACTGTGTGAATGGTGTGTTTGTGTCTCTCTCTGTCTGTTACTGACGAAGGCTGTGGGCTAATCCTGTATGTGAGTGTCTTTTAATTCTGCCTGTCTGCACCTTGACATGTCATTCTTACGGTAAGTGGCAATCCGTCTTTTCCTACACTGTTAATTCATGAAACAGTTTGGCATTCTATATCTGTATGCGAGAGTCGTTCATTAAGTAATGTTTTTGTTGTTGTGGTCGTTGTGGTCTTCAGTCCAGAGACTGGTTTGATGCAGCTCTCCATGCTACTCTACCCTGTGCAAGCTTCTTCATCTCCCAGTACCAACTGCAGCCTACATCCTTCTGAATCTGCTTAGAGTATTCATCTCTTAGTCTCCCTCTTAGTAAATTGGTGATCCCTTGACGCCTCAGAATATGCCCTACCAACCGATCCCTTCTTCTGGTCAAGTTGTGCCACAAATTTCTCTTCTTCCCAATTCTATTCAGTACCTCCTCATTAGTTATGTGATCTACCCATCTAATCTTCAGCATTTTTCTGTAGCATCACATTTCGAAAGTTTCTATTCTCTTCTTCTCCAAACTATTTATCGTCCTCGTTTCACTTCCATACATGGCTACACTCCATACAAATACTTTCAGAAACGACTTTCTGACACTTAAATCTATACTCGATGTTAACAAATTTCTCTTCTTCAGAAACGATTTCCTTGCCATTGCCAGTCTACATTTTATATCCTCTCTACTTCGACCATCATCAGTTATTTTACTCCCTAAATAGAAAAACTCCTTTACTACTTTAAGCGTCTCATTTTCTAACTTAATTCTGTCAGCATCACCCGACTTAATTCGACTACATTCCATTATCGTCGTTTTGCTTTTGTTGATGTTCATCTTATATCCTCCTTTCAAGACACTGTCCACTCAGTTCAACTGCTCTTCCAAGTCCTTTGCTGTCCCTGACAGAATTATAATGTTATCGCTGAACCTCAAAGTTTCTATTTCTTCTCCATGGATTTTAATACCTACTCCGAATTTTTCTTTTGTTTCATTTACTGCTTGCTCAATATACAGATTGAATAACATCGGGGATAGGCTACAACCCTGTCTCACTCCCTTCCCAACCACTGCTTCCCTTTCATGCCCCTCGACTCCTATAACTGCCATCTGGTTTCTGTACAAATTCTAAATGGCTTTCCGATCTCTGTATTTTACCCCTGCCACCTTCAGAATTTGAAAGAGAGTATTCCAGTCAACATTGTCAAAAGCTTTCTCTAAGTCTACAAATGCTAGAAACTTAGTTTTGTCTTTCCTTAGTCTATTTTCTAAGATACGTCGTAGGGTCAGTATTGCCTCACGTGTTCCAACATTTCTACGGAATCCAAACTGATCTTCCCCGAGGATGGCTTTTACCAGTTCTTCCATTCGTCTGTAAAGAATTCGTGTTAGTATTTTGCAGCCGTGACTTATTAAACTGGTACTTCGGTGATTTTCACATCTGTCAACACCTTTCTTTTGAAAGCAAGTTCGTTTTATTCAGGTTCCAATACACCATATTATTACCCATTCTTTTGGCTACAAAACGCTACTTTTCAACCTAATCTCCGTTCAGTGCGACGGTCTTACGCCGCCTTAGTAGGAGAAAATGTACACCACTCCACTGCAGTGGTCGACGTCCGAGCCAACGAATTGCTGCATCAATAAACTCCTCGTCACCCACGTACTGCTCCCCGCGGAGTGCATCCTTCATTGGGCCAAACATACGGAAGTCGGAAGATGCGAGATCCAGCTTGCAGGGTGGATGAGGAAGAACGGTCCAGTGAAGTTTCGTTGCCTGCTCTCGGGTGCGCAGACTTGTCTGAGCGTAGCAGCATACAGTTCCGAGTTGATCGTTGCACCACGAGGGAGGACATCGAACAGAATAACACCTTCAGAGTCCCAGAAGACCGTCGCCATGGCTTTACCAACCTTTGGATGTGAGGTGGTGTAGCTTGTAATGGTTCTTTATTTACGTGACCATTACGGCAGTCCAAACCCAGTTGTCGATCCCAGTAATATCGTACTACTTTTCTGCGAAGTAACAGACATATTTTTGTGACAATATTCACATTTGGTTTTATTAATTTTTAGGTACTCCGATGTATCCATATATTACGGTAATATGGTTCTTGTGTGTTTTCATTTCTGTGAGACTGTCATAATCTTTGACTTACTTGTAACCGTTTTGGCGCGAATGCGCACAGAGCAGTCTTCGTTTCACTTTGTAGAACTTAAGCTGTTATTTCGATTTGTAAAAGAACAGTCAAGTCTTGTGTTTGGTTAAAGTGTAAATTAAATATATGAAGATTGATACAAAACTGTTTTCTTGATGATGTGACAATTGAGAAGAATTATATGTGACTTACAAGAAGTTTAATAAAAATGTGGATCGTGAACACCGAGTCAAAAATTATTTCTACCATACCATCGTTCTGACCTGGGATTGTTTGATCATTAAGAATTTCCTGAAAAACGCATGTGTTAGGTCTTCAAATATTGCTAAAATACAGATCTGGACCTTCTAGCAGTCAAAGTGGAATCACCCTAGAATCAACAAGATGAGCCATAACAACTTCGACGAAATCTACGTGGGAATCCATTCAAGATAAGTGCCAAAATTAATGACTTTTTTACAATGACTTCATTATTTCCATTCTGACGATACCATCCACAGTCAATAACTTTGTTGTTGCCTGAGAAAGCGAACATATGCTGCGTGAGCAACATTATTAATCTGATTTCTAACCTACTTTGCAAGTGGAGGTATTGTTAGAGGCGTCACTCCATGGATTGCCGTGTTGTATCCAGTTCGAGGGTATGAAGCCATGTTTCATCAACTGTGACGATGCTCGACAAAAAATTGTCACTATGTGCCTCGTAACGCGCAAACAATTCCGCACAGATGGTCCTTCGTTGCTCTTCATGGTTTTCTGTTAGGCGGCGAGAAAGCCAGCAGGCACAAACATTTGAGTACCCAAGCTGCTGAACAAGTGTGTCAGTACTACCAACAGAGACGTCCAGCTGAGCAGCGAGGTGTTTGATTGTGATCTATCGATCACGTCGGATAAGCGTGTCCGCACGTTCCAGCATTGCAGGAATCATAGCTGTGTGTAGCCGGCCGGCACGCTGGAGATCAAACAGGTTTGCGCGTCCTTGTTGCGGTGGTTACAGACGCCTCGCCCAACGACTCAACGTGCTTTTGTTCACTGGTAGGTCTCCGTAGACATTCTGTAAGCGCATATGAATATCTTCGATGCTCTGGTTTTCCGCCAAAAGAAACTCAATGACAGGTCACTGCTTGGGACGTACCTCCGTTGCAAAGGCTGTAAGTGTACTGTCACATCGCTGGTTCAGTTGTGTTTGTCTTTGCGGACAGCCGCGTCTAGAGTGTCGAGCGCGGGATACGGAACTGTTATGTTGTGTAGTGCGTAGATCTGCACGTGAGGGGCATTGTTAGTATGGAAGTAGAAGTGTTGCTACATGTGCTATTACAATAAAGTGACGAAATATGGAAGTGATTCAGAGGAAGGTGCGTCAAGAATTAATTTAAAAATGAGCAGTGCTGTTGTTAACGTATTTGCGTATCCTCTCGTTGCGTGTCGCACAACATCGATCATCCGCGCCGTGTTCCGTCTCTCAGAATGAACTGATGTCAATTAGTAAAAATTAGTTACCATAAAAGAGTGCAGTCAAGTGCCAGTGTCTTGTAGCGAGCGTGAGGACGTGCGTTCCATCATCGCGTTTCCGCATCATCAACAATCAACCGCGCCGCGACGGTTACGCGCACGCTCGTGCAAGCGAGGACTGAGAACTGAAAAATTAACTCTATAAACAGTGTTATATGATTACTAGTGTCAGGGAGGACTGGTACCAAAGAAATCTGTGTATGCGTGACGAGCGTAAGAACTTTCGTGCGATCATTCGGCTTTCGCATCATCAACAATCAGCCGAGCCGTGTTCGGTTACGCGTACGCTCGTACTAGTGATTTTTTTGTGGACAGATAATCATCAAGGTTGTTAATTGGGATAAACATTTATGAATTAGATGAATTAGAATGTAAACAGTGCAACCTGTGATTTCCTATAATCGTCTCAGAATATATTTGATCATACCAGACGTAGAACAGTGTTGTATTTTAACGTTGAGTGGCCCCCCTAAACCCGCTTGCATATTTCGACAAATAATTTCAGGCAAGCCAGCAGCAGTGTTGAGCAGAACAGTACGACAGCCGCGGGATTACCAGGCGCGTGGTGTGGGCAGGGCGCACGGTCACGAAACGAGAAGTCAGTTTAAAGTACCCCCCACCCATTCGTACTCCCGGGCATGTTACAAGGCCAGTTTGAAAGCTACGCATGGCGCGCACACCTATCAGAACTGCATGAAACTATCGGAGCTGAAGCGGCAATATTTCACGACGTCCCACAACAAAATCAGAATTTTTTTCTGTAGTATTGGCAGAAGTGCCAACACCGTGTTGCTAGAGGAGGCCGAAATGCACGCTTTTAAGCTCACGTAGATTGGCGTGACGTCTGAAACATTACAAGGAAATGAGAACGTAGAAAACGGACGCAGTTGCTGTAATACTTAACTTTAATCCACATTTGTAAAACATCGCTCTTGATGATACATTGTTGTTGTTGTTGTGGTCTTCAGTCCTGAGACTGGTTTGATGCAGCTCTCCATGCTACTCTATCCTGTGCAAGCTTTTTCATCTCCCAGTACCTACTGCAACCTACATCCTTCTGAATCTGCTTAGTGTATTCATCTCTTGGTCTCCCTCTACGATTTTTACCCTCCACGCTGCCCTCCAATACTAAATTGGTGATCCCTTGATGCCTCAGAACATGTCCTACCAACCGATCCCTTCTTCTGGTCAAGTTGTGCCACAAACTTCTCTTCTCCCCAATCCTATTCAATACTTCCTCATTAGTTATGTGATCTACCCATCTAATCTTCAGCATTCTTCTGTAGCACCACATTTCGAAAGCTTCTATTCTCTTCTTGTCCAAACTACTTATCGTCCATGTTTCACTTCCATACATGGCTACACTCCATACGAATACTTTCAGAAATGACTTCCTGACACTTAAATCAATACTGGATGTTAACAAATTTCTCTTCTTCAGAAACGCTTTCCTTGCCATTGCCAGCCTACATTTTATATCCTCTCTACTTCGACCATCATCAGTTATTTTGCTCCCCAAATAGCAAAACTCCTTTACTACTTTAAGTGCCTCATTTCCTAATCTAATTCCCTCAGCATCACCCGACTTAATTAGACTACATTCCATTATCCTTATTTTGCTTTTGTTGATGTTCATCTTATATCCTCCTTTCAAGACACTGTCCATTCCATTCAACTGCTCTTCCAAGTCCTTTGCTGTCTCTGACAGAATTACAATGTCATCGGCGAATCTCAAAGTTTTCATTTCTTCTCCATGAATTTTAATACCTACTCCGAATTTTTCTTTTGTTTCCTTTACTGCTTGCTCAATATACAGATTGAACAACATCGGGGAGAGGCTACAACCCTACATGCTTCACAATATTAATTATCAAAGGCTATGGCGCCTTGCTAGGTCGTAGCGAATGACGTAGCTGAAGGCTATGCTAACTATCGTCTCGGCAAATGAGAGCGTAATTGTCAGTGATCCGTCTCTGGCAAAGTAGGCTGTACAACTGGGGCGAGTGCTAGGAAGTCTCTCTAGACCTGCCGTGTTGCGGCGCTCGGTCTGCGATCACTGACAGTGGCGACACGCGGGTCCGACGTATACTACCGGACCGCGGCCGATTTAAAGGCTACCACCTAGCAAGTGTGGTGTCTGGCGGTGACACCACATTTTCAAGGGAAATTGGCCAAGAAATAATGTGTTGCATTATGTATTGAACGCCCGTTCTACATACTCTGCAAGACATTGCATACTGCATGCTCGTATCAGTAACTTTCTCTGCTATTCCATTCGCGTACGGTGCGAGGAAACAAATGACTGTGTACGTGCGTTGTCACTCGCCGTAATCTCTCGTATCAAATCCTCATGAACCACTCGCGAGTTATATGGCGGAACAGAGAAATTGTTTCACAGTTTTGAGTATGAAACGTGTGGCAGAAAAACTTCCTGAAAGTGTTAAATTTCGATCAAAAGGAGTTGCTGAATGAAGTTCACGAGATATAAAAACTGCGCAGACATACATGACGTCAAAACTAAGGCCCAATAGTTCTATTAGAAGCTTCTTGAGTAGAGGAAACATCGAAACAAGTCTCTCGTAAAGTTTAGTCGAATTTGTAGGCTCTGGGCACTGTGTTATGCTTTTCCGACGCACCCTTCAGTAAATGAGATCATCGTGTTGGCCGGGAGACAAGGTCTGGAATTGTTGGGGCGTCCGGTGCAAGTCTTTCTATTTGACGCCACCTCGGCGACGTGCTCGTCTTTGCAATGAAGATGAGAGGAAATGGTTGGGACAACAAAGACACCCATTCCCCGAGTGAAGACAGTCGCCGACCCGGCCGGAAATCGAATCCGGGACCCCGCGACCTAGAGGCAATGACGTAAACCAGTAAGCTACGAGCTGTGGGTCCTCCAGTTAGTAAGGCTGTGTTCACAGCACCACCAGCAACCAGCACAGTGGACGGCGTCGCCAGAGGTCGGCCGACAATATCGGCCGACAGTGTGGCCACAGTGTGCCCCGTATCAGTTTTTGGCGGAGTGAAAGAGGTTAGCTTAGGTTACATTACGGTCTATCCTATGTATGAAATAGGTTAGATTTAAATCTCCTAGGCTGGGACGGGTACCACGTTCTCTCTGTACTCCGAGACGAGTGCTGCATCGCTGAATGCGTGCGAGTTAGGTGCATCTGTCTTGAAAAGAACGTGGCCAGAACTCTAAAAACTGTCCTCAGCCATCTGAATAGCCAAACAAGTTTTACAAATATATGAGTTAACGGGAGAAACGTGCTGTTAAATACTCCAGATGATTCGTGGCGAACTTGAAAAAGAAGATCAAAAACAAGATCAAAAACACTCTGTTTCGCTTTACTTCTTTAAAGTTGTGCAGACTTAACTTCAATGACGGTCATTTAGCATATGTGTGAAAGACAAGTACAAAGATTAGCATAAGCTACTCTGAGCACCTACAGTATGATAAGTGGGAGTCATACCGCACACCACATTTGCAAAGCACTTCTTATAACAGACTCACCACCCTACAGGCATAAAAAGGCCAGTAAGCAGTACTGATAATTTTTAGATAGCTAATGCCAATCTACCCCAATCCAAAAAAGATCCACTACTGTAGCTGTAAGATACAACCCCTTTCTCACTTGAACAAATTACTTTTTGAGGTTATAATTTACGCCTAAAATTTCCAATGAAGGTTTTGCTTACTCGTAGTTTCCAGTAAACCAGCGATTTCAGTCCACAGATTCCGAATTATATTCAGATTATGATATTATAATATTCAGGCCGCCACAGGCTCACTCTTTCTTGGACTAAACTGCTCAGTTTCTCACACTGAATAATGCGTGTGTGAGAACGTCGGTCGATTTGACCGAAGAAAACAAACTGAGCTCAATCTCACCCACTGTCGTCCGAAGTCTGTACGTTCGGACGATGAGATCGAACTGTGCGTAGTGGCGAACTGATTTCAAAAGACTGATGTCGGTCGTCGGCAGAAAACACAGATGTCGATGCCACTGTGGACGCAGTCTAGGAACTACTAACTAGAAGTTTTACATCGTTTGCGTAATGCAATTCAAAGAAATTGTTGGGTTTCTGTCGAAATAATTCACGGTAGCTGCACATCCATAAAACGCCACCTTACAGTCCAACACCCTTTCTTGAATTTTTGGCTAGAAACCATGCTGATACGCGTGTCTCCGCCTTCATATTCTAAAGTTATGGCGCCCTGTCCGGTCATCGCATTCCTGAAGCTGAAAAGAACCATGAAATCGTGACGTTTCGCTTACGTTGAAAAGCGGACGGTAGAATGACTGAAGCGGATAAATGCCATGCTGATAATCGCAGTCCAGAAATACTTCAACCCTAGGAAAAAATGCTGATACGCATGGGGAATGCTTTTAAGGGAAAAGATTGAGAAAAAAGAAAATTCAGAGTAACTGTGATAAACGTAATATTAATCCCGAGATTATTAATTGGAGTGTTTGGAAACATTTGTCTGCCTAGTGCGGATTACACATATAGTCTTATGACACGACTGGCAACCCTTATTGCGGAAATATTTTGGGACAAATAGCTGCAACTGCTTATTCGCTAAAACCAGTCGCTTCCGTAGTCCAACATGGGCGTACGCAGAATTTTTTCCAAGAGTGGGCAAGATTCAAAAGTTGCCAGTTTTTATATAATTGATTCGAAGAGTTATAAAACATACCCTGCTCTCAGAACTACATTTGACATGGCGTACGCAAAAACTATTCTTTGTCAAAAGATTGATAGTGATCATCTTAGCATTTTTAAATTAGAGCGCTTTGGTATCTAAAAGGCAAGCGTATGTCAATAGTAATTTCAAACTACATATTTTTACGTTATTAACGTGAATAAGGATGTCACTTGTTTGATTCAGTGGCGTGAAAGTAAATCGTCGGGATGAAGTCACGACATCCAACGAGTTATGAAATGAAGGTAAAAAATATTTAAAAGGCATGTCTTTGAACTCCCATAATGTTAGTTTGAAAATGAAAATTAAAAATCTGAAACAGCAAAAAAGTCACAAAGATAGCGAAAATCCTGCTTGATATCAGCAAAGAATGTCACATGAATCTTCCTCTAAGTGGACGAACAGGACATGAAGTTTAAAAAAATTTATTCAGCTCTGATGCCAACAATTCGTTTATTTATAAAGCTTAATACATGTTCAAATTAATGGAGCAATCGCGGAACCCATTTGCGGATAGCTTTCTCATGTCCAAATGTTTATGCAAGATATTATGTACTCGTTCATTCGAGATGCCCACAGCACTAGCAATCTCACGCACCTTAACTCTTCTGTCATCCATCACCATATCAAGGATTTTATCAGTGATTTATGGAGTCGTAACCTCCATAGGGCGTCCAGAACGTTCAGCATCACTTGTGCCCATATGGTTACTCCAAAAATTTTGACACCACTTATAAACTGTTCTAATCGAAGGTGCAGAACCACCGTAATGTTTATCAAGCTTCTCTGTAGTCTCCTGAGGCATTTTGCCTTTCATAAAGTAATGTTTATTCACCACGCGAAATTCTTTTTGTCCGTTTTTTGACAATCACTCGACTTCCCTTGATTCACACGAATGCCAAACACAAAGAAATAGACCAATATGGCTGAAACTTGGTGTGCGATCTTTCCAAAGATGCTACTAACTAAACATGACCTCGATACGTGCCGGTGGTGTCATCTCTCGGACTTTGCACCGACTCTTCAAAAGCCCCTCGTAAATACCGACAGCCATAATTTTATTTAGCTGCCAGTTTCTGTGCCTCATTGGCAACATCTTCAGGCCCCCATACAAGTAACGAGTTATCGTTAGAAGTGTGAAACGTCCACGTCTATCGAGAAGAGGTCTATCGAAATCATTTGGATGTAGTGGTCCCTATAACACCACAAATGTTTAGATGTCTTGTCTAGCTACGTGTGTAGAAGCCTGAAGATGGTACCAATGAGGCACCGAAACTCGTAGCTAAAAAAATTATGGCTGTCGCCATTTATTTTCTTCAAGTTTTCGACCAGCTGCAGTCCCGTTCCATCTACAGAAACTGGATGTTCCGAAAATGGCAGGGATTTCAGAAAACTACAACGTATGTTTTGCACAGGACATTTTGCAGTTGCTTTTCTGATAGGCTATGCTGCCGGGCTGCCGAAAACCTTGCAGCCACGTAAAGGCTGACCATAGCAGCCGCCAACAAAAAAATCCAATACGGTTCGAGAGCCCAACAACAGAATCGCCAAACCAGAGGACGTTGAGCAACAAAAGACAGGAAACCAAAGAGGTTCTCCTAAAGAAAAAATTGACCTTACCCGAATGTAAGCGGAAACGACTGAAAGAAACAGCTTTCTCCATGACTCTACACACTCGCAAAGCGGGTGTCTGCGGACGTGTGCTCACAGTCGTAGTTCCGGCTGTAATACTGACAGTCATTATGATTTATGACGTTGTCAAAGTTATGACGGTTTATTGCTATTATAACTCTCCAACTGACTTTCTCAGATTGTGTGTTTCTCCGAATTGCACTGATCTAAACAAATTATTACCATTATTATCGTTACTACCATCAACACAATATATACATTTTATCGTTGTTATTGTTAATAATATCAAAATCGTTCGCAGCTCGTGGTCTTGCGGTCACGTCCTCGCTTCCCGAGCACGGTGTCCCGGGTACGATTCCCAGCTGGGTCAGATATTTTCACCTGCCTCGAGATGATTGGGTGTTTGTGTTGTCCACATCATTTCATCATCATTCGTGCAAGTGGCGAGACTGGACTGAGCAAAGGTTGGGAATTTGTACGGGCGTTAATAACCGCGCAGTGAAGTGTCCCACAATCCAAACATCATCATCAATATCACAATCATCTGTGGCATGTTAAAAGCTATTCTTGTAGGGGGGAATCCGGTTTGGTTTCTCGCTCACTACTAAACTTTTTTGGATGTCACTAATTTGTTACTTGATGATAGCATAATGAACCGAAAATTGTTTTCGAAGTAAACAAATATTAATGAAACAAACTGTAACTAGTTTGCTTTTCATCTTTACATGTCTACATTTACTTGTCATATGTGACACTAAAGAACCGCAGTTATTCTTTTGCTGTGTCCTGAAAATCGTGAATCAGCTACAACAATAAAAATGTACAAACAGATAACACTTCGTAAGTTCTATCTACAGAACGAGAATGAACATCTCAAAGTTGGAGACGTATCTACAGCGCCGTATCGAAATCATTCGTTCAAGTTGCCGTTACAGTTATTTCTGGAATAAATAAAAAAAATGTTAATTTCTGAAACATATATACTGAAAATGTTATTCCGCGGCTACGATGTTAACCAACTGCAGACGCGCTCCCTGTGAGCTTTCGTGTCAGCGCCGAGCACATCGTGCCTTGCATTTCGCATAGCTCACGCCGACTGGTGGCGATTCTCTGAACTGCGTGGTCGTGCCAGCTGGTTTCCTATCCGGCTGATCTCTCTGTTGTAAATCTTCCGCCGACAGGGACCGCTGGCAGCGAAGTTTTAGCTGCTGTAAAGACCCCCTTAACAAAGTTGGTTGGCGGACAGTTGAAGATGAACCAAGATAACCCCGACAAATAAGATTCGGATGACTCAGAAAGCCTTGCGGGACCCGCAAATCTAAGGAGGCGCTAGCGGCACGATCGAACGAGCTACCGTTTTATACATAACTAACGAGAAGCATCGAGTTTTATGACCAGCTGATGCGAAGTGTCTTACGCAAACTGTTTCCAAAATGGTGCTTATATATTGCTACCAAAAATGGCGACAATGAAGCGTCACACCGATTTTCACCTGAAAGATACTTCCTGCGATTGAATATTCTGCCTGCTTCAATTTTACAGCGATCAGAACCTGTTAACGAAATCTAATTTCTTGCACCAATTTCAAAATTGGGATTCGTATGACTAAGTATTGCCTCAAGTTTCAATATGCAAACCCACAAGCCGTCTGCTGAATTCCCTTCGACATGCGAAAAGTAGGTATCCATTACGTCTCGGGGTCGATTAAATGATATTAATGACAAGGTTTAACTTGCATAAATTCCCAAGAAAAAATATAGGCAGTTTTCAGTATTTATGTTGCGAATGTGTATTACGTCCAAGGAGATTAGTATTAAAGATTTTCAGTAACAATTATCTGCAGGGCACTGCCAGTTTACTAATGGCACCAACAACTGGATTTCCCTAACTGGCTTAAATAATTTCCCCAACTGTTTGGCTTAAATATTAATAAAGTAATTTACTGCAGAGCACTCATTGGAAATGAAGTTTCATCTTCAAAGTTGGTGACATTGTTTTTTCTGTTGCGTCAGAACACGCATGTCACCGTAGTCCAATGGAATGGCGCACGATATTATATTATCATCATTCAAAATATTCTGTTGTGTAGCTTGCAACAAATCACCAGGTTTCGGTTATGATACGATTTGAGATCATCAATATTTACTTTGAAGCCACTTTTCAAATACAAAAGTCACGAAGTGCAAAATAAATTGAACTAATATCTGCACGTAGTTAGGAAGCTGTAATGAAATCGAAAGAATTAACAGTCTGCGTTGACAGTCGTGCTATGGGAAATAGCGTGAAGCCGATGCGGCGAAGCCATTTCTTGCAGTTTCGTCGTAAAGGCTCAGCAGTGCGATGGTGGTTTAGAAGCTTTGTGAGCATAGGCAGTTGACATACGAGCCAGCCTCGGTATTCAGCCGTAAGCTCTTACCCTACAATTCTTCGCGGAACACTTCCCTGCCGAAAGTTCCTCTTCGTAGATACGACTAATAAAATGTCTAAGCTCCACCACAGCAGCACTACAAAATGCGTTCAGTTTCGGTTACACGACGAACCGCACGAATTTAAAGGTTGTCGAGAAAACGAAGCATGTTGGTATTACAATTACGAACTTAAACTGGACTAGTCACATAAAAAATGCTGCAGGGGAGGCGAACTAAAGACTGCGTTTAATTGGCAAAACCCTTAGAACATTCAACAAATCTACTCGCACTACAGAGGTTGCCTACACTACACATCTCCGTCCTGCTCTGGATATGCGTATATATAACGCGTATATATAATGCGATATGCGTTCCGTATTTGGAAAGGACTGACAGAGGACATCGAAGAAGTTTAAAGAACCACAGCTGGTTTAGTATTATCACGAAACTGCTAAGAGAGTGACATGGAAATGATAAGCTAGTTGAGGTGGCAATTATCAAAACGAAAACTTTTTCTAGTTTTTTCCACGAAATTTCAATCACGAACTTTCTCCTACGAATACCAAATTGTTTTGTTGACTCTCTCCCGCATAGGGAGAAATACCATTGTGATAAAACAGGAGAAATCAGAGCTCTCACGGAAAAATTGTGGTTTGGTTCTCCCACGTGGTATTCGAGAGTGAAATGGAAGAGTAATAGTTGAAAGTGGCCGGCCGGTGTGGCCGAGCGGCTCTAGGCGCTTCAGTCTGGAACCGCGCGACCGCTACGGTCGCAGGTTCGAATCCTGCCTCGGGCATGGATGTGTGTGATGTCCTTAGGTTAGTTAGGTTGAAGTAGTTCTAAGTTCTGGAGGACTGATGACGTCAGAAGTTATGTCCCATAGTGCTGAGAGCCATTTGAACCAAGTTGAAAGTGGTTCTATGAACCGTCCGCCAAACATTCAAGTGTTAATTGCTGAGTATTCACATAGATGTAAATGTAGATGAAGACTGGGTCCTTTCCTTTGGCAAAACGTCTATTACTTAGTTTTCCTTAGCGGTGTAGTACACCTTTATCGTGTAAATGTTGACTGCTTGTTGACAGATGTGGAGTACTATTAGCAGTTTCCGCTTATCGTACTACTCGGATGATTACTTGCGCCACAGCGCATTTGCAAATGGAGCGCAAGCGCTGATGTCTAATCCATTTATATGATCTTGCCGTTGGTTTTTTTTTCGATTGTTGGTTAGCCTGTATGTAGAAGGAGAGCCAGCTTTCCTGTTGGCGGTGTCAAGTGGGAGCAGGAATTTTCGTTAGCTTTTTGAAATACGAGACGGATATCAGTAAACAGTTCCACACCCTTCTCCAATACATGGGTCTGATGCTTCTCCATTTGGAGAGGTGGTCTGATACTGTTCTGTGCGTATCTGCGTCCACAAAAATGACGTCTAACGTACCTTCTGGCTGACATAGGGTGCTTTGGTGCTTCTGGTGATTTAAGAACTTGTAATTGTAAACACCGCCTCGAGCAAAGGTCCTAGATGGAAGTGGGGGGTTGGGTGTGGGAACGACTTTTCAATCAGTTTTTTGAGGCAAAACACATGTCGACCACCTCTTTGAGTTTAAAGATCAATGAATACAGCAAACATATCGAAAAGTGTCGCAACCTAGTGTGCATGAACCAGATACAGACAGTGTTACAGGCAACATCGCTTGTTGACCTCCAAAGCTGTGACTGCAAATCACGAACGAAATCTGTAGGCTGCGCTGGCATTTTTCACGCCTTGCGAAGGACCAGGAGCAGGTTTTATACACACAGTATTGTAAGCACGATGAAATTTGTCTATCTCACCGCTCACCTGAGAACGAGAGATTGCCAGTGTAATCATCTTATTTCCACTGGTATTTCTGAACAATTTACTATTGGAGTGAAATGTGGAACAAAAGCAACGCCACAAATTGTCCTCTGTCGTGCTAAACAGCGCATTTTTAAAAACTACGTATTTTACCGTCTTCGAAGTCCTCCCTTCACAAAACAATGCACATGCTGTAAAAACTTTCATTAACATCCCGGATGATGTGAGAACTATTAGCTCCTCTTTCAAAGCAACAATAACAAGGGGAGATAGAGGAAGACGTGTGGCATTTAAAGTTCCCGTAATTGGGTAACTGCTCCAGAGAGCGTTTAACACTGTGTGGGAAATACGGCAATAAATGACAGAGACACTGGAATGTTTCCGTGTGTCATACCACAGTCACGACGCGCTCGCGCAGATGAAAATACCCATTAAAAGTTCAACTGCCAGAATGTGTTTACACTCTTCGACATCTTTTCCTGTCGAAAGGCACCAAACGTTCTGCGCTCAGCAATGCGTGCCGGGTTCCAGATCAAGTGTGAAAGGAGACCGTGGAGCGACCTGCTCACCGGTCTATATGTAGCTGAATATGGTACTTACGATGTCAGGAGATAAACGCTGCGCTAATTTGAAGTCAATGAGGGAACATGACCATAAATATTCGAAATAAAATAGTGTAATGGACAATTTAGGATCTTGTTCTCATAATGCAGCAAAGGGAACGGTAAACTAGCCACTCAAGTTGCTAAACTTGTCGTCTGCGGCTGGACAATTCCATTCTTTTTCTGGATTCTGTATGTGTTCCTTCTCTCATCGTGCTTCGCATTGAAGTTGCATTGGACGAATGCCTCGCCGTCCGTCAGTCTGCACAACATCGATAACGTAAAAAAACGTGAAAAGTCTAGAAACTGTGGTACTGAGTAATGTTGAAAAATTTCGATTAGGAGAAACTCGAAGGATGACGTTTAATTTTTAAACAGTACTACGAACTTGATTTCAAAGTGGAATTAATCAATATTCTCCAACGCTTTTTATTCCGGTTAGGTAGAAACTGTGCATATCAGACTAAGAACACGCCACACCAATATGTATCAGTAGTCATTTTATTCAGACATCATTGGAGAAAGCACAGCATAGCTTAACAATGGTTCAAATGAAAATGTTAGCCCCAGCGAAGCACTTGATTTGCAGAGCACATATCTGTAACCACTTCACAGCCCAACGTATGGGCACTATGCGGGACTTATACCAACCAACAATTGCCAGAAAGTAACCATTTTGAAGAAAGACTTCCGGTCAACTTAAGCTGAAACCAGAAGATTGAAACTATTTAACTATTGACCAAGGCAAAAATATATAGAAGTTCAAAAATGGCTCTGAGCAATATGGGACTTAACTTTTGAGGTCATCAGTCCCCTAGAACTTAGAACTACTTAAAAGTAACTAACCTAAGGACATCACACACATCCATGCCCGAGGCAGGATTCGAATCTGCGACCGTAGCGGTAGCGCGGTTCCAGACTGCAACGCCTAGAACCGCTCGGTGTACAGAAGTGTGTGTGTATGTGGGGGGGGGGGGGGGGGGGGGGGGGGGGGCGGGCGGGGGGGGGGGAACAACAGATGGCCTATTTTACGTATTGTGAGTGATGGACGTTTTGAAAAAAATCAAGGCTGTACGTAAATTATACCTGTGAACTTCAGTATAACATATTTTTGATAAGCGTAATTAATATAAACGGCGTAATTTAAATAAAAATTACAAATTACGTCAAATTTGCAAAAACAAGGCTCCTTTGTGCTACATATTAATGTAAGAGTTCATAATTTTATCCTCATAACCATGTAACTCCCTTCGTGTGTTGCAGCTATTACAGTTCTTGTTGATCTCATCATATATGATTTTATTGGTCTTGCTGGCTTATCAGTCCATAGGGTAATTTACATATTTACATGACACTAAGAACGGACCTTCATTTGTGAATTTCTTTAGTCAATTAGCATTCAAGCTTGTACCCAGTAGATTAAGCGTTGCTGTCCGGCGTGCATACGCGAAAGATGATGGAATATTCTATCCGCTGGGAAAACTTCAATAATAGTGTGTTTTTGTTGTACAGCTGCAAGCTAGTTTACATCTTGAAGGAATGCGCTGGTGCAAAAATTTCAGGCTCTAGCGTAATAAGGTGAGGGACGAACATCGTCAGGTTGCAGTCTTGTTAATCTCTGTAGGAAACGTCTATACATTGACGGGATTAAAACCTGATCGGAAAGGAAGTTAGTCGCAAACTGTTGTAGATTTCTGTTTTGCACAGTTGCCTTAGTGGACACCAATTAGAAACATACTTAACAGAAAACGTAGAACTAGCAGCTGTTTAATGCCTGACTACTTTCACTAGTCCAGGCTGTGCTCTGGGATTTCACTGCGTAGCATATCGCTCATAGACAGCAATGGCAGTGCGCTAAAGGTAATAATAATCAGTGGTATGTCAGTCGAGAACTACTTTAAATTATTGGACAGGTTTGAGGGTGAAGCACAGCCTTCTTCCTTGTTCTGAGTGTCGTAATAACTGTAGTAGTTCTCAAGTCTTAGTTCCATGTTTCGATGTTTTCTCAGAGGAATTGCACGAGTAGGTTTAGGTTTCGTAAATTCCGGTGATATTTTATACCACAGGATTGAATTTTGGTTATAGGAAGGAAAAGCTTTCTCTCTCTCTCTCAAACAAGTTGTGGACGACATAGCGCAGTTTGCAGTCATTCTAAGCCTTTACTCTCGGATAAACTTGTAATTTAAAAAACTAAAACTCGTTCCATATTTGCGAGACCTTTGGAGAAAAGAGAACCACTTGTATGAATATCAAGAGCTCAGATGGAAACCCAGTTCCAAGCAAAAAAGGGAAAGCAGAAAGGTGGAAGGAGTATATAGAGGGTCTATACAGGGGCGATGTTCTTGAGGACAATATTATGGAAATGGAAGAGAATGTAGATGAAGACCAAATGGGAGATACAATACTGCGTGAAGAGTTTTACACAGCACTGAAAGACCTGAGTCGAAACAAGGCCCCGGGAGTAGACAACATTCCATTAGAACTACTGACAGCCTTGGGAGAGCCAGTCCTGACAAAACTCTACCATCTGGTGAGCAAGATGTATGAGACAGGTGAAATACCCTCAGACTTCAAGAAGAATATAAGAATTCCAATCCCAAAGAAAGCAGGCGTTGATAGACGTGAAAATTACCGAACAATCAGTTTAATGAGCCACAGCTGCAAAATACTAACGCGAATTGTTTACAGACGAATGGAAGAACTAGTAGAAACCAATCCTGGGGAAGATCAGTTTGGATTCCGTAAAAATATTGGAACACGTGAGGCAATACTGACCCTACGACTTATCTTAGAAGAAAGATTAAGGAAAGGCAAACCTACGTTTCTATCATTTGTAGACTTAGAGAAAGCTTTTGACAATGTTGGCTGGCATACTCTCTTTCAAATTCTGAAGGTGGCAGCGATAAAATACAGGGAGCAAAAGGCTATTTACAATTTGTACAGAAAGCAGATGACAATTATGAGTCGAGGGACATGAAAGGGAAGCGGCGGTTGGGAAGGGAGTGAGACAGGGTTGTAGCCTCTCCCCGATGTTATTCAATCTCTATATTGAGCAAGCAGTGAAGGAAACAAAAGAAAAATTCGGAGTAGGTATTAAAATCCATGGAGAAGAAATAAAAACTTTGAGGTTCGCCGATGACATTGTAATTCTGTCAGAGACAGCAAAGGACTTGGAAGAGGAGTTGAACGGAATGGACAGTGTCTTGAACGGAGGGTATAAGATGAACATCAACAAAAACTAAACAAGGATAATAGAATGTAGTCGAATTAAGTCGGGTGATGCTGAGGGAATTAGATTAGGAAATGAGACACTTAAAGTAGTAAAGGAGTTTTGCTATTTGGGGAGTAAAATAACTGATGATGGTCGAAGATGAGAGGATATAAAATGTAAACTGGCAATGGCAAGGAAAGCATTTCTGAAGAAGAGAAATTTGTTAACATTGAGTATAGATTTAAGTGTCGGGAAGTCGTTTCTGAAAGTATTTGTATGGAGTGTAGCCATGTACGGAAGTGAAACATGGACGATAAATAGTTTGGACAAGAAGAGAACAGAAGCTTTCGAAATGTGGTGCTACAGAAGAATGCTGAAGATTATATGGGTAGATCACATAACTAATGAGGAAGTATTGAATAGGATTGGGGAGAAGAGAAGTTTGTGGCACAACTTGACCATAAGAAGGGATCGGTTGGTAGGACATGTTCTGAGGCATCAAAGGATCACCAATTTAGTATTGGAGGGCAGCGTGGAGGGTAAAAATCGTAGAGGGAGACCAACAGATGAATACACTAAGCAGATTCAGAAGGTTGTACGTTGCAGAAGGTACTGGGAGATGAAGCAGCTTGCACAGGATTGAGTAGCATGGAGAGAGGCATCAAACCAGTCTCAGGACTAAAGGCCACATCAACAACAACATGTGCAAGAAAGCGCGCTTCTTAAAGTCTATAACCCTTGACATGCTGACTTAGCATGATTCATCACATTTGACCAAAATGTAACGTTGCATGTTTTCCATAATCAAGTCGAAATTGCAAAGTTGTAAACGGCATAAGATTGGAGGAGATGAAGTGGTTGACACACAGTAGTACCGTTCACGATTAGCGTAGCTCATATCACCTTTGCGCCATGATCGTTTTTGTTTTCCTCAGTCACTTCGGTCACATGCTGGAATGTTTCCTTCTACGAGGAGGGACTTGCTCCCCTTCCAGCAACAGTTTACCGCAGGGTGTTTGAGCAACAAGGCCTTCATAACCTTCGTCAGTCTGCTGTAGAACTGTGGAGCACGTATTTATTCTCATGTTTAAGGCTGTTTTAGAATCCGAAAAATATCCTGTTTAGGAATCACCAGGTCACTTTCATCTTCCACGATACGCCGAAGGCAACAGATGGCAGTGCAAAAGTTCATGCGTGTTAATTGGCTCCCGGAAGCGTTCGATAACGAACAAGATGGGAGCGTACGAAATATCAGACCAATTTTATAACTGAAGAGTTTACAGCGTATGTAGCACAGCATGCCAGTTGTAACAGAGGGAAATCAGAAGTAAATGTGACTTCGGTGTTACTCCAAGGGAATATAGTAGGACCATTACTGCTCACTGTATACGTTAACTGGTCTAGTGGATGACGTTGAAAGTTTCATTAGCTGTTCGCGAATGATGCTTTTGTGTACAGAAAAATCAGAACGCTAAACTGCACGGAAAGGAAGAGCTGACAGGAATCAACGCTCGACGCAGGGATTGGCAATTCACCCTCAGCGTTAACAAAGAGGAAGTAGAGAAGAAGGGCAGAGCGAAGTCGTCACGAAGACGCTCACACAGCGCCAGAGGCAGACACGAGACGACACCAGCTGAGCATCGCGGGATGATTTTAAAATTCTGAGAGCGAATGTTTGCTAAAGGAGTCAACCAACACACTGCTTCCTCCTACGTACAGCTCGCGGGAAGACTACGAAGATAAAAATTAAAGAGATTCGAGATCAAACGGAGGCTTACCAACAGTCTTTCTTCCCACACTGCAATCGCGACTGGAACATGAAAGTAGACAAGTGACGGCAGTATCCTCACCCACACACCTTAAGGTGGCTTGCGGAATGTATATGTAGATGCTGGTTGCAAGCTGTCTAGCTTATTTTTGGTGTTTAAGAAAAGTGATGTAAGCTGTATTACCATTCGATGTGTCATGTGTCTACTGGACATCTTTCAAACAGTAGTTTTCAATACTCTATATGTTACGTCAGAGTACAAGACCTATGTGTTATGTAGCTCTGGAATTAAATCAGTTCCTTGGCGAACAGTTGATGATCGGGCAACCTTTTCTCCTCTGACACGGAAAGAAGGAAGATTACAGTTTAACGTCTCGTCGACAGTGTGGTCATTGCAGACGAAGCAAAAACCCGGGTTACAAAAGGATTGGGGAGTGTGTGTGTGTGTGTGTGTGTGTGTGTGAGAGAGAGAGAGAGAGAGAGAGAGAGAGAGAATATCAGCAAAGCCCTGTTCAAAGGAACCATCCCGGCATTTAAAAAAAAAAAAAAAAAAAAGGTTCAAATGGCTTAACTGCTGAGGTCATGAGTCCCCTAGAACTTAGAGCTACTCGAACCTAAGTAAATCACACACATCCATGCCCAAGGCAGGATTCGAACCTGCGACCGTAGCGGTCTTGCGGTTCCAGACTGTAGCGCCCAGAACCGCTCGGCCACTTCGGCCGGCCCGGCATTTTCCTGGAGGGATTGATGGAAATCGCGGAAAATGTTCGTCAAGATGGCCGGATGGGAATTTGAACCGTCTTCTTGCCAAACGCGAGTACAGTGTTCCAATTACCGTACTGGCCAAACCCAGGTGATTTAAATTTCGAACACGCTGAATGCGCACCGGCCGCCTACCGGCCCACCGCCTGCACTCTATGTGGCCGCTGAGCGCAGCTGGAGGTCGGGATCGTTCGCCGTGCCCAGCCGCACCACACGTACGTCGCTTTATTGCCGGTGGAAGGCGAGCTGAACGGGGAGCAGCGGAGCTGACCCGCGGTCTCGGCCGGTCCGGAAAGACCGGTTGGGCTCGCCATCTCCATGGCGGCCGCCACCGCCGCGGAATACCGAGGAGGAGCCGGCGAGGCCGCCAGCCGTCTGGGCCATCTCCCCAAGCCGCCACCACTTGCCTCTGTGCCGCAGCGGGCCTCGAGACGAGTTCGGAAAATGATGCGCCCGACCTGACAGTGCTGGGGCGACACACCTCCCCACGCGCATTTGACATACGTGCCACGCCCACCACCAATGCTACCGGCTGCAGAGCTCGGTTACGACACGGTTTGTCGCACCGACCATAAATGCAGCCTACCATTTGGCTCCACCTGTCTGAATAATGTGAAATGCCTGTTTTCAGAATTATATTCGTTCAGTGGTGGTAACGGGGATCTCTTGGAAGTTTGAGAAGAACCGTTATTCCATAAGTGATAGGTAGGAAACTAATGTTTTTGATGCATTCCGCAAATGCACTTGGTGTCACATATACAGTATGCGATCAAAAGTATCCGGACACCTGGCTGAAAATGACTTAAAAGTTCGTGCCACCATCCATCGCTAATGCTGGAATTCAGTATGGTGTTAGCCAACTTTTAGCCTTGATGACAGTTTCCACTCTCGCAAGCATACGTTCAGTCAGGTGCTGGAAGGTTTCTTGGGGAATGGCAGCCCATTCTTTACGGAGTGCTGCACTGAGGAGAGGTATCGATGTCGGTCGGTGAGGCCTGGCACGAAGTCGGCGTTCCAAAACATCCCAAAGGTATTCTATAGAATTCAGGTCAGGACTCTACGCAGTACAGTCCATTACAGGGATGTTACTGCAGTGTAACCACTCCGCCACAGGCTGTGCATTATGAATAGTTTGCTCGATCGTGTTGAAACATGGAATCGCCATTCCCGAATTGCTCTTCAACAGTGGGAAACAAGAAGGTGCTTAAAAATATCAGTGTAGGCCTGTGCCGTGATAGTGCCACGCAAAACAAGAAGGGGTGCAAGCTCGCTCCATGAGAAACACGACCGCACCATAACACCACCGCCTCCGAATTTTACTGTTGGCACTACAGATGACGTTCACCGGCGATTCGCCATACCCACACCCTGCCATCGGATCGCCAAGTTCGTGTATCGTGAATCGTCACTCCACACAACGTTTTTCCACTGTTCAATGGTCCAATGTTTACGCTCCTTACACGGAGCGAGGCGTCGTTTGGCATTTACCGGCGTGATGTGTGGCCTACGAGCAGCCGCTCGACCATGAGAACCAAGTTTTCTCATCTCCCGCCTAACTGTCATAGTACTTGCAGTGGATCCTGATGCAGTTTGGAATTCCTGTTTGATGGTCTGGATAGATGTCCACCTATTACACATTACGACCCTCTTCAACTGTCGGCGGTCTCTGTCTGTCAACAGACGAGGTCGGCCTG